>NC_140341.1:29983627-30583627 GCF_963514085.1 Chelon labrosus | reverse complement strand
CTCTCATCCTATCAAGTCCTAGGGCATCATAAAAAGACACAAATATGTTAAGAATAAAGGAGCATTCAAATCTACTTACAGGGGGACCAGCAAATCCAACAGCACCAATCGGTCCAGGGTCACCTCTTGCCCCCTGAAGTACAACAGACATGTTTTTATTAAAGCACTTTGCAATAACTTATACTTGATTTATTGTAGCACAATAAGCATAGCATAGATGGAAGGTGTAAGTCAGGGGTACACACAGGCACTCCTCTGGAGCCTGGGGGTCCATGTGGTCCTTTGGGTCCAGGTTCTCCCTATAAAGAAGTCACATGTTTACTGACAGTTCTTTTTACATTCCACATGCATTGTTGCATAAATCTTATATTCTATATAAATCCTGATATTTTCCTAAAACACAGCTTCTACGGTCAGAATCTTGTACTGCTGTTGTACAAATTTCAGCCTAGAAAAGAGAGACTCTACCTTCTCACCACTGGGTCCAGCAGGTCCAAGTGGGCCAACAGGACCTGGGGCTCCCTGTTGACAGAAGGAAAAAAAATAGTTGGGATCTCTAAGTATCAACATCAGTCTTTGTTAAATGTAACTTGTGCAGTCATGTCAGCAGGCACTTTTCATGGAACAAGCTGTGACTGGCCTTGGGTTTGCATAAATACATCATCATGTACAGTTTACTTTACTCTTACAAGAGTAAATTTAATGTCTTTGTTCATGGTTGAGCCGAGACTAAACATGTCCGAAGCGAGTCAGAGGTGTTTTGCTTACTCTTGCGCCGTCGTTTCCGGGTGTACCTTCTGTTCCTTTCTCACCAATTGCTCCCTGAACACAGACAACATAGACAGTTACATCCCTTATTTACAATTAATTACAAAAATTACTATGATTTCTCTGATGAGACAGAAATGAATTAATAGTATTTCTTTGTAACTTTACTTGCATATTCCTTTTTGTAAAGACGATGACACAAACTTACTCTGTCGCCTTTAGGCCCAGGAGGGCCAGAGATGCCTCTCTCTCCTGGCATTCCTTGAAGACCTGGAGGTCCCACATCACCTATAGCACCAGGAGGGCCAGGACTTCCCTTCAGTGAGAAGCATCAAAGTCAGTCTGAATTGCCCCAAATCAGTCCAAAGTTTGGCTGTACATGTAGACAATACTGCTATCATCGTACCTTCGGTCCATCTGGACCAGGTGCACCAGGAATTCCTTTAGGTCCCTGTAGACCAGTTGGACCTAGCTCTCCCCTCTCCCCAGGAATTCCACGCTCTCCCTAGAGAACATTTACCATCAGTTACTTCTCAGGGATACTATCATTATCCACCTTAGAGTAATGGAAATCAATGCAGTACACCTACCCGTGGTCCAATTTGACCCACAGCTCCAAGCTCTCCGGGAATACCCTGAAAGAAAAAGACAGATGTATAGTCTAAACAATTGCTAGTTCAAATGAATGGAGACATATTACACCAGTGAACAATATATGCAGTATGAGATGTAGCTACAGTCTGCATAGTTTCTGTTGGACTCACTTGGTCTCCTGGTTTTCCAGGCTCTCCAGGCGGGCCTTGGTTTCCAGGCAAACCCTGAGAACACAAAACAATGGTCAAACATTGCCACCAGAGCTTGTTTCCAGCAGAGAGATAATTATTTTCAACCATGTAACATTTACTCAACTGCAAATTTAGAGATTTTATTAGAAGCCAAAAACAATTACTCACCTGGAATCCATTTACACCTGGAGGTCCCTGCTCTCCTCTGTCTCCTGCAACACCCTTTGAGAGATGACATTTGTGTGTGTGTCATTTGCAATAACAATAAAAATATCTCTTAGCAAATAATGTGATAAAATAAAAATCAGACACTTACAGGTGGACCAGGGGGCCCTGCAGGACCAACTTCTCCATCTTTCCCTGGGGGACCCTGAAAACAAAGGGAATGTCAACAAACTGGCCCATTTCACACCTGGAGTGGAGCTAGATAAAAGTGGATCATTGTGGTAAACAAATAAAAAACACAAGGCAGAAGTACTATGATTTTTGTTGCATATACAGTATAATATCAGAGAGGTTATACTGTATATATATTTTTTCTTGTTGATGGCAAACCAAAGTCTACATTCATAAGCAGTACTCACTCTTTGGCCTGGCACTCCTGTAGATCCTTGTTCACCTGTCTTTCCTGGGTCACCCTTTGAGAAACATTTTGAATTAGACATTTAGCAGGAGATGACCCATTAACAAACATTTTGAGTGACTCAGCCTTACATTGAATCCCTTGGGACCTGGTACTCCCATGGTTCCTGCAGGCCCTCTGTTTCCAATTGATCCTGCAGGGCCTGGACGACCATCTTCACCTGGGGCACCCTTAATAAGACACAAACCATACTTTATCTCAACGAAAACTGACCTTAAAACAAACCTGTAATTAAAATAAAGGGTAAGTCCAGTGTCTCATTTGAGATTAAGCACTGCAACCTACCAGCGGTCCTGGCTTGCCCTCTGCTCCCTGGACTCCAGGAGTACCAGTAAGACCCTGTGGAAAAATGATCAGAACTTGAGTGTTGGAAATTGAGGACACAGAAATAAACATTCACATGCTGTGAATAAGTCGAAGGATACTGTAGCTCAAAAGTAAAATGCAGAGCTTTTGTGTTACCCTTGCACCTGGTAGACCAGGCTCTCCTGTACGACCCGGGTCTCCCAGAGAACCTTTCGGTCCCGGTGGGCCAGATGTTCCACGATCTCCTTGGGCTCCCTTTCAAAAAATAAATAGACAATTACATCTTCTATTTACTTATTAAAAACATCAAGTGAAAAACTACATATTTACAGAACTTTTGGAATTATTACTATAGAGCTTCCTCTAGACTGATTTCAAGGAAGTATAAAATATATTCTACCTTAGGTCCTGGCAGTCCATCAGCGCCAGGGAATCCTCTGTTTCCAGGAGCTCCCTGAAAAACAATTCATGACTTAGATTCTCATTACATTCTCACTAATTTGACTGTGTTAAACGAGATCAGTGTATTAGAAAAAACAAAAACAAGTCTACTGAATAATTTGATTCTCCAGTCCACCTAATTTCTGAACTATGTAAGGAGACTACACCATCTGGAGAGAACCTCACAAACATTAGGTCAATATAGACAGGCTACAGAAGCCTTCCATGTTTACCATATTTGCTACATTCCCTACATAAATGGCCACAATTTCAGTTACATACAAGGATTTACCAAAGGCAATTAATTGTGTCCTCAACATTCTCGCCCACCATGATTTCTTTCTATACTATTACAGAACAAACCGCTATCCAGAGAGGTCAGTTCTCTGGCAGATTAATGTTACAGTAGAAGGCAGGATGCTGACTCACTCTCTCACCGACGGGACCAAGAGGGCCAACTGAACCAGGGTCTCCACGTTGTCCTCGCTTTCCTTCCTCACCCTGAGGTCCGATCACTCCCTGGGAACCTGGTGGACCCTTTGACACACAAAGTGACACACAAATCAGAATATGCACAAATCAGAATAAGTTTTACATTTAGTGTTACATATATCCAATTACATGCCCTTTGTCCTTTATATGTCGTGTTGTGGTAAATAAAACATTGATTTGAGTTTTGGATTTGAATCTTACAGGTTCTCCTTTAGGTCCAGCCTCTCCTTTAAATCCTGATACGCCAACATCTCCCTTTGACACAAAAATTAAACAAATGTGAGTCTCCAGCCCATCAAGCAACAGTGACTGGTTAAATGAAAACACTCTAGCAATTAAAGCAATATAGAGTCAGTTTACCAGTTGTCCTTTGATACCAGGCTGACCGGTGCTTCCCTGAGGTCCTGGAGGTCCAGGGGGTCCAGAATGGCCACCGGGACCTTGTGGACCAATATTACCCTGTAAAGAGTTAACCAAGATTTTTGTGACCTCTGTGTATTCATGTAATTGACCGATACCTTGTCTGAGTTGAATGACTGTGCACATACCACTGGTCCTTTGGTGCCTGGGCCTCCATCTGTACCCATGGGTCCCTTTGAACAAAAAAGTCCTCCCGTTAGATAACTAAATCAGCACACTGGTAGATACAGTGATAACTTGGGTGAGCTATTCTGAAACATTATCAGAGATGTCCTTACAATGTGCTGTATGTGATGTGTAAGTATAAGTAAAGTAAGATATTAACCCTAATGCCAACAGGTCCTGCTCTGCCCTGGTGACCGGTTTCTCCTCTCTGTCCCTGTGGGCCCTCTGGACCCCGGACACCTGTGGGGCCGGGTTGCCCCTGTCAAAGACAATCATCAAGCACAATTAATAAAGGCAATCATTATCTCTCTGACTTTGATAGCAAGCTTTAATGAGCCTAACACTGTGGCCAAATACTGCATAAATAGGTGTTTTACTGTACTCACCTTCATTCCTGGGGTTCCTGGATATCCAGATGGGCCGCTGAGACCTAATGGGCCCTGTTAAGCGATAACAAGATGCTACTGTAATAATGCAATACAGAAAATGTGCATAACAAAAATGTGAACTACAAACATCATGCATGTGCCGCAGTGCACAATTTCGGTCTATATGTGTGTTTGTAAGATTATTACTGCTTTCAGTTCACAAGGCTATAATTATCAACAGGATTTAGTGTTTTTGTGAAGATTCTCAGTCATCCAGGTCATGGTATATCCAAAAACAAGTTGAAACAAGGGCAACTGGACTTGTGACTCAACTAAGTAGCCATTACTTTGGCATTGGAATCTCTGGACAAAAATGGGGTGTTAGAATCAAAACCAGTTGTCCTTTGTTAACAAACTCTACTGTTTCTACAGGTACGTTTCTGGTCCTTAACAGAACCTAGTCATGTGAGTTTCTGATAAGCAACATCCGCAGATATTCCTATTAAAGGCCTACATGTGCTTAACTACTTTAGATGAAGATAGACAGCTATTTATGTCTAAAAATCTCATGTTGAAAGTGAACAGTAAATCCACAAAAACAACAAAACTGTGAATTCTGACTTACCATTGGACCAGGTTTCCCAACATTACCAGGGGAACCACGTTTTCCCTACGAGACCAAAATGAATCATTAGCAGTAGCACATTTATAAACAGCTGAAGGTTCTACAAATATGTATTCACGTAAAACAAAGTCAGTTATTACTTTAAACATGTTGGACACTAGTAGAGAAAAACTGATTGTGGTAGCAGATGTTGCATAGTGTTATCATCCTTACTGCTATACCGCCTGGTCCAGTGCGTCCTCTCTCCCCCGGCATGCCAGCAGGACCCTGTTATTCACAGACCGTGATGAATTACAGTTGTCCCCCATTGAATGCATGCATTAACAGTAATGAAGTTCAGAGATACATGTACAGTACACTGAACACAACTTTAGCTAATATAAGATAAGAGTCCGAAAGTCAGTGTCAGCCCCTATAAATGATAAACTGACTGATCGGCATGGGCTGCTCCAGTCAATTTATGAGTGTCAGAATTTCACAGAGCATTCACTGGCTTTATGTAAACCAGGGGTCGCGTTAACCTAATATATTCCGTCATTGACCGTTTTTTTTAAACTGTGACGGAAAAATCTGAAGGCCATTTGTCATTTTGACAGATTGCAATTCACACCCCTGACCACTTGGTGGCGAGTGACCTTATTAATTGGCTCTAGTCTCTCATCGCAGTTTGCATTCCAAACATCGCGGAGTTTTGTCAGTGCACGATTTCCTGGTACACCGATTATACTGATGCACACGTCAGAGATCGGCTGACCATATGTGTCGGCAGCATTGACTGTCGTTTTTTTTATTTTTTTTGATGAAAATTAAATGTCATTGAATATGTCATTATTATTATTGTAAAAAATTAAAGTGACGGGTAAAAATAGATTATGACGGGATTTTTATGACTCTGTCAGTCAAAATGACAGACAACGAAAAAGTCTAGCGCAACCTCTGAAACTTTCACAATAAGTATTAGAAACTTTAAACTCAGTTTAACATACCATGGGTCCAGGTCCTCCCATTGGACCAGGGGGGCCAGTAGCTCCCTAGAAATCCACCAAAAACACACTTTTTAAGTTGCAGCGAGATAGCACTACTGTACTACAACATGATTATCAGGCCCTTTGGCTAGGCAGGTAATCATCTTATGAACTAATCAAACACATCGACAGATTAAATATGGGAAGCAATTACTTCATTAATACCTTGGAACCAACTGCTCCGATTTCACCTTTTTGGCCAATTAGGCCAGCATGGCCCTGTAAACATGAGACAAGAATTGTTAACAAACTCTACTGTTTCTATGCTGTGCATTCAGAGTTTAGATGAGAACACTGACATGTATTCTGCCATGGAAAAAAACGAGTAGCAGAACCCAAGAAAGTAAATTACCTTTTATTGGGAGATTTCTCAGCTAATCTTGTAACAATTGAGGCTTCCATAAAGGTTTCAGACAAGTTATACTCACTCTGTGACCCTTCAGGCCTGGAGGCCCAGGTGTACCAGGAAATCCTCTAGGCCCCTAAAATATGTGGAGGAAGAACATTATTAACACTTACTGAAGATTCATAAAACAAGCAGAAAATTCCATCTTTATTATTATAGAGTTAACAAAGCTTACTGCTGATCCAGGGAATCCCATTTCTCCAGAATTTCCTGCTTTGCCTTGCTCTCCCTGTGTGAGGTCATGACAATTACACAATAGAGATTTATATTACTGCAAATGAAAATATCATTTAAGTAAACAATACAGTTATTCCAATAGGTTCTATGTTATTTATTAAGTTTCTAAGTGTATATGAATATTTCCTCATTTTATAATGCATAAAGATGTTTATGAGTTTAAATGTGATGGCTGTGGTGGCATCTGCTTTCATTAGGCTATTCTTTCAGGGTCACAGCTAACTTACATCTTCGCCCGGTTTCCCTGGAGGTCCCTCAGGTCCCCGTTGCCCAGGAGGACCCTGACAAACACAGTCACACGGTAAACATCCAGCAACTATCAGTCCTTAAATGTATTCAGGCCACTCCTGTTGTCTGTATGCAGTGGATGTTGTTCTTGCAAACAAGCAGCTCACCAAAATGATTTAGTCACACATTGCATACAAAATCAGACCAAGTGTATTTGATCATAGACAGAAAATGTACAAAGGAGTGAGTTCATACCATGTGTCCTGGATCACCAACATCTCCAGGAGGTCCTTGTGGCCCAGACTGGCCCTTTAAAAGAGGGGTAAGACATACAAAAGATTACCAGCGAGAACAAAAGAATTTGTAAAAGTCCATTCAAATATCAGTGATCTTGACTGCACACTGTTGAGGACTTACTGGTGAGCCGTTTGGCCCTGGTGGTCCTCTTGCTCCAGCCTCTCCCTAAAACAAGTTGCCAGATCAAATGAATAGAACTGAACAGAACAAAACAGCATGAAAAGGACAGAAATAATTAAATATGCTCTCTAAGGTTAGACCAACAAAATGACCACAACGGGGCCACAAACAATGGAGGGTTTATTTGGTGAATTAGTTTTTAATAGGGATACTCTATGAACCCGTGTGCAAATATCTGTCTAAGCACAGAAAGCCATTCTTTAATTCCCCCCACCTGACCTAATGTACTCCACGCGCAGTAATCTGGACAAGTAGATGAGTGTTATTAATTTTCTCAAGTTTGACTTGACTACAGGGTCATTGTGTAAAAAGTCAGCATTGGTTCAAGTTAAATAGGTCTTATTAAATGTGAATTGCTTGAAATGTCCAGTAACATGCCCATTACCAGAGAGGCTACAACCATAATTCATTGTGCTTCTACAGACATGTGTGTTCTCCAGATCTCTATCAGTGAGAGCATCTGTAGGATGCGCTCATCAAAACCACATAAAACCAAAACCACATACAATGCTGCATAATATTTACAATTAAAGGATAGCTTGACCTATTTTACACATTAAATATATTGTGTATACTTGGAGACTCAAACTGTAAAAGGTGTGTATGTCTTTTGCACCACTCGTGTGAGTCATCCCTTGGTTGAAATAATAACCTCCATACTTTATTCGTAATTTAAAACTTGTTTTACATTGTGTTTTGTTTTCAATGTCGCATTGGAAAGCACTTACAGTGGCATTTTATGTAGTAAAGGTATACAAACGGGTGTATTTATGTTGGTTTCATACCACATATGGGATGTCCTGCTTTTGTCCCAGTGAGACAACAGTGAACCAGAATGCACAATGTTTTTCTGTGCCACTTAATGGAACTGAATTAATACACCTTTGTTGTCCGTACTGTGACAAGTCATGTCTGCTATGAAATAAGCTAATAATAGACCAGAATAATGATTGATAAATCTTCTTCTGTAGATTTAGAAAAGGTCAACCGGTTTATTTATTTATTTATTGGTTTAATTTTTTCTACAACATACCTACATACATTAGAGCCTTGGATAACAAAAGTATTGGGAAAGCCAGTGCAAGCTCATACAACACTATTCGTCTGAGCTATTGTTAACTGTCTAATTATCACTATCCACTGCTGCAGCAGGATGCAGAGAACAAGCTTTTACCAAACGAGAATCAAATATTTAAATAACAAATATTCTTGTACTCTTTTGCTGAGAAGTGTAATAGAAACACAGACAGATTAGGCTAGTTCAGGCTTTTCCTTACCCTTGAACCACTTAACATGGCTTGGGGTCCTGTTTTTCCATCAAAGCCTTGAGACATCTGGGATCCCAGGCCCTGCAGGAGAAACACCTTAGGTTAACTGTGTTTAATCAATCCGTTTTTAGATAGGAACAATGGAAACTGTCTGCATTATATAATGACTGACCTGGATGACAACAACAACAACAAAGAGTTTCAGGTGCAGCGTTTCTTAGCTCTGTGGGTAGCTATGCTCCACATCCTCTGAGACCATTTGTCTTGTGTTTGCTCCCTCTGTTCATGCTAGCACATGCATGTTGGTGTGCACACAGTTTGTGTGTTGAGTGGAGCATTTTTTGGGCATAACTCACCCCTGGGTGCGTTGGATGTCCTGGAGGTCCTGGTTCACCGGGCTGACCTGGTATACCAGGCTCTCCATCATAACCTGCAGAGCCCCGCAGTCCCTGGAAAGCAAGAGACATAGATGCTGATTTACTCGTTGTAAAAAAAATAAAAAAAATAATATATATATGTATATATATATATATATTCTAACTCAGATTTGTTATTTTTGGCAGTGACAGCATTTTGGTTTGCTTGTTTTTAGTCCTAAATCTGATTTTAATTGACAGAACTTTAAATAAACATGAAAAAGTTAATGAATTTAGCCAAAATTCACGGTGTCCTTTCAGCTGGACACAAAGATGTAACCTCAGTTTTGTTTGTTCATGAACTATGAGCTGTCAAGTGTGTGCAGCAGGAAATCCATCGGTTATGAACTAATAAATCAGCAGCAAAATGCTGCCCCCAACTTCACTGTAAGTCCACCAAGAGGAGCACATTCATTCATCACCCTGCCACAGTTTTGCTGGCTAAGCACACTATATATCAAAAATTTAACATTACGCTTTGACCATTAGTCTCTAAACCTTAAACTATATTGTTGTTTTGTTCATTTGTTTTTTTGCTGCAATAGTTATTTTGAACAGTTTTATTTATTTCTTTACTTACCTACTTTGGAACTTTGCCTTGTTTGACAGAACAGGGGTCGTTCTCATGATCCAGTAATCAAGATGTCATTTGAATGTGATTCCCAAAGGATCATGTAGACAACATGGCATGCATATGATAAGGAGGATGAAATAATCTTCTGATTCATGACATCCCACCAGGGCCTCTGACACTGTAATGCTGTTTTGCTGTGTGTGGAATTTAAGTATAATCTACAGATGCATAATTTTCATGTTTTACTTCTGCTTTATGTCTGTGAGATGTGACATACAGGCCTTCCTTTATGTCCACGAGGTCCTCTTTCTCCTGGCGAGCCGGGAGGTCCCTGTTGGTGTAAACAATAACATCAGTGTTGGATTAGGTATGTGTGTACTGCTCAAAATGTCACTGCAACCCAGGCGGCTGAAGGACTATTCTGCACTGCAGACATCCTTTTAAGGTGAAGTTATGCAGGAGGTAACGGTCCTCTTATGCCATCTAGTGTCAACTGATGATGAACATCCACACACAAAAAAGAGGGAAATCTCTCACTTTCAGAAGCCTCATAGAAGCCAAACACTTCTGTTTAGAAGATGCTTTAGGTAAAACAAAAAAATATATAATGCTTACCATAGGTCCAGGGCGACCTCTAATACCGGTCACCTGCAGAGAAATGATCAAACACAGCAGTTAGATCCTGCATTTCTTAACGATGTAGGTCTATTTAGGTAGATAGGTTTATTTGTAGCAAACACTCACAAGTGGAACATCCCCTGGTTCTCCCTTCTGACCCTGAACAAACAAACAGAAATGATAAAAACCATCAAGCTCAAGTCAATTCAATTCAGTTTTATTTCTATACCTCCAATAACCATTAAAATGGTTTAGAAACGCATTACATGATCCGGCCTGAGACCCCCAGTGACAAGGAAAAACTCCCTCTTAACAGGAAGCTCACACTCCATCATAGTGATAATAACAGCAAATACGTGATAAAGCAGGAATACCCAGCATGATAAAAGTGTGGCCTACCTTGTAAACTCGGTCCCCACCTGCATGGAGGAAAAGGCATAAACGATTGCATTATTTGATGGTTTGAATGCACAGACATCATCGTTATATCATCAGAATGAAAGCTGGGATGTAAAAGCACATGAAACAGCATGTAATAGAGCATGATCAATCCATTTGTTATTATCATTAAGCAGGGTAGTCAAGGTAAACAAAGGCAAATTAGTCAATTAACCCAATTAATCTGATGTCACTCTACTGCAGTGAGTAGTACATCATCGCTGGCTGAAGAATAGATTATATTACTGACAACCTGTCAAAACCCTAACATCTCTCATTATAATGCTATTATTACTGTTAACTCCGACTATTAACAATATGGATTCTTGTTTTTTCTCCCTTAACAAGGAGGCTTCGAGGCTGTGTCTGTAAATCTCACTAACTGAATGACTGTTCCCTCGATTAAAGAAAAAAAAAAAAAAAAAAACTGCAGCAGCTGCTGCCTCACCATAGCTCCCCGTCCCGCCATTGCTGGGTGAATCACTCTGGCAAATAGGGCAGCACTCGCCCTCCGGGATGACCATCTTCTCACAGTTACTCAGCTCATCGCACTGGATTTCATCACAGAGGACCTGCCCATTGTCACAAACACAGATCCGGCATGGCTCTGGCTTCCAGATGTCCTTGTTTGTGTACACCTGGCCGTCTGCCGTGCAGCTCATGTCATCTCCTGGAACACAAAGTGGACGACACTTTAATTTTTGTCAGTTCAATACATAACGAACGTAGTAAGGACTTATCAAGCCCACCATTCCAATTAGGATATTTCTGAGAAATTCCTGAATAACAAATGTGACAAAAAGGTTTACACTTAGTTGAAGCTGTGTGTTTTGGAACGATTCAACCAGGCAAACCCTCTTTTGTTTCAGGATCGCATGGACGTGTCTCCTACACTGCACAAAAAGTAAAGTTGCTGGAATAACTCAGAAATTCTAGCAGTTTTAAGAAAATCTCCACAAAAACTCAGAATCACCATTGCCAGTCATCAAACTACCAAAGATGAAGTGAGCAGAGCCATAAACTCAGCTTTGTCGTCACAAGTGCCCTTGATGTACAGGTGCAACAATACCGGACAACTAGACAAACAAACAAATAAACAAAACAGCATGTTCTTAATGTGAAATGCATGTTTACATCACATTCTGCACACACTGTGAGAAAAAAAAAAAAAAGAAAAGAAAAGAAAGAAAAAGAAAAAAGGAAAAAGTTCTGGAAAACGTGACCTGTTGTTGCAGTTAAGTCTCCAGCAGTTAGACATGAGATCATTTCCTCCAGCAGCAGTCTCAGACATTTGAGTCATGTTCAAAAGGGAAAACCTGCAGCCACCTATTCAGCAGATGTTTTGTCCCAGGAGACCCATTAACCACTTTGGTTAGAAAGATGGTTCCACATTTTGTGATGTGTAGGCTCATTCAGCAATGGGGCACATTGTACCAACTGAGGACATAATTTCATAACCTTTGATAATATTAACAGTTCATTTAATGGTTTATGAATGACCCCTTCCTTTTGCACGGTGTTGCTTTCACAGGGATCCCACGTGTTCTGAATCCGAGTCTGTCTTAGTAATTATGAAACCTTTACCTGTTCTTAATGTAAACGGCAGGTGGCAGCTCTGAGCTTCAAACAGCAGGTAAAGTCAGGTTACCCGGCTACAGGAAGAAGAAAGTAGGCGAGAGGAGCCCTAAAAACTAATGAAATTTTATATGATCAAATATTGTTCCAAACAATGCAAGGACTAAAACCCGTAGATGAGACTGACTCCATTCTATCTCAGTCTACATCCTTGATGGCTCCAAACACCTTCAAGCAAAGAGCTGTAACAGTGAGGTAAAAGAGGCTTGACAAGTCAGCATGTTTTAACATAGCTCAGATTTACTGCTGTAATGTTAGACAGAGGACACTGACTGCAACATGGCAGTGTTTCAAATAAGTTAATCATCACTGAAAAGCAATAAATGTACCTTTCTAAACCATCTTTAGTAGCCACTTACATTTGTTCATTCTGACATTAGCTTTTTCTCGCAGCCCTCTGTACACTTGGTTTTACATTAGTAGTTCTGGACAGATGAACCAATGACAAATATACAGGGAGACACAAGTGTATATTGACCAGCGTGCAACTAGACCAATCTAGCAATAAAAGAAAACATATATTATTATGAATGGTATGTAACATTTAGAGATTGCACTATAATAAAACACTTCTTGTCACAAATTGGATAGTACACAGCACTTTCCAAATGTTTAACATGTGATAAACTAAAACTATAAGGGATCAAATCTCAAAGTTAAAGTACAGGTAGACTGAGAAATTGAGTGATGCATTACATTTAAACTTGCCTCAACGTGACAACATTGCTAATTCCTCTAATTAAATCAAATGTGAGGTTTGGATGCTGTACAAATACACCACGTAATCAGACAATCTTAATCTCATTATTTATAATCTTACAAAGTATGGATAGCAGTGGTTTGGGTAATACAGGCAGACAGTTCTATAGTAGATCCTTTTATATGTTAAAATATGAGAACATTCATGGTAAATCCATTGAAAAACTACTTTTTTCAAGTATGCTAGAACAATCAAATCAATATGACTTCTTACATGTTGTTGGGCAAACGTTCTATCTTAAAAAAGTGTAGTGAGTTTAAACACAGTCATGTCCACTGTGCACAAAAGGCCACAACTGTAACTATCCCCCTCGACAAAACAACAGCCATCACCCGTGAACTATTTATCTTTATGCTTAGCCTGACCAGCTGTGTGTATTTCAAAGATCAACACCAGCAAATACAACCCAAAGGTATGTTTTCTCAGCCAACTATGTCCCGTCAGTCACAAACTACGCTGAAAACACGACGAAGTTTGGCGACGAAATTTCCTGCCTTTTAATGGCCAATAACATCCCACTGTCTAAGTTGTGGCATTTCAAAATGAAAACCAGCACACGATGGAACGCAAAAGTGCATTTCTCTTCATTTGCTTGGGCTCATCATTCATCTAGAATAAATACAGATTTCACTCTAATAATGTGGCAGTTTTTTTCACAAGAACACACCTAGCCGTTGGAAGACAGTACATCCATACTGATTGGCTGGATTTGTTCTTATTCTTACTAAACTTGTTTTTTCTTCAACCCCAAACAGGCAGTTGTTGAAATCCCATAGGAGTAAATGCTATCTACACAGGGACAAATCTGTGTGAAACTTTTAGCTCTTTTCGGTCACACTGTGGATGTCTGGCTGAGCCTCAGAGTTGGAGTGCATTTTTTTCCTGTTGGGCTTTTAGACATTTCAAACACTGCATATTAGGAAAGTTTGAAATTTACTGGAAGAGAAGTGCGGTTTTTAGAGTGGTCTTAAAAACCCTACTGGAAGCCTTGATGGGGAGGAGGAGGAGGAGGAGGTTCACTTTTTCCCCTCCTCTTAGCTAATTCGTTGCAGGTTCCGCACTTTTCCACAGACGCCGTAAAAGCATGGTTTGACTGTGACAACGGTGAAAAGGCACGTTCCCTTCCTCCCTCTTGATCAAGATTTTCCACTAGTCAGCTAAGAGGGCAGACAATTTCCTCTCTTGGTTTTTAAAACATGGAGTCTGGAGCTCTTCAACATGACTCATATGTCTGCTCTGCAACTATCATTTAGTTGCATTCACCAGACATCCGATAACAGAGATTCCAACATATTTTTTGTCATGGCACACATCAACCTTGAGGAAAAATCTGAGGAAACTACATGTATGGTGGAGTTGGCAGACATGAGAGGGGATAGTTTATGGATTTTCCTTGGCCAATATGGAAATACTCATAATACACTGTGTTTGGGGAGAAAGTATGGTGGCCAAAAGTCGAGGGATTTGGAAATGACCTTATGGAAACAATGAGTCATTTTAAACTAGATCTTTCATTTCCTTTAGGAAAACAAAGACAGTTGCAGGCCCTGAACAGATAGCCACACTCTCATCTTATTTTCAGAAAGATAGTACCCACTCTTGTTTCTTCATTGCATTCAAAGTAAGTTTACTCAGCTGACACAGTTAATACTGAGAAGAGTACGGTCTAATATGAAAGAAAAAAGTAGTTGCAGATGACTTATAGCTGCTGAGGGGTGGCTCTGCAGCAGCTGCACCTTCCTGCTTTAAAACCCTTGGTGTTGTGGGCAAACATAAATCTTCCCTCTGTAAAGGACATTTTGCTCAACCTGTGACTGGTACATTGTTAAACCTGTCCATAAAAACAGCTGCTCCTCAAACATCAGTCAAGATCTTTGCCACACCAGCCCAAACCTGGACATGTCACAGCTCAAAAACAAGGACACCCACTTTTAGGCTCGCGTGTCAACACACCTTCAAAGTAAAACAGTACCCTATGATTATGCTTTTTTTAAACGAGTCAGAGATAGCGTCCTGTCTGTTTAATATTCATAAGCATGGAAAATTTGCTGGATGATGTTAACAGGGCATGAAATCTAAAAGAACGCTCTAGTTTCAACATGTTCCTCACCTTGGCTTCCACAAACAAAGCTCTGAATCTCGAGGGAGGGGTGGGAGGGCTTGGGCCAGGAAAGTTGAAATGAATAAGTAGCTTGCTGATTACATGTCTAGGCTTTTCCATCAACAGGCCCCTGTCTCCAGTGGGTCTTCCTTCTAAAGAGGCGACCACAGTCATGAGCTCTTCCCTTCCCATGTTCAGCCCTGGGAGGGTTGTGGTCCTGCTAAATTACACATCCCCCCTCCTCCTTTTTATCTCTTGGACTGTCTGTTTTCTGTTGACTCAGACTGGATTAATTTCCATCTCATCATATCATATATATTTTAGAGGAGAACTGGTACCAAGCCATTTCTGGCAAGACAAGATTGATTGTATTACAATGATATATGTAGCCACATATACTATATATGTGGCTGTGAAGTTGTACAACGGCAATAACTAGGCGAGCAGTCAGCAGTCCTCACAGTTCTGATCAAACATGTTCTGTGTTTTTGTGGCTTTTAGAAAATTACATTTGCAGCATTTACTCATTATGAAGCAACAGACAGCATGCTCTAATGTGAATAATTAGCTGTAATTACAGAATTAAAAGCTGATGAAAATGCTAAAATTGTTAGCTGGTGAATGTGCTTGCCTCTAACAGCAAAGACCTGGACTCTTCTCTGCCCAGCCCAAGCCTTTTACCAAGGTCAGGGGGAAAGTTCAAAACAGGTTATCTTGATGTGGCCAGGCATTACAAGCATTCAAACTGAGGTGGAAAAGTTATGTACTTGAGCTGACGGCGTCCACATACTGACTCAACACAGAACATGTTTTGCCTTATGGTGCACTCATATTACCGGCGACATAGACTACAACTCAGCGTTGTGGCCAAGTCACTCAAGTGTCAGTGGCGTCAAGAAGATTGGTTGACACCTAACTGGACAAAAGACAAAAAGTTGAAGCCAGCTTTCATGTCATGTGTCTTGCCCAACTTGTAGCAACAAGATTATTCTTCTGGTCTGTCTTTGTTTTACACTCCACAGTCCACACTGTGACTTTTCTTCACCAAATACTGTACATGTCTAATTGCATTGTGGATTACAGTCTGATGCTTAATCCAACAATGCTACTGTCCATCTTTAATTTCCATTTCTTAAATCTTGGACAATTGCAGTACACTGCACTGTTCTAATGAGTTTTAATGAATCCATCTTGCTTTACTGTGCTCTGAATCTGACATCTACTGTTTCAACTTGACTTCTACTAAGTTTAAGCACAAACAACATGATAAAATATATTTATATAGATAATACAAATCAACAGAAATTTTAAATGTTTAAAATGCTAAACTAAGTGTTAAAACGACTCGTTAGCTTTCCCATGCATATCCCTATCTTTCACTAGCACCTGGTATGCTGTCAAACATGTGGTTTTCATATCCTCTCAGGATGGCTCCAGTTGCACATTGATCAAGCTAAATAAAACACACTGACAAAGCGAAAACAGAAACGTGAGCAATGTGTGCACCACCTGTCCTACCTGTGCTTGGTATGAAATATTCCTAATGGACAGACACGAGTGTGTGTGTACAGTACTTCCACTAACGTACATTAAATTCTCACTCAGTCAAGATAGACAGTCATGTCTGAGCCTAAAATCCGTCTGGTAGTGCTTCCTATAGGAGGAGAATCATACAATTCTCCAAGCTCCATGTATATTGTCAGTGCAGTATATGCAGGATCTTTATTTAATCACCACAGATACATTAGTTGCTTCATTAATTATTTAAAATGTGTTAATAGGAAAAAACAACAATACATTTGGATGGCTCCTCATTTTTTTAAAAAGGAAAAATGGTGACGTCAAACATTCCAGTTTACCCAAGTAGACAGTTAACTTATACAAGGGGTCAGAGCGCCCTGGTGTTTTACATCAACTAAGCACTCGGCCAGATGTGAAAGAATAAACTGTGGATTCAGGGCTCAGAGGAACTCGGAGGAAAGTTCTTTCCAGCACAAAACTCTCTTGCTGCCAGATTAAAACACAGAGAAACATAATGAAGGCTAATGTTACAGGTTAAGCATTATTGGTCTTATCCTCTGTCTTCCACATGTCTTCCATACTCTCAGCAGCTTTGTTCCACTTTGAAACTCTTAGAACAATATGCTTACAGTGAAACTGGTTGATTTAACTTACTGTATTATTAACTTCTGATTGAAGCATTTTAATTAAACAGAGAGAGCAGGGCGACTCTTTTTCCTGGCAGAGTTAGCCTCTTCCTACTTGATGGATGAAAGTTATACTGGCCAACGCTACAAAGTGGTAACATAATGCAGCTGTGTTTTAATCAAAATTAAACACCATCATATTATAAAACATCCATTCTCTCTACACTAAAGGTAACTGACTACCCAGTTATTCTTCGGAGGGTTTATGCTTTAGAAAATGACGACTGTTAGAAATGGATGAATACTTCTGGATTGAGAGTGGTTAATGCTCAAAGTTTGTTCAAAATAGTCGTACTGCTTGATGTCAGCCAGAGTGTTGAAAAATGTTCAAAGGTCAGAGAAAAAAATTCAAGGCATTAAACCTTGCAGTACTGACCCATGTTCAGATCAATGAGAAATGCGATAATAATAATAATAATAATAATAATAATAATAATTCTGCTGCTAGCAAAATACAACTATATGAAGAAAATGTTGTAGGTGGATCTCCATTCTCTTTTGTGGGTACTTCCAGTTGGCACATGCATCAGAGTGTACGAGTTCAAGAACATCATTGCTGAAATTTGATTTTTACACTTTGCGGAGGCGGAAAAGGGGTTGGAAAAGTTGGTCTATTAATAAAAGCATAGATTACCATGTGTTATCTCACTGAAGAGACCAAAAGTAGTGGTGGATGACAACAACAGATCTGCGTGAGGTGATCTCAATGTTTATCTCAATATCTCATGTTATATGTATGTATGTACTGTATGTATGTATAGCAGTAGTGAATGGAAACATTTTATTACTTCTTTTGAATTTAATTTATAAGACTTTTTTTTGTTCAAAATTTAGTACAAATTGGTACAAAAAACTTTTTACTGATGAATTCCTTTCTGTATGAAAACTGTTGACATAACCAGAGTAGCAAGAACACTAGAAAGAAAAAAAAAAGAATTCATGATGAAGAGGGCAGAAACCTCTAAAATAATAAGTGAATCTGAAATAATCTGTAGGGGTAGATACCTAATACTATAGGGGTGCATGAAAAGTAGGATTTGTAGGTTAACCAATACTTTAAAGCCTTAAAATGTGTGTTCTGGAATTTTAACCATGCTGTCTACAGCTCAATTCAGTGTTCAACACATCTGTTTGCATTTTCAAATGCAGACTATGGTCAAAGTTGTTGTTCAACAAATCCGGTGCGCACAAAATAGCAACATTTGGTCACAATTTGAAGTGTAACAAGGTATTTGCATTTTGAGCATTTACATGCTTGCTTGTAAAAGACCTCAGCATTATAGCACTTTAAAGACACTGCATCCTTTCCTCAAACCAAATGTCTGCCTGGGGCTCCTTTTGTTAAATCCCACTTTTTTCTTTCACATTAGCCTGTATTTTCTCATATGTATTTCCTTCTCGTTCTCCTTATCCCTATCAAAACACATTGTATCTTTACACACTTTGACTCCACAGTCCTGTTTTTTTCCTTTTCTGTTCATGCTTATGTTAACCCTATGTTTCCCTCCCTGTTGCTCTTTTTGTCGCTGTCTCCATTTTGTTATTCTAACAGCTCTGTGAAATATTGCAGCTGCTTGGCCGTGGCCAGCATGCAACACATCATGTATGCAGCCCATCAGGAAAGGATCTTCTCCCATAAACATTTACATCTTAAACTGGACAGCATAAAGTGAGGTCACCAACCTGAATTCATTTACAGTAAGTTTACATTCGATTGTGAGATTTAGCCAAGGTTTTTACCCAGAATGTTTAATAATGTCAACTGCAGACTGTTAAAATTCCAATACTAACAACATTAAAAGCAATCAATACCACTATGGAACCAACTCCCCCTGAACAAGCTAAAGAGGAATCGATGATCGCTATGCACACATTTCTTAATGTAAACTACAGGCTAATTTAGCCATATTTTTCCAGTTCAGCCAGAGATTAAACCCCTTTGACATTAACTGAAGAAGCATAAAACTTCTGCATGAAACGTTAAAGAATCAAAGGAATAAACTGTCTTAATGCTACAACTCTTAGTTTTCAATCACAATCTAACCAAAAGCTGGAAGCTAGACAATGGTTGTATTAACAGAAATACAAGTTTAAAGGTAGCTCACAGTCCTAAACTAAATCAAGCACAACTCTAGTGTTATGGAAAGTCTTTGGGAAGCAGAGGCTGAATCTGTATAAAGCATCACATTGGAACAGTTGTTTAGGCCAAAAAGATCCTACAAAACATTTTGAAAGTATGCTTGTTTGAACATTTTCCATTATCCTCTCTGAAACAGAAGCCATGACTTATTTCCAGGTGAACAATATCAAGTGCTCTCCTAGTACTTGCCAGAGACATTTGTTATAATTGAAGCTTCACCTTTCTGGAGGTACTGACCACATGGGGCTCTCATTAGATTTAGTGGACTTCTTATTTAAGGACAGACAGTGCAGTGGCTCTGTAGCTTTGGTCAAAACTGAAAAGATAAGGGACCCTAGAGAAGAACCAGAGACAGGGGTTGAAGCTGAGTCCCCTTTCCTGTGGTGAGGTTACTCAAGCTGAAGCCCCAGGCGCAAGCACAGAATTTATCACTTTCTCTTTATGGCTAAATGCAGCCCTTGATGTTTACTGCAGCCTGCATTTTTTTGTAAATGGTGAAGCCAGACAAAGAGGGGTGATAAGGTCAGAGCACTGTCCTGACGCAGTTTAAGGGGATCACTAGCAAAGAAGTGGCTACATGGTTCTTTTCTTTCAAAGGCATATGTGGAGCCTGACTGTCTGTGCTTTGGCTGTGCTGATAATTACTAGGATAATGTATACTGCATATATAAAATTAATATTAATTTAGGCTCTAATAACATTTTCATTTAAGGAAGCAGGAGATGAGAGGCTATAATGCCATTAAACATTTGTTCAGCTGAGATACACAGAACCCTCTAACCTCTCTAACCTCGCTACCACCAAAACATCTTTTTTTATATATATATACGTGTATTAACGGCATTATGAAAACTGTCTGGTTACATGTTTTGAAGTCCAAATTTAATTGTTGTTAAATGTCCAGTAAGTTATAGTCTCTCTCTCTCTCTCTCTCTCTCTCTCTCTCTCTCTCTCTCTCTCTATTTCTGCCTGACCCATTTTCTCTAATGACAGAAGTATGAGGAGGATATTCCCTCCCATGTCCTTGTGACATTATGGCAGAAAACCAACAGATGCATCCACCAATGAAAAACATTTTCACTAAGATCTTGAGAGCGTTCCTGCAGTGTCATCAGTGCCAAGCTGCGGATTATTCCTTGGCAGATCTGCTGCAGCTTGTTTGCTGAACCTCCTCCCTTCTATTGGATGCATTCTTTGTGCAATATGTCATCAACAGCTGTCTGAGCAGCATGCATCTCAAAAGGCCGACCACGACTAGGAGAAAGATAGAATCTCAGGAGTCTTCCTTTGTAAAGATCCAACAAATCACCAGCTGACCTCATTTTAATAATATGTTACCGTAACATGTACATCTGTAATGTTAGTATCAGTGCTGGCATGTCTCCACCCCCATTAACTTCATTAAAATGCACACGTTTGCAGTTTTAATGTCCAATCAGATGCATCGTTTTGATCGTTCGTCATTAATGACAGAGCTGAAACATGTGCCATTCTGGAGGAAATTCCATCTCAACATAACTTCCTGTGCTGGAGTTAGATCCAGCCTATTGCAGTGTGCAGTGAAGTATTGGTCATGTCTTAAATAGTCCCCTGAGCTTCCCTTTTTGCAACTTTTTCACATCCTTTCACGTTCTAACTATTGTTTTTCTCTTCACAGAATCCAGCTCTGATCCTCTGCCCCTCCTCTTCCTCCCTCCTGTTTTTTCTTTCAGTGTTCTTTCCACTCGGGTCTTCAACTGTTCCAGTGCTTTTCTTCCCCTTCAGCCCCCACTCTTCTAATACATAAAATTATGATGAAATCATCCCATGTTTAAAGCTTCCCCCTCTCTTCCCTCTAAACACCAGGCCACATCAGTGAAAGGCTTAGAACCAAGAGTTAGCATGTGATTACATAGAACCCAAAGCCTGTTCCTAGTGCTGCAATTTAGCTCAGGTAAATAAAGACAAACATGGTGCACTGTGCACTTCAAGCTTTGTAAACCTGAGGTATTTGTTGGTGTGGCACTGATAAGTCAATCCTGAATGAAAAATGTCCAAACATCATGACAATTACAAGCTTATTCTGTGGGATCCTGTTCCTTTGGGCAAACCCATGTGGCTTTGCTTTCATTTTGAAGCATGTTTACAAACTGCCAAATGCTAGTTTGTTTAAATGTTTATTTCCATTCATATGGATACAATTTTAAAGCTTGCAGATTGTAAATTACAGCATTTACATTTGTTGTTCTTCTGGTTGAATTGCACCAACTTTCCACAATGTGCCATAAACAATAGAGAGCCAGAGCACCAAGGACGCTTAATGTGTGTTGGCTGCTAGCTGACAGTCTGAAATTGAACGTTACCTCTATTACTTTAACTTCTCTGCAGCAGCATTTTACCCATTTGGTGAAATCATCAAGGTTAAATGGTGGCCATGAGTCACCAGCAACAAGCAGACATTTCCACATCTCAGTGGTCTAGCTCAATGTGAGATGTGTCTGTTCGGGAACATTGACTGGACATTACAGCCAGGAAGAAACGGGCAGCACAGACTCACATTGTGTTAAAAGAATGCTCCCTTCTCTTTAGTGAATAACTCACTACCCTATTGGGCATGTTTTGACTCTGACACACAGAAACCTAAATAAGAAATCCCAGTTTTGATGCAACAGGCCATCATCCAATGAAACAGGGGATTATAATATTGAAAACCTTATTAGCACATGCATCTGCTTTGTGCACAAGGCGTTTAATCATAGATTACATTTTATGAAAAATCATACCCTCTACTGAGATCTAGGAAGGAAGCATGGCAAATACTCCATCACTATGTTTGTTAAAACTATACTGCATCTGATGGTTTTTACTTCTTGACATGAGGTCCTTGAAGAAAAGTACTGTATGCACCAAAGAAAACAACTATACAGTCATTCTAATAAAGTATGCTTCTGTGTTTTAAGACAGTTTCATAGAGTTTGGAAAAGTCTTGACACTGACCCGGGGAACTTCAAAATATGTTGTCCAAATCAAAGACATTTATGACAATAAAGTAAAGGAAATCTAAACCACGTCTAACTTATCGCATGCACAGTCTAACTATAAGTTTTTCGTTTGTACAACAACATGATTTTTTCTGTAGTAACATAGATTCCACTGCTTCAGCTCCAGAAAGGACCACCTGGATTGAAAAGTACCTCAGGGTATTTTACCGCACATATATGAGGCATTTCACTGTAAAGTCAATCAGCTGTCCAACAAGTTGTTAAGAGCCTAAACATATCTTAGGCCACATTGCTGACTCTTGTCACCCAACAACACTTGCCACTGCAGCTGTAATATACACAACTTAGCTACAACTTGGAATTTTGGTTGAGCCACAACCTACAATTATGGCTGGCTGTCACCATTCTGTGGCATTTAAACGTAGAGCTTACGGATGTCAAACACAATGCTATCATATTTTCAAGAATTTATGAGATAATATTGCCTTTAAAACAAAGGGACATTAAAGCAGCATCCCACTATTTTCCATACCTTTCTAAAAGGTATATTAGGGTTGTACATGAAATTGTAGGGACTGAGGGATTCCCAGATGGCATAACATCTCATGAAACTGGATGATTTAAAGCAATTACAACGGTCTTTGAAACAGTCACTAGAGGAGAGATAGAGAACATGTTCGGAGGGAATGCTACATTACATTAAGACCTGCCAACCTGCAGAGGATAAGCTCCAATGGGAAAAAGTACTCCTGATCTCCTGGAAAAACTACAAGCAGCTGTATCAACACCCACTACAACAGACAGCACACCAGCAATATCTGACTTCTCAAAAACATGAAGGTTCTGTTTGTTTTCACGGGTCTTCAGGATGAATGATATCGCATTTTAATTGTTGAGAATGATAATGTTTGGCTAAAGACTAACCATCATGTCTGCCTGGTGCTGACTTCCTTCAAACCCCACATCTCCAGGTTGAAAAATGTGTACGCTGTCAGCCCAGAAAACACACCAGAAACACAACAGTCAACAGTAAAGACGATTGAAAGCAGCTACGCACCCTCCTACAGTTGTGTGAATAAGTGAATCCGGACAGAACTCATAGGACCATTATATCCAAGAGAATGACTGAAAAGCTTGTTTCAGGCATTCTGAAAAATATAATGATCTGATGATCCTGGCAGAAAGCCCAGTTTGTTTACCCAGTAGTTTGTATAAGGTCATACATGTTGTTTCTGTAAACAGTTGTAGATGTTGTTTTAGGAGTCACTGGCAATGAGGATGCTTTCTAAAATATGACATTGTTTTCAACAATATTTTATTGACCACAAAAGAAATTACCCAACTGACTTCTGAGTATGAGCTTTCTACACTGGTAGGATCATAGACTGTAAATAAAGATAGATGGCGGAACAGCTCCTCAAAAGTGAAGCCAAAGCTTCCCTCATCTGTCTGGCTGCAGTATAGGTCATAAGCTCCACCTCCTCAGTGTTAGTGAATGGGACCTGGGCCAAAATAAAACACTAAAATACACCTCAATTATTTATTTATTATTTTTTCAAGGACAGTTTCTCTCATGTTAAGTAGTTCATAAAATACTGATGCATGTTCAAGTGTCAATATTTCTGATAACTCATCCGTGATAAGTTTAATTTTATTTAGTCATTTGACACTTTAGAAACAGGATGTGGCCCCATGAATTTGGCCATTGCAAGGGAGTCGGGACGCACTGTCCATATTTATATACAGTCTATGTTTTGTACGTCTGAGACCCTTCACAGGACAAGCGGTTACAGAAGATGAATGAGTGAATGAATGACTGTTTTGTACCTGTCAACAGCCAAATACAAACTACAGATAATTCTGTTTATTTAATTCTACTCTTTTTAACAATTTTTATTTTTTCCCCCAATTTTCTGGTCGTGTAACTAGCATGAGAGGCACATCGCAATTTAGAATGAAATGAGGACAATTATAGCGAGAGAGCTATTCTGTCCTGTGATCCTCTCAGCCAGTCCATGTAGGAGGATGACAGGACAGGGTAGCTCTCCTGTGAGTAAGTGCCAATCAACACAGGGACCAGGAGGAAACCTGCCAGGAGGACCTATAATTGCACATCCTTTGAACATATAGGTACTGTAACTTGAACCTGTAGATATACAGGAGATAAAACATCCCTCTCAAACTGTTTAGTTAAACCATGAGCTAGTAGGTTTCACATTAACCATGCTCAAATCACCTTAAAGGAATATTGACACATTATGTTTTACGTCAGCCATTTAACTTCCTCCCCCTCCATTTTTTTTTTTTTTTTAATATATTTTCCAAATACTGCCAAAGAGACTTTTTTTTTTCCAACATCTGGAAATCATCCCTTCCCCCCTATCCTCCATTTGCTGACTGCAATAGTTTGGTTTATAAGTAGTTCCCATGGAGGAGTCCTCACAGACACAAACTGCATTAAAAGTCCACCAGCTCTACCTGTCTGTGCCACCAAAACAATCCAAACTCACTGACAGGCACTTCACAAAAGACAAATGGTAAAACTCCCCATAACGTGTAACTGAAGACAGTTTGCGAACTGGTGCGCCCGACCCCCTTTAGCCCTGGAAGAAAAGAGGCGTGTAATCAAGTCATAGCTCAAAAATGCAGCATGTGTTTCCAATCAAATCCGTCTGTGGACCTGGTACAATTCACATGTTTGGAGTTTCAGCTTTGGTAAAAAACAGCCCATTTGTTGCAATGTCAGTGATGTGGCAACAACAACTGGAACCAATTTGGGAGACAGGGTGACCTCATGTTGATTTGGTTGGTTTGTTGATTTGGAATATTAGATTTTTGCTTTCTGCTCGTGTGTTTTCTCTGAGAGGGAAAAACGTTTGGAGCCGGTTTGTGTTTTGGCTGAAATGAATATTAAAAACCGGGCGGTGAAGAGACAAATGTAACTGCTAACCAACTCCAGTAAGCCACTAGTTTCACAAAGAGCTGGGTGTTGAGTCTCTTTGATGTAAGGCGCAAAGTGGCATCTTTGAAGATGTTTTATAGCTATGTCAGCGTCTGGGAGGACACATGCACACACACACATACACACACACACACACAGACATGAGTTCTCTCTCTTTTTGAAGCTGCGCACACACACTGCTGTTTTGTGTTAATGGAGTATTTTATTTACTGTTATTTTTTCCATGTTCACATCCTTTAACCCTTCTCCAAATATCACTGATTTGATCACTTTTGCTCCTTCCATAGGTTCTCCATAAGGACTGTACTATATTTTTATCCAGATAATCTCTGCTGGCATCACCATTTCCAATTGTGAGCTTAAACTCAGCTCCTTGATCTCATTTGCCAGCTCATGTTCCTCCGCAAGTGAGCGTTCCACACATGTGCAGGCATATGACTCTAATCTGTAGCTGTATAACTGTACTGACAAAAAATGCGTAACATGTGCTTCGAACATGTTTTCGGCCTTCAAAGCAACTTGTTTGGTTTATGAATTCCACCAAAATTCGATCCCTCAGAAACTTTGCCAATAACGTCAGAGTAGTCAACACGGACATATGCGAATAAGGATTTGTAAGAGAAGGTGTCTGTTTGCAATTAAGTCATTACATGAATAATCAGGAGCAATCAATCTGAAGTTGAAAAAGTCAGAAAAGTTCGAAAAGGCCCAATTAAGGCTGGTAGTCATGGCCATGTGAAATATTCCATTTTGAGTTTCCTTTGTTGGAACATTTAGGTTGTATGTTTGGGAAATGCACTGGATGTACCGAATAATGCGAATATTGCTATTTCCTACTGCCACACAACTATTAAAATTGTGCAATGTAAAAACCTTTCCATACGTTGTGTTTCAAAAGCCCCTTCACAGACTAACAAGCACATTGTCTCAAAGTGCTGGTGAACCACATTTTCCCTTAGTCTGCAAGATCCATCAACTTTCCACTGTTTTTCTTTGGCTGAAATGCAATCACCTCATCCACCACTATTCCATGGAAAGAGGCCTGCAACATCACTGTGCTGTTCATATGAACCAATACTGGAAGAGACCCTTGACAAGGGTGGAGAGCTGCTTAAATCATCTTCTAAGAGCTACGAAAGATAAACATTGCTTATGTTAAATCTGCAGAAATCTACAGAGCCACCTATAGTTGCATGTTCTCGTATCTTCACCAGTGTCCATGTGAAAATGAACTGAACTGCAACACTGTCCTGATCATTGTATGGTGTCAGTATTCAGCATGAGACAACCACCACAGGATGGCGCACTATCTTGTGCCACTCTGTCACACAATAGTCTCCGCTTTATGTGGAACTGGTCCTGAAGAGAGAGCAAACTATTTTTTTTTTTCAGTGGGAGAGACCACTTTAAATAATAAATAAACAAATCAGTCTGCAGTTCTTAACTTCACATTCCACCAGGTACCCATCATATGAACTTTGCTGTGCTCTATGTGGCCCATGACATCATAAGCAGAAACAGCACAGTCCCTGTAACGAAACAAGAGATCAAACACCCCTGCTGAAAAAAGAAAAAAGAAAAAAGAAAAAAAAGAGGTGGAAACACAGTTCAAGTAAAACATGAACACTCAGGTGTTCCAGCCCTTGGCGTTGCCAGCTAAAGACATCAGCAGTCCCACAGTCTGAGTGACTCAGAAAAGCCAACAGCATCTCTGCTTCTCATATCTCCTCACATCTGCCCTGAATTAACATGCAGCTTGTGTTCCCTGAAAGGCACGTGAGCCTGTGGTGCTGAAATTAATTTTCGCAGATGTACAATGCAGTCCAAAGGGGAAATAAATGGTTTTGGTGACGCTTAATGAATATTCCAAAGCAGTGGAGTGCCGCAGGAATAATTCAAAACCGCAAAGATGCTCATTTCCCTCCTCTGCACATTTTCAGTGCCTCAGGTGACATCACTTGGAATCACTGACAGATGTGCACAGGAGTGTATCCTGACATGCAGGGCTTGTTTGGCAGTTGCCGATAATCCAAACTAGAGCTATTCTCATTTCCTTTAAATCATGTCTAAGTCTATGACCATGTAAGGTTTGTCTCAATCACCCACACCAGAGATGTTGCATTTGGACGAGACAACAGAACAAATGGAACTGTCATGTACAAGGAAAACTCACTGTTGCACACACAAAAAAAAAACAACAGCATGGGATGCAGGAAATTTGCAATAACCATATGTCTTATCCTTAGTAATTTCTCCCTAACACAGAGCATGCGTTTCTGTAATTACCTTCCTTAAAACACAACCAAAAACGACTCTGTACAACTAAACCCAGCTTCTGCCTCTGAGTTTGTACAAGCCTAAAAAATTACAAGCTAATATTTGAAGGTCAGCCACCTTCACACATTTTAACCAACAGCAATTAGGTGTTAAAACAAATAGCAGAGGGGTTCACTTACCGCTGTTTCCATCTTGACATGTAACAATCAAAATTTGAGCAACGGAGACCACCAGAAAAAGGAAAGTCCTTAAATGCACAAAACTCATCATGTCTATAAGACAGACATGAGTCTTCCTTGTGTGCAAGCAAGGGGAAAAGGGATAAAAGAGAAAAAAAGATTGCTCAAGTTATCACTGCACCACCATGAATACAAGAGTGCCTCTCCTTGTAAGCAGCAAGCAGACCCAGCCCAGACTGCGTGAGTGCTTTTTTTTGTGTAGTTACAGCTTTAAATGAGAAGAATGCTGGCGAGCCTAATTTTCCTCCCCCTTTTGTCAGCCCTCTCCCATAACCATCCTCTCACAGGCTTTTGCGGCTGTGGGAGAACTACACCCATGTTCACAAGTTCTCATAGTTTCAAATGGTTCTTTCTGTCTACCCATCTCAAAATGTGATCATCTTAACTGACTCATGGTAAAAGGAACCGACAAGGAAAATCGACTTTGCTTGTTTGAAATGTGATTTTTGTTCTACTTTCCTTCTGAAGTGGTTGCAATGTACGATCATAAAAGTGCTGTTTTATTGCAGTCTCTGGGGCACCAAACAAGACTCAGAGTAAGCTAAGGATCCCTTTTTACTGGGCAGTTAAAAACAAGAATAGAGTTTATAACTCGTTTGCTAAAGAGAAGCATTCACAGATTGCTTACAAAATGGTGGCATCTTTAGCCGTGCTGTGCTGAGTAAAAAGTACAGAAAGAGTGATAAAAATGACAGGGGAACTCTGTGACAGTCACTGTGGGTGGTCATGAGGGTAGGTGGTCATCTCAGGGAATCCAGGGTGTAAATTTAGAGAGAAATCAGAGGTCAACACCTCTTGACTTATGGTGGGAACAAGGAATTTGCCCACAGAGCCAACACATCTGATTAGAGTACAATATGTGAACTAAAAATAAAATGCACCATGACAGATTTTTTCCACTGCCAGGATGCTATCTAACATGATCATTTTTAGCTTTAAATTTTACTTTAACTAATCTTTTGACTTTAACTACACATTAAATCTAGAGCATTTAACAGTTTGTATAAAATCCCATTCCTAAACCAGCCTTTGCTACACAAATCTAAACCTGTCCAGTATGACAGGAAACAGCTGTGTGCCATGTTCACAAGGTGCTAAAAGCACAAAGTGATTGGCTTTCCAGGGTGTACCAGGATATACGCGTGTGTGTGCTTGTGTGCATGTGTGCAAAGGGGGGGGGGGGGGGGGAGTCAAGACACTGGAGTAGAGCTAATGATAAAGACAGCTGTTTTCTTGCTGGCCCTGCCCACAGACCATGCCGGCCAATGCGCTCAGACTCCCTCTGAGCTACAAGACTCGCAAGAGTCATCACTCATATTGTCTCTGGTAACTGAAGAATAAAGGAAACATCCAGGGCACTGCGAACACTGCAAGTTGCTGCCTGTTTGCCAAATATTTTGTCATTGTAAAGAATGTTGCCAAAGGGGAGTGGAGGTGATCTGGAAATCAATTTGTGTAAATCATGGCAAATGGCAAGTCCCCTGCTGGTTTGAATGGGAGCTTGCTTGGCAATTGATTGATTAGCAATCAAAATAAATATAAAACCATTCTAAATATAAAACCATTCTAAAATGGCATCAATCTTTGCTGATTGAGAAAGCTCATTCAGTTTCTTATTCCACAGAGAAAGTAAGCTCTGCGAATACTCCCAACACTTTATACTATAGTCCTATAGCTAGAGTATAAACAGCTGCAGAAAGAATGTCTGGTTCATTTACAAAACCTATTGTAAACTCAGTCTGTAGACATATAAACAACCAAAATGACTGGGTTTATTCTTGTTGGGTGATCCTCTTGTCTATAGTACAGGAAATCAGGTAACTCTACAATTCTGGTTTCTTTCTACATAAAGGGACATAGTCATGAACAGATGTCAGCAACTAACATTATCCTGTCATCACTAACAGTAATACAAAGAAGGGGGAAGTATTATTTCGATTCAGATTTCAGGGGTATTGGAGATAATCATCCAACTCTGCTTCCTGTCTTAATAAATCATAAATACATCTGACCTTTCTTGACAGGACATGAACAGAAAACTCTCCAGCCTTTTGTTCAGACTCATGCAGTTAATGGAGACCGCTGGGTTTAAAGTCAAGGTTATATCAGTGTGGCCACAATGATGGAGAATGAGCAATTAATTAGTTGCTTTTCCTGACTAACTGTACTTACAGCAGATTTGCTTTGCACTGCATGAGATGCGTTTACAGATGGGGTGATACAGTAACAGTCTAATTTAAGAGGAGAAAGTGAGACATGGTGGCCAGGTGGCAAGGTATACTGGCCTCCTTGAACTGGCTGACTGTTCAGTGGCGGCCGTGGCTCAGAAGGTTAGAGCAGGTTGTCCACAAACAAGAGAGTTAGTGGTATAATCTCCAGTTATGGACCACATGCCAAAGTTTCTTTGAACAAGACATTGAAACACTATTCGCTCCTCGAGCTTGACACTGGTGTGTGAATGTGCGTCTGTGTTGCCTTTATGGCATTTTCTTTAAATTTCACATTCTCACTTTATTTGGTGATTATTTGTAGTTGTAAGGTGTATATTAGATGTTTTGCAATTGGATCATTTCATTAAGTAGTGACATAACATCTGTTAAGTGATGGTTTTACCATCTTATCTGGCTATGAAGAAATGTGCATGCTCTTGAAGCAATCTGCTACCATCTGCTTTGAATTACCATAGACGCAATGCCGTGAGGTCACTGATTTGATATATATTATTATATTATTATTATTATATTTAGCAGGTTTATTTATAGTATATGTACACTACAATGTTATTGTATTCTTTTTGTTTCCATACACCCTGCAATGACAGTACTACAGTCCGCATTCTGTAAACGAATGGCGTCATTGTGTGGAAAAAGCATTGTGTGGAAAAAGACCATGTACCATTTCTTCTCTGTCTATGGGCTCAGTAATCGCATTGAAAATTTCAGAAAGTGACTTCAGTATTGCTAACTTGGGAACTGAATACGAAAAGATGCAATTAGGTGTTATTACTGCTAGCAAGTATGTTTTGTATTGATCCCAGTTCTCTCCCAGTCTTTGGCTCAAACTGTACGCGTGCAACATTTAAACTGTTTATAGTTTCAAAAAGGTAGAGCTTGATTTTGGTTCAGTGACATTACTTTGACAAGTCTGCCATAGCAGGAAGTTCTAGAAATTCTGCCCTGGTGCAGCTGCATCATCCATTATTTCACTCCTCCATCTCCTCCAGGAAACCCCTCCTTCTGGCAGTCTTTATTTCTCGCTGTAATGAGGAAGGTTGTGTTCAGGGTGAGATGGTATCCCACGACTGCCAGCCCAAACCCTCGGTTCTATTACTTTGTCTCAGTTGCATCACAGCACATTTTACAAACTTTCCTCCTTTAATATGATGTTTAAACGTCTCTGGCTGAAGTTGATGACTGAAGCAGTTACAAAACGCAGCAGCTACAGTGATTTGGAATACAGACACACTGGCATTTAAATTCATTTAAAACACCTTTGTGGCTGAAACTAAGTCAGGTCTGGCTCCCAAACTCCATGTTTAGCAGTTCTGCAAGGTGTGTTTGAAATGTTTTTGGTCTTCAGTCTAAACCCATGTGTTTTTTCTGCAAATATCTGATAAACCATAAAACAGCTGTACATTCTGTGCTCTTTTTTCAGACATCTAATGTCATTGACAGACCTGGAGGGGTGTAGATAGTGTAGCTTTGGACTGAACAAGGGAATGGAAATAATTAGCAGTCTCCACATCTCTGAGGGCGGCTGTGGCTGGTAGGTAGGGCAGGTTGTCCATGAACCGTTCGGGTTAGCAGTTTGATGGCACATGCCGAAGTGTCCTTGAGCAAGCACCCAGTTGCTTCTTCTGCTTGGCGTTGGTTTGTGAATTGTGTGTGCTTGTGTGAGCGAATAGGTTGTGACACTGTGAATACCAATAAGTAGAAAAAAGATACTATTTACTATTTACCATAATGTATGAAGAAGTACTGTATATGCTGATGTCAAATGATCAAAAGAAACTAATTGTCCTACATTTCTGTAACTATTTGTACTTAACATTCTCAAATTAACAAGAATAGCAAAGTAGTAGACATAGAATAGTAGAATATACATAGAATATACTGTATACATGGTGTAAAGTTTTAAAAAGGTCAGATTGTAGCCAAACAAGTATATTGGTATTGGACTCTCCTTCTAAACCCTTGCTTGAATTATAAAACACACGCTATTGTCTATTATTTCATTATAGTGAAATTCCTGGGAATCCTGTAGATGTGACCGAGGACTGTAAAGCTGTCAGTATGATCCATTAGGACCTCCCTCTCCAAACATGCACACACACATACACGCATTACCAGCACTGGAAATTTCTAAAACCACCAGTCCGGCATTCACACCCATTACACGCCATGACTGGCCAGCTGTGTGGGGATAACAAAGGAGACAGGGTTTTAGCTCCTCTTTTTCCATTATTAACACGATGATTTCTGTTTCATTTCATAAATTACCAAGGGCAGCTCAATGAATGTATAGCCGACTTTACCTCCTGCTTTCAAGTGTGGCCATTGAGGCTAACTATTCATAGTTTTAATTACTAGCATGCTGTATCTACACCCAGCTTATGTATGGTCACTAGTTTACATGCAGTGTGGAATTGTTGCTATGTCATTTGCTGCTGAGTGTTCACACAAGACTGTACACTTTGAATGTTTGGGAAGTTCAAGTATTTTGGCAGACTTAAGGGTACATTCCAAAGAGTTAAGATGTCCAAATGAAGTTTGTGGTTGAGTCTTTAAAAATAATCTGCAGTATGTGATTAGTAAAATCCCATTATATCAATTTTTGGATTGAGAGGCTTATTATTTGGCATTTAACAAGAGCCTTACTGGGGTTTTTGAGGCGAGTTGTAAACAGGCGTGTTTTACAGCCAGTGCAAGGGTAAACAGGGCTGGAGTAGTTCAGGAAGCATGATATGACAAAACATAATGATCTTTTCTCAGTTTGGAAAAGTTGGAAAAGTTTCCTTGTAGACATACTGAATGTTATGGTGGATATGTAACACTGAGTTTTGATCCAAATTATCCCTGCTTTAAACAAACTTATATAAAACCTGTACTATGTAGAACTTCTATAGAAGTTAAATGCCGCAAAGAGCTGATTGGACAGGGAGAAGGCTTTGACAGAATTCTCCCAGGCGATGTAAGCAGTGAGCTGACTTCCTACTGCCCCCACCCCCGTGCTATCTCCTGCTTGTACTTCAGCAATCCTCCCTCTTCACTGTGACTGCCAAGACAGTGATGACCTTCCTCTTTTTCCTAACATGCAGTTTCACAGTCTTGGCTCATCTGCTAAACTCATCTCACCACCCAACCCCCACCACCACCAACACCACCCCCACCCCGAATCCAGGAGACACTGGAGGCCAATAAAATATAGACCATAACAGACAACTTTAAACAAGAAACTCTGATTTCCTTAACAGAAGAAAATAAATGCTTAAGGTACAAAATGTCCAACACAAACAACCACAATGTTAATCCAGAGTTTGCTGTACAACTCCAAAGCTCATATTTTGTGAAGTATATACCCAAACTTAATCAAACTTCATATCATTGATAATAATATGATTCTGTACAAGCACCCCAACTTTTGTGACCCTTGGTCTCTAGGGGGCGCAACAAAAGCAACATTTCAATATCTCAAAAACTGCAATAGCTAACTTCATGAAATTTGGCATACACAATCTATAAAATATTGTGTAGACGCCCATCAAGTTGCGTGACATTACGTCTACAGGGGGCGCTACAGGTGACATGGAAATATTTAATATGACTTTAAGGCCTATAACTTTTGAAGTATTCACCCAATCCTTATGAAACTTAGCAACTATCATTATAATATGCTTATACCACTACATGATTATATCTCACAAACCGGCATAGTCAAGTGCTTGAAATTTGACAATAATAATCTGTGGATGATTTACAAACCCACTAAGTTTCGTGCAATACGGTCTACTGGTGACTTACGCCTCTGTGTCCCGCTCGGTGACGACTTCACCATGGCATGGACCCCTTTATAATCACGTGCGATCATCTAGTTTCGTTATTGTCTTGCTTATACTATTTTTGCTTGCTTATACTATTTTTTGAAGATTAAATTATGTTCACACTGAATTAACTTCTTTGATCCTGTAATCCAAAACTCATGTGGACTTCAGGGGTTGTTGTTTTTAGCACATTTCTGTCAAGCTTGATAGTAGGAAACTTTGTAATCTACACCAGAGGCCCTACTCACTGTCTGCATATGAGAACTGCATGCTGCAGTGAACCCGAGGTTTTGTTTGCCCTAAAGAGAAATTAAATGCTTCCTCAGTCTTCCTGCTGAACCGTCGTTGCAGTCGCACATGATCCAGTAGAAAACATGCCAAATGACTGCTTAACAATGAGTGCATCATCACAACTACTGATTCTCAAACTCACTATGTTAGTTAAATACACTGCCTGGAAAAAAAAAGTCACCACATGGACTTAACTAAGCAAACAGGTACGAGCCTCCTATTGGATAATTACTTGTGATTATCTTTCAGCTGGCAACAAGTTATTTAACCCCAACTGATGCAATGAGTAGCTTCTCATTTCTTAAACAACCATGTCGAAAGACACATCCCGTGGTCGTAGAAAAGATGTTAGTTTGAGAAAGGGTCAAATCATTGGCATGCATCAAGCAGAGAAAACATCCAAGGAGATTGTAGAAATTACTAAAATTGGTTAAGAACTGTCCAACGCATTATTAAAAACTGGAAGGATAGTGGGGAACCATTGTCTTTGAGGAAGAAATGTGGTCGGAAAACAATCCTGATTGATTGTGATCGGCGATCACTTAAACGTTTGGTGAAATTAAATCAAAGAAAAACAACAGTAGAACTCAGGGCTCAAATTGTGAAAGAGTGGTCCAGGGAGCATGAGACATCATTGTCACACATGGATTGGCCACCACAGAGTTCAGACCTTAACTCTTTTGAGAATCTTTGGCTGGAGAAGGCTTTGGGCAGTTGCCAGATTTTCCAATCATCAATACAAGATCTTGGTGAAAAATGAATGTAACAGTGGATGGAAATAAATCTTGTGACACTGCAGAAGCTTATCAAAACAATGCCACAGAGAATGCATGCTATAATCAAAGCTAATAGTGGTCCAATGAAATATTAGGTGTGTGGTCTTTTTTTTGCAGTGGCGATTTTTTTTTTGGCCTGGCAGAAATTTACACCTATCAGGCATACCATTATGACCACCTGACTGATATTGTGTAGGTCTCCCTTGTGACTCCAAAACAGTTCTGACTCATCCGAGAATGGACATGGGCCTTCTGAGGGTGTCCTGTGGTGTCTGGCAACCGAATGTTCTTAGTGGGGGCCTTTGGGTCCTATGTGTGAGGAGAGGGGCCTCTATGGATCACATTTGTTCCAGTTCATCCCACAAATACATAATCAGTTTGGGATCTAGGGCATTTGGAGGCTGGGTTAACACCTGGTGCTGTTCTTCACCGTCATTGCTAGCATCAGTGTCATTGCCATGGGACAGGGGTGCCTGGTCTGGTCTAGGTGGGTGGTACATGTCTAAGAAACATCCACACGAATGCCAGCTCCAAATGTTTCCCAGCAGAACATTGCATTGTCACAAGATGGTCAATGTTATTCACTTCTCCGGTCAGTGATTTTAATGTTGTGATATTGAATTTCATAATTATGCATATACTGTATATTCTAGACTGGCTGCCAGCCCAGCTTCCTCTGCCCACACAAGTTGGTCTGGAGTCGCTCCATTGAGAAGTAACTATGCTCCTGCAAAGATCTGCCGGACCAGTGTACGGGCTTTATGCACAGATAGACTGAACATTAATACCAACGTAGTTATACACACCACCTGAGTGCTGTGAAGTTGAATTAGTTTAAGACCAAATTACTCTGATTGATTGTAGAATCAATCCAATCCAATTGCCCGCAGAGGTATTTTGTTTCTTTGTATCAGTTGGAACGCGCCCTATGATAAAATCCAAATGCTGTGTTACCAGACTTGTATTCGTGATTATGAGTTGGCTATGCCAGGCTACATACAGTGCTGTATACTGACTTATTATTCAGGTCATACTATGCTTCAGTGAAATTACTAATGCAGTATTAATTCGTTTTAATTCGCTACTTGTGAGTAATTATTATCATCTTAAAAATCTGGCATGACAAAGTTGTTGGTAAAGTGACTATGTTAAATTAGCTACTCTTTTTATCTCTGTGTGTGGTCACGGCAAACTCTAGTTTTGGCTTCCAGTATATTCAGAAGCTATCAATAAACTTCGTCAGTCTGTAATTTGGTGCTAAATGTCGAATGTACATCTCTTTGGGCTTTGCCAAAATTTCACACATCTTCCTGCTCTACCTGTCAAGCGGAAAGGTGAAACGTAATAAGTTACACCTTTCATGCTAAAAATAGTATCTACTGTTATTGCTGTAAAATATTACTGAAAAGCTGAAGTTAAAATTGATATTATGGTTTGGAAAAATGTTTCCAAACCATAACACAAGTACCATGAGTGGATAAAGTAAACGTCTAATGTTGCTGAAAGAACAGGTGTTGTTTCTAAATGACTTGTACATGTCACTGTACTCAGAGTACATCTAATATGTGTTTTCTATTTTCCTATTATATTCTGGACAACTGATGACTCTAAACTCACTGTACTTTTAGCACTTCTTTGGTCTTCTCCACCTCCACCATTATGTTAGCTCAGTTGAGGTCGGCTATATTACCTAGGTAATATAGGATAAAGGCTGGCTTATACTCGAGAATAAGGTTGTATGAATGAAAAGTAAAGACTGAAGGGGATTTTCTGAAGCTATCCAACCAGCTGACAAACTCTTCTGAGTATATTGGCCACTTAACTTTGACAGCCATGCCTTTCTACTTCTAAAAATGGTTGGTGAGAGTATGTTATATAAAAATTAACAGAAGTCTGAAAGAGCCGGGAGTGACAGCAGGCAATTATCCTCAGTGGACTTGCCACTACAAGTGACACCCTCTCCAAAAAACTCAGTCCTTTGATCTGCTGATAATTAAAAAATAAATAAATAAATAAAATGTCAAGCGCAATGTCATGGGATTGAATAGCACCCTTTCTCAGAACCCAGTTAGAAACCTAAAAGTCCACAAGCCACAAATATACAATATATTTTTCAACAATTGCTCCCTCTCTAAACTGGATGAATAAGCCAAGTATTAAACTCAGCTTTGTTTTTACTGTCCAGTCCCCATTACTCCTGACAACAAGCTGATTTTGTAATGATGATGAATGTTCTTGAAATATGAGCTATTGAGGCAAGTCCCAACCAAATGTTTCAGACAGAACAGCCAATGGGGATGTCTAGTGACAAATGAGAACACAAAGCCATAACACAGCAGTCATCAGTCACAGTGTCAGTGAAGCTTCTACAAGCAGGTAATCTGTGGAGGATCTTCTTAGTAATGTGGGAAGGAAGAAATCATTTCTGGAGAAAATAAATTTCTTCAGTGGAGTTTTATGTAAAAGTCCTTTCCCCAGTGCATGTCAGTACATCTCTACATGCGTTGTAGATCAACCAAATGCTCATGCCGTTACTTTAAAAAACAATGCACTATACCTTCTTGTGCATAAAAGTGTAATGGAATATTTTCTAACAAAGGGTAGTGTCAGGTTTTATAGGGAGTGCACTAATGCTTTGCAGCTACAACTGGTCATCTTCTTAAAATCAGCAGAACCAACCAGAGACCTGGAACAACCAGAGCAGATAAGCTGTGTAAAGGTTTTCAGCATGGCCTAATGTCTAACCACATGTACATTTGGTTTTACATGGTTGGGGGGAAATGATTTGCACCTTGTGGAAAATGTGAGAAGGACTGAGGCCGCTGAGCATGAGTCATTGGCCAGCTATCTTTGAGGGGGATGGAAGTCCTGCCTTTGAGGGCCTGACTCAGACATTTGTTTACTTTCCAGACAGAGGAGTTGAGAGGCACGGGAAGGGGAAAATGGTGGGCAGAAACCTAACTCAAGTCACTTTAATGTTACGGGCAAAAGATTCGATACAAGATTCGTCGGGCACAATGTAGCGAAAGGCACTCTATATATCCATCATCAGGATTGCTTTGCACTGGCTTCTTGTTTTCTTGATGGATGACATGAGCTGATTTTACTTAAATTTAAATTACATAAAAAGTTTTTATTTAAAACAAAATTACAGATTAAAACTGCTCTCTAAAAGTCATTTGAATTACTATTTATTTATTGATTCATTTTGCAGTTTGCCTGTTCAATAAAGTTCCCCTGAGATCACAACTAGTCAGAAGACATTTATGACTAGACCTCAACCAGCTTCACCAAGACATTGAGTGTGAGGACTAATCACTGTGAGCAGCCATTGGAAAACTCCTACACAGACCAAGTGCCTGACCACATGATAACCAATTTCTCCAGCAATCATTTTTTTCTGTATTTTCAAGTGTAACTGACTGTGCCCTTTTAGCAGACATTACAGACATACTTCACCTGTATGGGTAGTATGGTGTAAGTTCTCAATGCAGAAATGTCTCACGCCTGTCTGTGTGTGTGGGACACTCTCCCTTTGGATTTTTCTTGCTATAAACCGGTACGATTGTGTTGTTTTTGTTGTAGCATTGCTGTCACTCTGGAGAATTAAATAACACATTTTTTGTATGGTCAGCGTGTTGCCTGCTTTCTTGGTATTTCCACACTTTCAAAAACTGAATCCCACAATACATGTTGACCATTCCCTTTAGAACAGTTAAGTCCCTGTTCACACCTAGCATTTAAATGTGTCTCAGGTGATATGATTACAAGTGGACAAGTACAGACCACCAACACACCAAAAGATTCAGTCTCTCAAAACACATTTAGAGGTGGTCTGGGGCGCATATGGCCACATTCTTTTTCGCAGTGTAAACACAACTCATCCTGGGTCACACTGAAGGACCGACTACCTACTGACACTCTCTGCTGTCCACTGTCTAAGCGCCGTTATGCCCTATTCATTTTACATCTTGCTTTAAAAACATAGGAGAACTTGAAATGATCACAAAACAATTGCTTGTACCCTGTGGATATTGCTTGAGCATCTCAAGGGAAATCTCTGACTGCGCGGATATCTAAAATTCGGAACAGTGATACATAAAGGGTGACAGTACATTCACAGAATTGAACACCAGAAATGCATGTAGAGATGTTTCTATTCTATTTGATCGTATCACCTTTTTTTCTTATTTTTTTTTTACTATGGTTATAAAAATAGATCAGGACATAATCCGGCCCCATTGTCAATTCAAAATAAGATATTTTTTTTAACAGTGCTTGAGTAGTAGATAGATAGATAGATAGATCCAGAGTATCCCACAAAAAGACTTTCATCTAGAACAAGACTGAACCTGCACGTTTGTGAGTGAAGTGGGGCTTTATATACGCTTAAAGCAGTTTGCATGGCCTCGGGACTTGCAGCACAGCTGTCAAACTGTTTGGAAATTGGCAGGCTGTTTACTGTATACCTGCTGATGCTGATGGGGCTTCAGACTTGACTTGAAGAGATGAAGAAATACTTGACTTCATACTTTTCGACTTAATCTGACATGCTCTGTTCCAGATGCATCAAGGTATTAGCCTGTCTAACTTCACCTTGCAACAAAGCACTTCTTCAGACCGCTGTTCTCAGTTTAAGAGGCACTCACAGATCACACAAGACAGATCTCTGTCCTTTTATCAGTGCCACTCGAGCTAGTATGGCTCTGTTCTCTACATCCACAAGAAGTTATCAATGTGCGACCTAGATTAGGCATATAAGAGTTGACAACTACCGGGAGATTAAGGATGGATTAAAAAGAGATCTCTTGTAGACTGTAGTCGACCCCACTTGCCTTGCTCAAATCTGTTACTTAATACGAGCTCATGTTTTTTTGTTTGTTTTTTATGTAGGACTTAAAACTTGCAAATAGTCCAACTCTAGCATTGTTATACTTTTTTCCATCCATTTATTTACTGCAAACCATTGTGGTCTGAGCCAGAGCAAACTAAATAATATAGGCTACATCCAGTTTCTTCATTTTATTTCCTTCAGCTCATATTAAAGGGATCACAGGGTGTTCTCAGGCTAAACCCTACTCTACACACAGCCCAACTATCACTGACTAAAATTAAGCCACAAAAACTGACTACATATGATCAAATGTTTCATTCCTCATCTTGGTTGTATGAGCTGTCTGAACCTTTCACTTCCATTTTAAACCATACTATGCACAGAACGCTGCCTCAATTAGGAGTATTTGGTATAATAGCAAAACCAGCATTCATCCAAACCCATGTGACCACAAGCCGGGGAGTGATTCTGCATACAGAGGCAGAAAATGTCCATGGCTCATAGAGCTTGGGTAATAAAGCCATCTCCCCTTACAACGGACTGAGGATAAGGTCAAATGAACTCCATAGTCCCTGGGAATGGGAATATGGGAAACTATCTGAAGGTGAAATAAAAAAATCACTTTAGGGTGCAACTGTCCTTTTAGTGCTTGTACAGAACAAGGCAAGATGCCGCTTCTCCTTTTTTGCTGTTAGCTTTTTGCATGCACACAGTCTGTTGTCACTCAATGTTAGCTGAAGTCAAGAAATCTAAGAAACAAAGAGTATATTCCCTTATGAGAAAGTTACTATTCACATCACAGGGATAATGACTACATATAAAACGAATGAATGTGCTCTGGTGATGTCACACTTTTATAAGGATGTGAGCCTTTTCTTTCCACAGCCGAGGGAGAAGAAGAAAAAAAACATGGCCCTCATGTTCCAGTTGCTTTTACAAATGGGCAAATTACCCCTGTGGGTCTGGTGAGTATGGGGTCTCCTTCAGCCGGACTGGAATGTACCAGAGTAATTTATCACAATGAGGTCTATGAGTCAAGAGGAAAAAAGATGTATCATTCCCTTAGGGGAAAAAGTGACATGCTTAAGGAAATCTATGAAACGCATCTTAAAGTGAAAGAATACCTTTGTGCAACAGAAAACGGCATCAACAGAAAAGGCATCTGATTTGTTATAAAAGGGAGACAATAAAACAGAAACTTGAAACCACTTCTTAGCTGCAGCGTGGTAGTAAATCATGATCACACAAAACAGCAAGCCATTCCAGACAGCGACGTCTTAAAAGTTATCACCTCAGCCTCCCTTGACTCCTATGACAACAGTATCTGTTTGCATTTCAATATTCTTTGCAACATGTCTGCTGCATGCCTGTGCAGACACTCCTTAATGCACATAGAAGTTTCAAAATGGAATGACTGGCCTTCTCTATAGAGCTGAGTGATGGAGGAGGAAAGCTAGCCCCAGGCAGGTAAGATTACAAATAGCTGATAGGTGAGTAACGACAGGCCTTCAAAACATTATTTATTCATCCATGCTGGGTTGCAGTCGGTACAGGTAGGGAGTGTTCTACAGTGCCTCTCGACCCTGCCTGCAGGGATGTGTATGTGTCTCTTTTGTCATCTTTTTTTTTCTTGTAACTGTGAGACACTGATGATGTGTGTAGTTTCCTTGCCAATAATACATGGAGTGCACTCTCCTCATCTTGTACTGACTTGTAAAGCAACAGAAAAGGAGAGAAGCTTTTATCTTTTATGCAGATAAATGAGATTTGGAAGTTTAAATACACCAAAGAAGCATAATATTATGACCACCGTCCCAATATTGTACAGGTCTCCCTTGTGCCTCCAAAACAGTTGTGACTCATGTCAGTTCTGGGGATAATTCTGGGGAAATGTGTACAAGAAACACATAGTTTCTCTTTCATGGAAATGGAGGAGTAGTAAAAAGACTTGGAATTTACCAATCAAGTGAGCTGAGACTGGTTGGAGAGGGTGGTCTCAGGCCACTTGCAGTAGTTCCCTGGTATGTTTGCACACAAGTTATCCATAGACTTGTGTGACTATATATAGGCTTAACCTAGCACTAGCAGTCACGTCAGCATACAAATACTCGATCAAACTTAACATGTTCATACACTGATACAACAAGCCACACTCACTTCTGATGCTCAGTTTTCAGTTTGATTATTTCCTGATTTCCTGAAATCCAAATTTCCTTGCCTCTATCACAAAAGTATTTGCAAGCATATAATGTTGAGGGCGTGTCAGAAGTTTATCTTGAGTACCCTGTGATTACGAAGCAAATCAAAGTTACATGCAACATTGTCACATATTGTATAGTATTACTCCCTAAAGGAAATGAGAAGAGACTGGATTTAAAGTGGTAATGCAGAACGTTCATTACCAGTGTATAGAGCAAAACCACAATTTGATTTAGATCACCAAAGAGTCGAAACATCAAATGTCTGTCCGACCTGTTTGCCCAACACGTCAACAATTTCTGGGATATAACTGATTTAAATAATTCGGTTTGAAGATTTCTGGGACACCAGTCTTTCATTGTGACAGTTAAGACAAAGGCTCAGAATGGTTCTCTGTTTAGTAACTGCATTTCAAAAGTATATGCTTGAGATCAAAAACAGAATAGTGCATCTTGAAAATTTAGCACTGAGACTGCACAGTGGATCACATGCTGTAACCTGCATAGTAAATTCAAACTCAGGAACCATTTGGAGTTTACAAGGCCAGTTGGCTCTCACACTTGAAAAATCCACTTTGCTTCTTTAGACTTGTTAGATATACCTGCCTCATCAAATCTGAATGCAGACTTTCCTTTCAGATGTTGCTTTCTTAATCTGATTGACAGTAATCTGAAAGCATCCAACATAGGATTTGTTCCCAAGATGTTTCATATTTCATTGCTTCATTTTATCCCTTTAGATCAGAGATGGGCAACTGGCGGCCCGGCGGGGACGCACACGGCCCGCGACCTCACTCGAAGGCCCTTAGATTAATTTTGGATAATTATAAAAATGTGTCCTCTGTGGCACTGAATCAGTTGTAATGACACAGTTGGCCACTAGATAGCGCCTCCAATGCAGACGCCGCCTCGTACATGCCTTCACCAGGGTTTATGGCTCCAGGGTGAATCTGCCTTCAGCCGTCGACTTCCAGGCTGCTCAGCCTGGGAGGCTGCACAAGCGCCACCCTCAACAACAACCAATCAGATCGCGAGCTACAGCACAACCAATCAGCTCATGCGGCATCCATTCGAAGCGAGTGAGCGCGACTCGTTTGAGCCATTGACTGTATGGTTTGAACACGAAGCGGTAAGCGGAGTGAGCCACCGAGCGAACTGCTTTAAGTTAGATGCAAACTGTTGAAAAAAAAAATTACCACAAATTATAGCTAACCAAGACTAGCCACAGAGTATTTTTGTAAATAAACTGAGAGCTAGATTTTAGGACAAATTATAGCTAACCAAGACTATACACAGAGTATTTTTGTAAATAAGCTGGTTAGTTTATATGTTAGAAATTTTTAATTGCAAGTTACTGCTAACGTTAGCTTAGCTTGTTTGTTTGTTGATACAAAAGGCACCAGCCTTCAAGGCTGATTGCAGAGTGTAGTGCCTTGCAGGCTGATTATTAGGCTAATGATGATTTCATATTGCATGTCATTATTCAGTCAGCTGCTTTCAAGGCTGATTGTAGAAACTAGTGCCTTGCAGGCTGGTTATTAGTAGAGGTGTGCGATATCGCTAGATTTGGTATCGATCCGATACCAAGTAAATACTGGGCCAGTATCGCCGATACCGATACCGATATCGATACTTTTTAAAAATTAAGGTGGATGCACCATCAATCTGAATCAATCTAAATCTGAATTAATCTCATGACATTTTAAGTGTTTTCCTGATTTGCCTTTTGGATTATTAATCAATTAAAGTTCAGTACAGAATTTGGTTTATAAGTAAATAGAAAATAATTTATCACAATAAAAGTTTTTGTTCAGAAACAACACAAAATGATCACTTGAGGACAAATAAAAACATTTTTTTTTTCAGGCATGTTCAGAAATTACAATAAAAACTTAATCTCTCCCTTCATTGAACTTCTTTCTGGATTTTTTTTTCTTAAATAAACAAAGTGTAGAAAATTATCACTCCACAACAAATATTATAAATAATGTAAGGACGTGTTTAGGAAGTACAATACAATACAAAAATAAGAACATTTCTCCCCTTTAGTGCACTTTTTTTCTTCTTATCAGCATCTGTAGGGGCCAAGTGGGCGGGGGATTTTAAAAATTTCTATATGCTTTTACAAGTTTGTTGTGTTACCACTGTATCTTACCACCTTTTTACAAATAGCACAACTTGCTATCGTTTCATTTTCGGCCCGAAAATATAACCAAACAGCCCTATTCTTTCCCTCGTTGCTGCTGGCCGAGCCTGGCTGGTAGCGGTGGGCGGTGTTCGGTCACCTGCCGCTGCGGAGTCACATGACGGTAGGCCTACAACAAACTCACGCGAGGGGGAGGAGGAGCAAAACGAGCCTGATCTGCTCTGTGACAGCAGCGGCATCTAGACAAACAGAGTCAGGTCGCTTCTTTAATGAAACGAGAGAAACTGAAACTTAAGTATCGATCTCATTACATTGGTATCGATCAATCTCGATAGCAACGTTGGTATCGATATTATCGATATTTGGATCGATCCGCCCACCTCTAGTTATTAGGCTAATGATGATTTCATATTGCATAACTGTCATTATTCGGTTAGCTGCCTTCAAGGCTGATTGTAGAAATCATCATTAGCCTAATAACCAGCCTGCAAGGCACTACTCTCTGCAATCAGCCTTGAAGGCAGCTGACTGAATAATGACAGTTATGCAATATGAAATCGTCATTAGCCTAATAATCAGCCTGCAAGGCACTAGTTTCTACAATCAGCCTTGAAGGCTGGTGCCTTTTGTATCAACAAACAAGCTAAGCTAACGTTAGCAGTAACTTGCAATTAAAAATTTCTAACATATATAAACTAACCAGTTTATTTACAAAAATACTCTGTGCCTAGTCTTGGTTAGCTGTAATTTGTCGTAATTTTTTTTTTTAACAGTTTGCATCTAACTTCGGTGGCTCACTCCGCTCACCGCTTCGTGTTCAAACGAGTCGCGCTCACTTGCTTCGAATTGGTGCCGCGTGAGCTGATTGGTTGTGCTGTAGCTCGCGATCTGATTGGTTGTTGTTGAGGGTGGCGCTTGTGCAGCCTCCCAGGCTGAGCAGCCTGGAAGTCGACGGCTGAAGGCAGATTCACCCTGGAGCGGGCTCTGCTCTCGACCAGTGAAGAAGAGGCGTTTCGCCGTGGCTAAGAGCGGAGGAAAGAGAAAACTTGATCGAGAAAATCGTGTGTGTGTTTTCAGGTGAATTGGGAAGAAGATTATCTGTTCACAGAATTTAAAAGCAAATCTATGTGCTTAGTCTGCTTAGAGACGTTATCTGCCATGAAAGATTTCAGTTTAAGTCGCCGCTACAACACGTTGCACAAAGCTAAATACAGAAGTATACTGAGGCTGCAAGGGCTGCTATCGTAGCTGACCTCAAATCAAAAGTACGCAAACAACAGCGACTTTTTACCAGTGCCCACTGCTGATAGTGGTGAGGTAGAGTGGGTATACAGGGAAAATGTTAAACTCTTAGTGTAAAAATGCACAAATTAGTTCTTGCAATTGATGTTTGTCTGCTGTTCTGCAGCTTTCTGTCATCCTTGAGGTGGATGATGATTTGTATGTTTTATTTTCATAAGCCCTTTGCGCTGAAAAAACCCCAAAACTAAGTGGTTATTTTTTGTTTTCTTCAATAAACACACACACACACACACCCACACACACACACACACACACAGATATGATAAAACTGCCAATTTAAATATGTTTAAGTGTGCAGTCCTATGTGGCCCTCTGGTAGTGTCGAAGAAAAATTGTGGCCCCCTCCATCATTTAAGTTGCCCATCCCTGCTTTAGATAGTGGACCATAACGGACAAGACTTCCACTTTCCAATATGCTGTTTTGGGGTTCTCTCACCAAAATAAGGAGTGGGATTTTGTTATTTCACTGCAGCCTCCAACGGCTGCCAGCAGAGCTGTGTCTCCAAACTGGTGTGGTGCATTGTGTTGTGTTTTGTTCTCAGTCCCTTGCTTTGCTTGGCACCAACCCTCTCGCTCGATTTCATCGGAAGCCAGTTTTTTCTGGTGTGAAACCTACACAGATGTTGCTACTGTTTTAACCCTCAGTGCTTGGGTCTGTTTGAGGCATTACACTGGGAAAGCTAAGCTAATTATCATTGTTTCATGGAAATGCTGATGCCTAGGCTCAGCACATCTCATCTGGTAAAGGTTGAATCAGTTTACTCCCCATAAAGTGGTGTTTTAGTGCTGAGTCACATTCCTCAGAGTGGGTGCTGGGACTCCCTGGGTAAAAATATAGCACCTCCTCAACATATGCTGTTGGGGTGTTGGAAGGTTAGTGTGGGATGTGTGCTGCATGTGTAGGATGTGGTATAAACTCCATTTTAGGAGCAGCTGGCCACAGTCCATTGCTGCACTTCCTGCATTTGACCTATGATCAGTATCATTTGTCTTTCCTTCTATCCACTTTTTCCAGTGGCCCACCCTCAGACTGATCTAATCTGCCACCAGTTTTATTCTCATTTTTTCCAGTTTTATTTTTCAGCACTAGGGTGTTCAGCGCTAGAATGACATGACAATAGACCCAAATGCTGTAATGAGACTCCAGTCTTTTGGCTGCCAGACAGGCTGGTAATTCAACACCTTGTTTAGCTTCGTTTAGCCCAAGCAGATATGAGGCTATGCCACACCGTGCACAGCATCATCTGGTTGGGGGTAGTTTGACAGTGTTTACACAGTTCCTCTCTGGCAGCAGGCCATTTTTTCCCTCTATGTGGATGTGTCTGGTTCTGTGTTTATGCAGGAGTTAGGCCTTTATACTAGCATCCCAATAAACGCTGTCAAGATGCAGCAGATGAATGGCTTACGTGTGGGAAAATAAATTGCACTTTAAAGTTGCATTCAGCGTTTGTCACCAATGTCCCCTCTAATTTGGGTTTGCTCATAAAATACACTGAGGTCAGCAAAGGTTTCTAGTTAAGCCTGGACTGACCTCAGCAGATGCTTTAAAGATACAATATGTCATAGCTGCAAAATTGACAAAACACAGTTCAGTTTATCAGTCAGGCCACTAATATAACTGATTACACTGAAAGTGTACATTTATGTAGTAATAGTACATTTAATTGTGTCATTAAAATGGAAAGTAAGTAAATCTACTACATTCCTCTCTTCCTTTGTTTAGTTTCTAAAGCATTTCTGCAGCTCCTCATTCTGCATTAACATGGGTATGGTTGGATATTGCATACTGTTAATCATCCATATACTATCATCATCCATAGACTATGGCTACCATTATTGTACAGTATACAGTCTTGGAACAGTATAGCAGCTGAAGGTCTACAGCTAGCACCCTAGCTCTGCCAAAGTTAGCTGGCTAACGCTGCTCTGATGCTCACACACGTCCAATGTCCATGGAAAGGGGACAGGCTCTAGAAAATGAAGATAATGTAATTTAATGGCTCCTACATTTGTGGGGTTTATATTTTAATTTATATCTATGCAAATAATACAACATGACGACAATAATACATGTATTGCAGTAATGAGGTCTGATCTGTTATTCATTTCCAGCAGTAGTGCTGTATTGGTCAGCTACCTGGGTCATGTTTTGGTACTAAATTCACACCTTTCTATTTCCTAGTTTCATTATTTTTCAGTTAAGCTTTTGAGAATGTCATTGTTGCTATAACAATGGAAATAAGAATGAAGATAATATATCAGTACTGGCAGTGTTTTATGACTTCTAGGGAAATCTCTATAGGAAAATTGGAGTGTTTCACATGATCTAAAACTAGTTTTGCTAATAACTAAAGTAGACAAGTCAACAGGCCAGTCAGTTATTTAGTTGTTAACCTTCTCAAACAGTGAGGGACTTTGTGGGAGCTGAGGCAATACAGATGTTGTTTGCCAAGTGGCACATTGTGTCAAGGCTCTTCTACTGTTCTAATCTCTGTATTGCGTGGTTCTCCGCAGCATTCTTTTTCTTCTCAGCGGGAGCTTGTTTTCTGCCTGTTCTGGATTTGTTTTTCTTCAGCGCTTCGGTTGGATTCGAGTTTAGTTTTACCGCTAAAAAGAGTCCGCTACTTTTGGTTATTTGGAATCACATACTCAAGTTCATTCAAACAGTTGGACTGCGCCTTTAAGATCTTCATTTGAACCAGACTCCCAAGGGGCATGGCTTTCACCATCTCCACATTTGCAGACCCAATACTGCCAACTTCCTTTCAAAATGTTTTTGGCTTTACTGAGTGCCATTTTCCAACATTGGTAAACATTGGCAATAACCGTGGCAAACCATAATTTATAAATGTATCTAAATCATACAGCAATGTGCTCTTAAAGCGAACATGTACACTTTATAAAGGCATGCCCAAATGAATTTGCAGGGCGTTTCGCCAGGTCTTTACAATTGAGGTTAGAAATTGGGAGGACTAACAGAGTTATAATAATCACTTTAATGGGAAATACATTAGGTTAAAATAAAATAGAAATAACCATGGAGACAGTCATTCCCAACCATAGACTGTAAATAAAGATGGATGGCAGAATAGCTACTTAAAAGTGAAGCCAAAGGAAATAGAGCTCCCCCTGGTGACTGACTGCAGTAAAGGTCATAAGCTCCACCTCCTCCACATTAGTCGATGGGACCTGGGCCAAACTAAAATACTAAAATATACGTCTTTTTTTTTTTTTTTTCCCCCAAGGATGGTTTCTGTCATTTTAGGTAATTAATATAATAGTCATGCCAACCGCTCTGTAAAGTGGTCCTGTAGGACTGTGAGATAAGGAAAAAGGTATATATATAATACATATAATCCAACATTTCTTTGTAACTGGTGGAGGTAACGGAGAGTGTGGTATTAATCAAATGAAAACGAATGTGGATGAAGTGTGGTCAGGTCATCGATATGATAATGTGGCTCAGAGTGTATCCATTTTCAGACCGTACTGTGCAAACTCTGGCTCCAAATTCATAAGGAGCCACCCATATCCCCAGGAAACTATTTGGCCAATTCAAAGGAGTTAGCGTTAGACTGTATATTAATATGGACAACATATAACCCTATGTTCCCAACCCTTTTTCCTTGGAGCCTCTTACTTGCATGTAAGAAAAACCAAGCCCCTCAGCTCGCTCATGCATATGCATACTCTCTCACTCTCTCTCTCTCCTTTTCCCTCTCTCACACACACTTAGCACTGCATGGCATTTTATTTGGCCTTTCTGTCCACAACTATCATTTGCTACTGTAGCTTCTTACACATTCTGTTTTTTTTTTTTCCTGTTACTAATGAGTCATCAGTAGTTGTACATTTGTCACTCATGTTGTTTCACAGTAGTGAAGCTCTGACTGCAGAATGAGCTGAGATGAGGTCAGATGAGCTGACCTGACGAAACTGATCGCGAGCCAGGTCACTGAGGTTGATATATCACAGTGGAGTGGCCTACCAAAAAAAAAAACAACAACATTTGATTACATTTTTGCAAATATATATTTTTGATTATCCAGTAGGTGTGTCAATATGATTTTATTTAACATGTGCAATTTTAGAGCAGACAAAGCCTGGTGATTTTAGGTGATTTTAGGTGTCCACCGTAGGGGGCCCAATCCTAAATTGAAAACCACGGTTTTGTGCTTAAAAAAAAGAAAAAAAAGAATTGGAGTGACATTAATGGCATAATGTCACTGTTTAGGAGAACAGTCCAATATATGTAACACGAGTTCCCTCAAACCAATCACCTGTGTTCGTCTCATATGCCTCAAATAATAATAGGCCTAATAATAGCAGTTTAATGGATGACTTACTAAAACATCAGACAAACAAACAGAATGATAACCATACCAGTCAGCAACCAGAGGTGATTAATCACAATGTGCACACATTTGCCAGAATAAGCATTCCTTCCAGATGAGATGGAATAAAACATGAATATGCTACTTGGCCGCCGCTAGTGGAGAAACGAGCTATGACTTGCCTATCAGGCAGGAAGTCTGTGCACAAATTACATTATTAACCATGAGAAGGTGCTTATTTTATTTTTTAATTTATTCAGCAGACAAGGAGCTATGTTAGCATGCTTCAGGCCACCTGACAAAAGTATGGCTTAAACATGTTAGCCATACTTTTGTCAGGCAGCCAGAAACATGCTAATGTAGAAGCCAGTTAGCTGCTAACTCTGTTTGTCTGCTTGACCCTAGGCTAGGTCAAACACAAGTAGTTCATATTACACATACATATTTAATCAACTATAATTATAAAAGAAACTGACTAGTGAAGCTTTAAAATAAACTGAAAGGACATAGCTCTTAGCAAATAAAGTGGCTGTATTTTAGATTACAGCATGAACACTGTTCACACTGTGTGTCAGGAGAAGGAAGTTGGAAGGTGTTTAAAGGGAAATAAATGACTGGTGGTCTTCCAAGTGTCATTTCCCTTTGAGAGACCTGTAATCACTTGACAAACAGTCTTGCCCCTGGGCTGCAAGATCTAAGCCTCTGGTCGTTATAGAGCCAAAATAAATATCCTGCAGGAGCACCTGAAGAAGTCATGGAAGGAGAAGGATCTCAGAGTCATTATATCCCTTGTAAGTTCACCAAATGTGCTGAGAGTAGATTCTCGTTCTACTGTATATGCTCTCAGCGTATTAGTTTATATTAGTTCCATAACTCAACAAGAAGTTGAGCAACAAGAGTCTAAATCTCTGCTCCTTTTTTGACTGCAAGTCTCACCCCCTGCCTTCCTGCTGGACAGATAAACAATATTTAGATGCCATTCGTCTTGTTAAAGTGGTGGCAAGATGAGAAGGGAAAAACCAAATCAAATTGAAAGGAACTCAGAAGGAGAAATGAACACAGTGAGTGGCATCCCCGCTACCATGGGGACAGAACACGGGCCTAGAGTTTTCTCTCTCCCTTTAACATTGGAAAGTGTTCCAGTGGATAATACGCCAGCTGTGAAGCATCTGCCTTGCAGACATTTTTAAACTAACAGAGTGTCCCGCCACTACAATAATGTCGGTTGCATAATCTGTCCTCCAAGCTTGACAGGGCATTGTTTGACAACCATTTGCTAGAAATTCATCTCAGTTTCCTTCCTTTCAATTTTATTTTTACAGACTTTTAAGCAGTTTTAAGTGCTTTTAAGCAGCACTGAGACACTGAGTCACTCCTGCACTATATGGAATGTCGTTTTATACTTAAAGTTAGGCCGCCATCTAGTGGAGTGAAGCTAAATTACGTATTGTTTACTATACACTTTTTCTCAATTCCACTGATTCTCAGTTGACTTTTAAATATACTTATATTGTCTTATTTTGTCAGTTTTGGAAGGTGAAATTCAAAGTTTAAAAACTTTCCAATTTTGAAATGCCTGGAGAATGTTGTGTGCAGTCCTTCCTCCTTCAAACATTACTCTGGCAGTGACTGCATTTACACGCAGCTGATGATTTAATAAAATTGCTGTATTCTGGTTTCATTTGTATAAACGTAAGAATGTAACATCATCTTCAAATGATAAAATAAGATGCCCTTCTAAACTATATTCTATCTTGCTCAATCAAACCACACCTGGCAGGTTCATGCAAGTGATGAAAGTCAAGATGTATTTGTATTTTTTGGCTGTAACTTAACTTTAATATTATCTAAAATATTTATTCTGTTAATTTGGTTTGGTTTTCCACACAGTACCGAAAAGCAGGCTACACATGGTAACCAACACTGCAAAGAACTGAGCTCACACATAATGCCATCACAAACAGTGTGTGGTGTCATAACTGACAGAAGCCATTTGGTGCAGAGTTTGCAGCAACCGTGAATTGTGAATAAGTGGGTGGAGGGAAAAGCAAGAGAGTAGAGATTTTGAGCTCTTCTGTCTCTTTCAGAGGGAATGTCTGGTTCTTGAAGCATGTGTTTTAATATCAGACACAATCTGTTATAAAATATATTTATTTCAGGCCTGATGCAAATGTTGGTTAAGTTCAGTCTGTGAAGTGCCAAGGAAGTGACACACATTCAGAATACAGAAGAGACTCTGCTCCCTCCTCAGTAAGATTTGGCAGGGAGTACATTAGCAAGTATTCTCATGTGAGACCTCAGATAAACATGGGGCAGGATACTAATATTATGTTAGTTCATGATAAATTCTCTGAACTAATAATGTAGCCGACCTATGTGAAGGAACAGCATGTTTCAGTTCCCCTGGAATGATGGCCTTTGTCATCTGAGATGTGGCCAGGACAGAATAATTTAGATAAACATACAGCAGAATGCTAACAGTATACTGAGGAAAGGAAATCTTCCTGATTTTTATTTTCACTAGGAGATGCCCTGGCATGTGCATACAATATCTAGTGAAAATGAAGGTGACATGCATGCTTTCCAAACAAAGGTCCCAACAAAACTATGTAAATGACCACCAAGTTGAATTTTGGGATCTAGGGGCGTGTGGTAGCCTTAGCTCATTTTAACCTGGTCATTCAGTATATTCAGGTAGTCAGCTGACCTCATTCTTTGGACACATAATGTTGCTGAACCTAGACCTGACCAACTGCAGCAACCCCAGATCATAGCACTGCCCCCACAGGCTTGTCCAGTAGGCACTAGGCATGATGGGTGCATCACTTCATCTGCCTCTCTTCTTACCCTGATGTGATGGTTCCCCACTGTCCTTCCAGTTTTTAATAACGCGCTGGACAGTTCTTAACCCAATTTTAGTAGTTTCTGCAATCTCTTTAGATGTTTTCTCTGCTTGATGCATGCCAATGATATGATATGAACATATTTTCCACAACCACGGGATGTGTCTTTCAAAGTCAAGTCAGTCAAGTCAAAGTCAGCTTTATTGTCAATTCTGACATGTGCAACACATAACAAGATTGAAATTACTTTCCTCAAAGGCCTACGGTACAGCAACTTAAACACAAAATTTACAAATATGAAATGTAAAAATATAAGGAAGATATATATATCTACATATACACACCCATATACATATACACATATATACTACACGCATACATACCCAAAAAAAAATAGAATGAAAATAGAATGAGCTGCAAACTACAAACTAAGGCTAATGCCACGGTCATAAAGTGGCTGGTGCGACCCCTGAGTTGGGCAGGTGCAAAGGGTATGAAATGAATCAATAAATATATATAATACAGTATAATACAATATTGGTCTCTCAGATGAAGTATAAGTCCGTGGGGTGGTGGTGGTGGTTGGGGGGGGGGATCAGAGTCCCAGGTTAGTGTGTGTGAGCGGGGAGCAGAATGGGGAGAGGGGGCAGAGCAGGTAAGGAATTGAGCTTCCTGACAGCCTGGTGGATGAAGCTGTCTTTGAGTCTGCTGGTCCTGGCCTGAAGACTCCGCAGTCTCCTCCCTGATGGCAGCAGACTGAGGAAGTTGTGTGACGGGTGGGTGGGATCACCTGCAATGCAGAGGGCTTTGCGGGTGAGACAGGTGTCGTAAATGTCCTGGAGGGAAGGGAGAGAGACACCGATTATCTTCTCAGCTGCTCTCACTATGCGATGGAGGGTCTTGCGGCAGGACGCGGTGCAGGCGCCGTACCACGCAGTGATGCAGCTGGCCAGGATGCTCTCGATGGTGCCTCTGTAGAAGGTGCGCATGATGGGGGCCGGTGCTCTGGCTTTCCTCAGTTTGTGCAGAAAGCAGAGGCGCTGTTGAGCCTTCTTCGCCAGTGATGCGGTGTTGGTCGCCCAGGAGAGGTCCTCTGTGACGTGCACACCCAGGAACTTGGTGCTGCTCACCCTCTCCACAGCAGCACCATTGATGGTCAGAGGAGCATGAGTGTGCGCTCTCCTGAAGTCCACAACAATCTCCTTTGTCTTTTCCACATTCAGGGAGAGATTGTTGTCTCCGCACCACATAGCCAGGCGCCTAACCTCGCTCCTGTAGTTGGTCTCGTCTCTGTTGCTGATGAGACCCACCACAGTCGTGTCCTCTGCAAACTTTATGAATAGGTTGGAGCTATCCATCGGTGTGCAGTCGTGAGTCAGTAAAGTGAAGAGGAGGGGGCTCAGCACACATCCCTGGGGGGCCCCTGTGTTCAGGGTGATGGTGCTGGATGTGTTGGTGCCGACTCGCACTGCTTGAGGTCTTCCTGTCAGGAAGTCCAGCATCCAGTTGCACAGTGAGGTACTGAGCCCCAGTTGTTCCAGTTTGGGGGATGTTGGGGGATGATTGTATTGAATGCTGAACTGAAGTCAATGAATAGCATTCTGACGTAGGAGTCCTTAGTGTCCAGATGTGTGAGAGCTGAGTGGAGGGTAGTGGAGATGGCATCATCGGTCGAGCGGTTGGAGCGATATGCGAACTGGAAAGGGTCCATGGGAGTGAGTGCAACTGGACGGTAGTCATTGAACCATTCAACATGGTTATTTAAGAAATGAGAAGTTACTCATTGCATCAGTTGGGGTTAAATAACTTGTTGCCAGTTGAAAGATAATCACCCATGCAGTAATTATCCAACAGGAGGCTCGTACCTAACTGCTTAGTTAAATCCAGGTGGCAACTTTTTTTTTTTTTTTGGCCAGGCAGTGTGTATTCACCACCTGTGGGATTAATTTTATTGTTAAGCAGGAATGCACTGAGTGACTAACAAATCCCTGTGAATTATATAGCTATATATTCACGAAACCTTACAACCTTACGTTTTAGTTGTTTGTTTGTTTTTTGGATACACCATGACCTGGATGTTTGAGAACCTATAGACATTTGTTAGTCATTCAGTATACTGAGGCTTGAGGCATACCTGCTTAACAATAAAGTTAATCCCGCAGGTGGTGAATATATTTCCTCGTTCAACTATTTCTGTTAAGCCTTTTCCTACCTCAAATGATCATGATCTTCTGTCTATGATTAATTTATATTTTATTGTTCATACCAAACATGTGTAATGAATGAATGAATTCAAATTTACAACAGGATGCAGTCTTAAAAAGCTGGATGTTTTTGTTTTGTTTTCTTGCACAAAAATAAAAAAAATACCATATAAATGTTCTGTTTCTTTGCCTGTATTTGAAAAGAGGGGAGACCAGTGATCACTGTGTGTAATCTACCTGTGTCTGTTAGACGGTTGTAATGGTATCTACCTGCACAAACACAAACTGTTTAGATCCCCTTTTACTGAGGTCCATCCATCTGCGACTGGAGAGAAGCAGGTTGTCCTCCACAGTCACGTGGTCGTGCTGAGCATCCTTGGCAGATCCAGCAGGCGTGTCTTCGGTCTTCACTAGGTTACAGCATGGACCAGCTCGACTGCAACCGTGCATAGCCGCAGCACCTCTTGCTTCTGGTAGCCTATTTTTGTTTTTCTACACCCGGACTGCTCTCTGAAATCGCAGGTAGGTAAACGCAAATGTGATCGCATGGAGTTGTGAGTGGCGAACTACGCACTGGCATCAGAAAAAATAAATAAATAAGAAAATGATGCTGAGTCGCTGCCTGGGTTCTCGCTATGCAACAAAGACGCGCATGTGTTTTCGCAAAGTAAATGTCTGCCTAAAATTGCTCACATTGAGACATACAACCGCGCTTATCAATGCCGAGGAGTGAGCCCTTGCAGTTACGGTGCTGTGTTTAGCACAAGAGGCGTGAGGCTACTCTGTGAGTCAGAGACGTCTTCATTGTATGCAGGTGGAGCAGCGCTGCTTACTGATCGGAGGCGGTGGCTCACTGATTGTAGTATATTGATAGTGGTTCTCGTGCTGCAGCGTTTTTTGGCCCGTGCTGCAGGATGAATATACATTTGCATCTAGCACAAAGAATATGAAGAAGCTCAATCGATCATATGTGAGCAGCGTGAAGCAGATTCAAGTTCAATCCGAGGCTGCAGGTGGCTAAGGTCAACTAATGACTCAGCAATATCCAATCCGTCTGCTGGGTAGAGTAAACAAACGGTGCTCTGGAGGATTTCCAAAAAAAAATGAAGGGTTAAAGAATTGACTGGTTTGTTCTGACGAGTTGAGGTATCCTGGCACATTTCAGCTTAAATGTTTCATAAATGAGGAATTTCACAATTGAGTGCAAGTACTGATTTTTGTACCATGTATGCCTGAGCCAAAAGGAGCAGAACAATATGTCCTCCAGTAAGGCTGTTATAGATAAACTGACATCAGTGTCATTTTTTATTACACATTCCACAAACTCTAAAGATAAAACACAATTGGATATTAGTGATTTAAGACACAGTTCAGCCTAAATACATCTACATAATAAACATTTCATTCATACTACAGCCAGAGGCAATTCTAGGTTCTTGGAGGCCCCATGCTACTCCTCTAGTCAAAATAAGTGAAATCTGTCATAGGATAGACAGAGGGGGCCTTCATAGGTTCGATGGGATTCCTTGTCATCATTGCAAAATATACCAAAAGGTTGGTTTATTTATTTATTAATTTTATTAAATATTTATTTGCGCCTGTATTTGCATCTAACTGTACAGTTATCGTAGATTTGCTTCCCAGAACAATGGATTTGGATTTAATTTAGTTAGGAGCAGAGATAAATGCTTATTTATTTGATAGTCATATGCTAATGTGCTGTTGCTTGAAATACTGAATAAAACTACGCAGTACTCACTGAAATAGGAATTACATCACTTTTCCAGCATACTTGCAGCATCCTCCAACTCTATATTCTGTATTTAAAGTAGGAAAGTGCAGGTTAGAAGAACTTACAGCTAGCTTAATTTTAGCTGTTGACTATGCACAACAGTCCTCCCTATGAATTTGTGTAACTCACACATGATCCAACCGAAAAAAATACTGTTTGATGTCTGAATGCAGGCTTATCAGCAGCAAACATTAGTCAGCCAGACGTGAAGGTACGTCATGCATGAGGCGCAACTTGTCAACAGGCAAGACAGGCAAGCCAGCCAACTGCTTGGGGCTCCAGGACAGTAGCCCCTCCCCACACGGGTTGAAAAACTTTAAACTACAGTCATGGCCCCTTACTTGTCAACTTGCCAACTCAGTCCCGTTGCATGTTGTGTGCATGACTCTTTAAAGTACTTAAAGGTGCAGTAGGTAACTTTTATAAAACTAACTTTCTGTCATATTTGCTTAAACTGACCCTATATGTTCAGGTATAATTGCATAAAGCAGGTCATTTAAAAAAAAATTTGTCTCCTCTGGCCCCTCCTAGAGCCTGTTGCGCGATTTGCAAGACATCCACCGCTCCACATCCAGATGCACCAATCACGTCCAGGGGTGTATCTAACAGAGTGTCAATCACTGCTCATGGACACGCATTTCATAGCGCCCTCCCCTCCCTCCACCACCTCGCACCACTTGTCCGTGGGCGTGTAGAAGGAGCCGGGACGTAATCCTCCTCCGAGGCCTGTGCCTCAGCTTCACTCTCAAACGTCTAACCACATCAACAGGTAGCGGTCATATATCTACCACATAGCAAATTGATAAATCTAAACTGTGGAATAAAACGCCACAATGAATGCTTCTAACTGTTATTGATAGCAAACATCACCGATGTAGGCTACTTTCAGAAACATCCTAACCTTGGTTTTGTCCTAAAGTTGACTATTGCTAAATATTTTGACCTAAAATTATTTAGCAATAACGAAAGGTATTATAAAAACTATTTTGTTGTTGTTACGTCGGTGTGTTCCATGCTAGTTTGTTTACTCGCTCTCTCTCGGTTCTCTGCTCGTGCACAGTATTCCAGGGCCAATATGCACGCGCTCTATCGTGCACAGCTCTCCCTTGTGGGGGGAGGGGCTTGGGAGACCTTTTTGGGCTTGAGCGGAAAGTGGGGAGGGACTGAGAAGTTGTCGATGTTCAAGTTTTTTGGCTAAGTCCTGTATCTTCGCAATCCTGCCTACTGCACCTTTAAATGCCACATGGATTTATCCCCATGGTCCCCATGAATTAAACATATTCTGCACTAGCCACTCCACTGAACACTCAAATATGTTATCATTACTAAAAACATGGGTGGATTCTAGCCCAAGAACATCGGTGTTATTTCCCAACACTGGTTAGCATGCTAATTAATAAGTTAATAAAATTTGTAGGGGAACATTAATACCCATGCATCATTGAGCAAGGTTGTCAACCTATCACAGAGCTAACACAGACAGATAGCAACCATTTGCATGCATACCTACTATCAGTTTAGAGCCACAGAGTAATCTAGAATGCATGTCAGTGGACTATGTGAGGAAGCCTGAGCACCCGGAGAAAACCAACACAGGTACATGGAGCACTCTTGTAGTGAGGCCAAAAATTCAACAATGACTTGTTTTCTTGTCTTTCACGATCAAGTGCTTGAATTATTGTGCAAATGTTTTCACGGGGACTACTTCTCTTGCAAATAGCAGTTCCTATAAAAACGTTAAAGAATTACTAGGACATTGTCTTTGTTGTTGCTAAGCTGTTGATGTTTTCAGCACCACTAAAGAAATCCCATGCCCCTTTATTGTGACAACAGATATCTCAACTACTACATGGCCACAGACCGGTAGGGTATCTGTACATCTATATCTATATCTGTAAGTATACAGCACTGATCAATATAGCAATGCTAAGACATTCTGTGCACTTGGCTTTGTCCTTCATTTTCTTTTTTTCATTATTGCACTCTTAGTCTTCAGTATCATATTGAAGTTGGAAGTCTGTAGAACTATGTGATAGATAGATAGAATCATTACACAGAGACAGGAGGAATTACAGTCAAAAAGGCAGAAAGGGTCAAAAAATAAAAAAATATAGCCATCATCTCTCTGGGTTTGCTGCCCACTTGTCTCTAAATATAGATCTATACATGAAGAAATAGCACACTGCTATGTCTGGAGTGGCTTGATCTGGCTTGGAGTTGCTAGAGTGGTTGTTACTGTGAAATAAAACCTGTAATTGTTGGATCTGCTGGTGGTTGCTGGTCAGAACTCAGATTTTTTGACAAACAGCATGGGGATTGCTGTGTGTCTACAGAATGACTCTGGTGATTTTTGCAGTGTTGGCTGCTGTTGTGTGAGTCTACATTAAGTACTGAGAAATACTAGTGGTGTTACAGTCTGATACATGTGACTTAACAGTATAACTGTGGTTGTCAATAACTCATGATCTTACACTATTCCTCTGGACTGTGTGTGAAGTCCTGTTCATGTTTGACGGTGTGTGCTGTGAAATTCTGCAAGATGTCCCCACACCAGTGCCAGGACTAATACTTGCTCAGTGTTTTGTCAAAGTTTGTCAGTCTGTTTTATTTTAGATTCTATTTATGGAAACATCCCCAGAAAATATAATTTATCTGCTATATCAGCAATAACCTGTTAAAAGGAGTCAAGAGACCTGTTGAAAATTTAGGGTTATTTTTTTGTGACACCATCCTTTCAACTTTTTAGATTTAGAAACTCAGTGTGCATTTCTGTTTGTTTATGTTTGTATGTAAGTGAGACACACACATGCGTAATGACCTTGAATCTCTTGCTATTGGGTGCCATTTGGAGAGCTACTGTATGTAGGGAACAGTGTGGCTGTAGAGGTCAAGTAAGATCATTGCTAATTGTGGTGCTGACCACAGGGTGAGGTATAAATATCCGATCTCAGCGTGAAGACACATATACATGAGCCTCCCTGTTTAAACTGACTTCAGAAACAGTGTTTAACCCACAATTAACTAGCATTACTCTACGCATAGTGTTCCTCATAAATGTTGTATATACATTGAAAAATACAGCACAGAAATAAGTAAAATAAAACAGCTGATGGACATAATTTTTTTTTCAAGAGTTAAAACAGTAGTTACATGTTGAGAATGTTGTAACCTCTATTACATCTGTTGATTATTATAATAATAATATAATAATCTGATAATAATTATTTTCTTGAATTGAATTGTTGAATTATTGGTTTACAAAACCTTTGTAATTAAAATGTTTATATTAAGCTTGATAAAATGTCAGAGAAAGGCAGTTTGTTGCTTTTAGGAACTAAATATAAATATCATTTTACATACAACATCATTAAAATTGGCTAATGCCATTGTACAGGAGAATGGGATCTCATTCTAAATGATAAATTAGGCCTTTTTTTCTGCAAGACTGGACTGTTTGTATAATTCCACGTGATTGTTAGAAATTGTCCAAGTAAAATAAATTGACAATGGCATTATTCACCCTACACATTATATGTGTATACCTGTTTTCTCAGGCAACCTATAGGTAAAGAACAATTCAAGTAATCTACTGAGTTGGACATTTACAGTGATATTTAGTAATACACATACTATGTGATTCACTAATGTCTTTAGACTGTGTGTGTTTATTAACTGAATCCCTTTGGCATCTATAGTCTCATTTGTAAAGTGCTGGGCAAAAGCAAAGTGTCATTGGAGACAATGATGTGCTGTGGCTACCTTGATTAAATGATGTGCAACAAACACAAGGCAGCTGAAAGAAAACCGCACAAACATCTGTGCCTCTGTGCTATAACTCTAAACTCATCAGATAACCCAGTCTCCTCTAACATACACATGAACTCACAGGGTTCAACACTTTACAGTTCCCAACATGCATATGGTGGTGCAGTGGCTAAAACTCCACAGGGTGTTCACAATAGGTACAGTTACATAGTATAAATGGATAGAAATATTAATTTACTCCTGAGGCAGTAGTGGTATTACCATTTAAGAACACAGCTTTAGGGTAAGCCAAAAAAAGAAAAATGGTGTTCACTCATATCCACTTTTAAACCTACAAATATTAATATCAGTGTTTGGCATGAATCCAGAATTGGTCTAGGTGTAGATTCCAGCGAATTCACTGAATACTTTTATCATTGTTGACATTTTCAAGGCAGCACATAATTCAAACAAGACACCTGCCAAGTAGAAAGTAGCCTGACTGAGGGTATTTATAAAGTTATTTGCAAGGTTAAGCTTTCTGCTGTGCTTAGTAATCTGTTTGAATGTTTATAAACAGGTGTACAGTAGTTGCATGAACATGCAGTCTGACATTCATATTCATTATGTAATCACTTGTAATGTGCTTCTTTTATTTCTCAGTCATTCATGTTTAACAAGAAACTCTGGGTAAAGCTTGCAGCCTTCTGCTATGTTTAGCTTTTCTTGGTAAATGAACTTGAAAATGTGCCCTGTGACCAAGCATTTGACCGAGTATTTCATCAGGTTTTATTTTTCTAATTTTTGTGTCTGCTGGCATTACTCAGTCGATGCCACCACTGACAGTGCTGGTTATTTACATCTGTCAGTGAACTCTTCACACATTCAAAAGGCAGAGCCATTCAGAGCTCTCTGATTACACAGCCTGTATGAAGGGGGTGGGACATTTGATATTACTGTAGCTGTGAATTAAGCTGTAGAGGGTCAGGCAGGAGCTGGGTCAGCTTTGGTCAAGGTAACTACAAACTCCACTGGTGGCCAATCAGGACAACTCTCTGGCACTGCAGACACAATGGAAAGTAAGAGGAGGCATGTGTGAGGGGGTACCGCAAGATGCTCTGGGGGGAACTTGTATTTTTCCGTGACACATTTGAGCAGCAGGAGTGATTATTGTAATGTTACTCACAATGGGATCTGCTCAGAATGGATCAGTCCATATTATGCAGCGATAGATACAGGTACCTAGAAGCTAATTGAACTAACTGAGTTAACTGATCTGTCGATGCAATGCCTTGTAATACATGTCATCCTTATGTGCAGCTCATGCAATAAATCTGCACAATATCATCCTTTAACAGACTGAATATTAATAAAATCAAACTGTATTTCTTTCTGTACCGCTATCAAAGGTAGACCAAGACTATTGTGGTATCATGGGATGGAAGTGGCACATGATATTTTGTGTGACATGTTAGGCATTTGAAACCCTTTGTGTGTCCTCTTTTTAAATGAAACACAAGTTAGGGTTAGGGTAAGGTATGGATAGATTTTATTAGGGATGATGTGTAGATCACACCACAAATCATGTCTTGTCCTATAAAGCTATAGAACATGTTTTGGTGTGTTAGATATTGTGTGGTGGCTGACATCCATTGCAATGTAGTCATGTCATTTTGATCGCAATAATTGCTTAACAGTTCAAGTGATAACCCCAAACAGTTCTGCATCTCAACAGCATACTGTTATTTTTTCAGAGCCGTGTGCATAATGTGAGCTATGAGCCAGATGTAAATGTCTCAAAGGAAGTGAATGAGTCAGCTGAATAAAACCGAGACGCATAAAGGGCCTCTTAGTGTGACAGTCGGAAAACAAACAGCAACGCCAAACAGAATGGGTCACTTGGGATTTTTTGGCTATATTTCAACACTTCCCATGACTTCTTTACATCTGCAGTACATGATATATTGATAGTATTTACTTTACTCAGTTGAATATTCTTCTGTTGATAACTCATTATACATATTATACATTATTGTATTGACCAGTTCAAGAATATGAGTTATATAAACACCAAGTGAAGTCTGCACATCAAAGAGAGATTACTGGAATAGAAAATTTCAGTATTTCCTGTTCTGTCTGGTTTGGCAGAAGGATTTGAAGCAGAAATTGTGAACACTACAAAGTCTAGATCTTCAGTGGCCTGACCCCTCCTGCACTGCCCAGGATAATTAAAAGGAGAACCACTAGTGATTGCACACACACTCCATCAGGTCTCATTACTTAATTTCAATTTTCTTTTTGGCTTTTTATTGCTTGTTGCTTGTAAGAGTAGAGATATCAGACTGGAATCTCGATGTAGACAGCTCAAGATTAGGCAGTGAGAAGTCCTGCTCCATATCCAAGTGACACTTATTTAAGAATAGAAGAAACTTTGACCTATTTGCTAATATGTTGTCTTTCAAATAGCTTACAGCGGTGTTAGTAGATAGATACCATTCTCATGTTTGGGCAGTGAGTATGCTATAGCTAGCAGCCAGTTAGTTTAGAAGCTCAAGCTTAGAAACTCTGCATACCAGCAGGTTATATTTTAATTGTTTGATTTGTTTTGGAATGCATTAAACCTGCAGTGCAGAAGTTTCATTCTCCTTCTGCCACTGAGAGCACATAGTTGACACATTCTTATGACGCACAGCCACAGGTCAACCTGCTGGCAGTAGGACTCTTGAAGTCTCGTCTGCCGTCAGTCCCTTCTCTTCTTTCAGTGCTCTCTGGCAAGGAAAGGACACACTCGTTATCTGTGTTTGTCCTTGTTCACTCCGAAAGAGTCAAAATCTGGTTGATGTAAAAAAAAAACAAAAAAAAAACATGAATACTGGTGTGCCAGTGCTTCAATGTATACTGGGGAATACATCGAGATTTACCAAGCTCATTTGGCATGAGCATGGATCCAGTGAACATTCCTTGTTATGTAAAGGTCCGGCAATGTATCTTTAAATTTCTTTGCACTTCAGATTAGATGCTAACTGTACTTCATTTGATCTGTGTTTGTACTCTGCACAATGACAGTACAGTTGAATCTAATCTAATCAGGTTTGAGGTGCTGTTTTTTTTACCTGTGACAAAAGCCAGGCTTGCAATTTCCCCTAGTTACAGTATTTCTGTAAAGCTGGCTGATGGCTTTAACTTCATATTTACCATACACATGTGTGAGTGGTATTTCCTTACTGCTTCTAACTGTTAACTAATAAAAAACTAATGAATACATTAATGAACATGTAAAACTGTCATTAGTCAGATAAACATGTTACGCCAGGGGTCTGAACACATTTTTTCTTGATTATTTAAAAAAATAATAATAAAAGAGCAAGGTGATGTAATGTGTATATTGTATTGTATACAAACCTCTTCTGTCATCTTGGTATCTGATTAAAAAACACCACCAGTTTAATTTATTAATTTTAAAAATAAAGCCACCCACCAAAAATGCCACAGTGCAGCTGGGAGGGGGCATTGAAATAATGTGATGTAATCAGATAATTGGTTAATTATGTAATTTAGTTACATGCTTTTGAATACATTTCTGTAAAGGTAACTTTTTGATCAGTATTTCATATCACATACCAGCAGACAATGTATTGGTGTTTATTTCCCGGCATGCACTAATCATGTACAGTGTTTTCAGTACATTATGTGTGATTGGTTACAGCTAAATACTCCTCATTTTTAATTAGTCTCCTGTCCATTTTCTTCCAGGTGATGCCACCCCAAAGGCTTCTCAGATCCTCAGCTGTGAAAGAGAAAGGCTGATCCTCATCCTCCTCCAGGTCCTCCCTTCCTCTCATGCTTATTCCCCTCTTCACACACTGACTCCCACACCTAATCCCTTTCACGCTTGTCATCTTCCACCTCACACAGCAATTCCTCACCCAGTCTCTCTCCTCCTAGTTTTATTTCAGTGACACTTGCGGACTTTCCTGCAGGCCTCTGTTCTCTTCAGAAGGGTACTCTTTACTGACTGGCTGCTTGCCGGGCCCCATGGCTACAGGAGGTCATGCCCCTGACATAGATGTGTTGATCAACCTGCAACAGGTAAAGGTTGATTTGAATTGTTTCTAAAACCTAATCTATATGAGACAGATAAAAAATTTAACCCATGACCTGTGTTTTTGCACATGGTCACATGTTCAATGCACAAGCGGCATTAAACATGAAACCCATGAGATTACATGTGAAACCCATACGTAAAACTCATACAAATAATCATGTGAAACTCATAATTACATCTGAAACTGATGTATAAATTTTATGTGAAACCCATACAAATACCCACGTGAAACGCCTGGGATTACCTATGAAATCTGTGAATATTCCCATGTGAAACCCATATAAATATTAGTAAATATTCACCAACAATCACTGTGGTGCCTTGTCCAGCCGCCCTCTCAAGAGCGTAACTGTTTAGCCAAGGGCTGCATAACTCTATGTTGCCTTCAGTTTGATTTGAACTGCCCTAATTGGACCTGAGAGCTCTCCCAAGCAACTTGAGTGATGAAGAGTACTGAGTCCCTTGGGAAAATGAAGTAACACAGGTTGTACCCTTTGTAGTCTTTGTGTGTTGGCAGATTTTCTATAGCCCACTACATCTGTAACGCATCCGGAAAGTATTCCCAGCGCTTCACTTTTCCCATATTTTGTTATGTTTTTTCCTCAGACTTCTACACACAACACCCCATGATGGCAACGTGAAAATGTTTTATTTTTTTTAGATTTTTGCAAATTTATTAAAAATAAAAACCACATGTACATTAGTATTCACAGCCTTTACTCAGTTTTTTATTGATGCACCTTTGGTACAGCCTCAAGTCTTTTTGAATATGATGCCACAAGCTTGGCACACCTATCTTTGGGCAGTTTTGCAGTTTTTTTCAGATCTCTCCAGAGATGTTGAATCAGATTCAAGTCTGGGCTCTGGCTGGGCAACTCAAGGACATTCTTAGAGTTGTCCTGAAGCCACTCCTTTGGTATCTTGGCTGTGTGCTTAGGGTTGTTGTTCTGCTGAAAGATGAACCGTCGCCCCAATCTGAGGTCTAGACCGCTTTGGAGCAGGTTTTTAGGATGTCTCTGTAACATTGCTGCATTTATCTTTCCCCCTATCCTGACTAGTCAGTTCCTGCCGCTGAAAAACATCCCACAGCATGATGCTGCCACCACCATGCTTCACTTTAGGGATGGTATTGGCCTGGTGATGAGCGGTGCCTGTTTTCCTCCAAACATGACACCTGGTATTCACGCCAAAGAGTTCAATCTTTGTTTCATCAGACCAGAAAATGTTGTTTCTCATGGTCTGAGAGTCTTTCATGTGCCTTTCGGCAAACACCAGGCAGGCTGCCATGTGCCTTTCACTAAGGAGCGGCTTACATCTGGCCACTCCTACCATACAGACCTGATTGGTGGATTGCTGCACGGGTTAGATAATTAACGATAATTAACATCTCTACATTATTGACTCACTTCATCCCAACACGATCTGAACTAATTCATGTACCCTCTCTGCATATCATGTAGTTTCTGCACTATATAGTTAAGTTTAACTTTAGAACATGAGGCAATTGTGTTAAATACACCCAAGATTCTAACATTTGCTCTCATTTTTGTCAGTGTATGTGTATGCCTCTTTTTTTTTTATTCTTTCGGATTTCATTTACTTCATTTCACATTTTAACACTAATCTGCTGCCAAATTGTTTGTTTATTGTAGGCCAGAGAGCAATGCCTGTAAATAGGTAGGCTTATGCAATACTGTATGCTGAAAAATAATATTTGTTATCGGTTGTGTTTCCTGTTTCCCGAATCGTGTATTTATCCAGCTGCATCTGGTATTTCAAAAGGAAGTATTTGACTGTGAACTGTTCTCACGCCCTCAGGCAAATTCTGTCCTTTGAGTGTATCGTGAATGTCAAAATCAAACAACTCGTTTCTTAGTCTCTCTAAATACATTTGCGATATGGTTGCAAGCAGGTCATAAAAAAAGACAGTTTTAACTGAAGTAGGGCTGCAACTAACGATTAATTATTCAGTTGATTCATTTTTTTTGTATTGACTTATTGGTTATTTTGGTTTACACTGAATAATAACCAGCACTTCTACCATTGATCTTTCAAATCTTTATTGAAGCTAGGGCTGTAGACAAGTAAATCTCCCTTTTTTAAAAAGGCATATTTTCTGTTTTTTTTTAGTGCTTTTATTAACATGGGCGTTGACACATGTGCTAGTGTTATGCAGATGTATGTCATTATTATTGTTCAGCAAAACACAAATACTGGCCAGAATAAGGAACAGTGTACTGAAATAAAAATCCTGCATTTATCTAGCCTTTTTTGCCTTTGGCAAGGGATAGGAGGGTTCTCAGCTGTGTTCTTGAACAGCAAGCTTTGAAGCTGAATTTGCAGTTTACACTTCTTCTGTCCACTTCTTCTGTTTTGTTTCAGCTTGCTTTCTTCATCTTCTTTTGGAACAGTTTTTGCTACAGGGCATCTTACTGCCCCCTGCAGGGTAAAATTGTTACTATGACAGCACTTTGAATTCTGCCTGCTTTCCACAGCGTTACTACTGCTGTGATCACTAACTGATTTTCCGAGTACGATGCAGGCAGAGGTCATAATAACACAATGTTGTTGTCCTGGTGAAGGGAATGGAGTAGGCTACAGGAACGAGGTGTATGGAGGAGTCTATGTTGACACAAATAGACTCCTCCACAGTCAGAAAACGTTCTGTTGTTTGAAATTAAAATTTGTGGCATTAAAAGGAACTTGCATTAACACAGTTTTAACGTGTTAACTTTGACATCCCTAATTGAAACCTTTTCTCATAGTAACATATTTTAACATGAAATCTATGAATGAAGAACCTATTTCAAACTTTAACGTTCACCTAAAGATTCTATTACAATTACTATTCGTCACAAATGTTAAGATTCATGTTAAATTCATTTAAATTTAATTTTTATAGTGTCAGCAACAATACAAAATTTCTCAAGATGGTTTACAGGCATTAGGGCCTGAAATCAATAGAGCAAGCAGAAAGTGCAACAGTGGCAAGGAAGAACTCCCGGTCCTACAATGTAGACGTAATTTGGATAATTACTGTAATCATTCATTAGCATACATGATTTAACTTCTATGTCTTAGGCTAATTAGCACCTGTATTATTCATCTGGATAAGCTTGCTTGCACCCACACAAGGGTAACGTTTGACCTGCCACGTCTGCTGTGGCACGCAATTTTATTTTTACATCCATTTACAAGTCTCTGTTTAAAGAATTATCACACTTATGATGGTTCATGGACGGTTCACCAAGTTCAGTTTGTTGATAAAGTCTCATCTTCTAATTGCCTGGCAGCAGGAGCTGGCATAAATACAGTTACACATTGACATGTTCCACATAGATCGTAAACCAACATGACATCTGCCTAATGTTGCAGTGTTAAAATATCATTATTTTGAAAAAGGGCTTTTATCGATTACAAGCAAATAATCTACTCAAAAGAATTTGATGGGGGAAGTTAAAAATGTAAAAATTTAGTTGCCAAAGCAAAACAGATTTTTGCGTCTATGCAACTGTGAGTCAAGTGTTTATGTAGCCGTACCACCTGGGTCAGTTACTGTCACTCTACGAGATTGCTAGCTTGGTCGTTAGTTTGGTTGCCATGGAGACATACAAATTTTAGTGTTAGTTGCATGTTTTCTGTGAAGCATTATAGTCTTGAAGATGAGTTTAAGAGGAGTTTTCTATTATAGACTCTCCAAGTATCGTAATAGTAGTATACTAGTTCCTTTCAATGTCAGCTCTGGTTTTGCATGAGAGTTCACCGTTGTTGAGCAAATTGCAGAGGCTGAGTTAATTCATTGATTTTGCCATAAAATCCTTTACATTGGCAGGGTCTTTATCTCTGTCAATGTAGAGTGATAGGATTTCCTCACACAACAGCGTGATCATTATTCACTGTAAAGAAAGGAGCTCTAGTTTGTCTGCTGAATTGCTACCAGTGATGTCTCAACACATGGATAAGTCACACAAGTGTTCATGTTTCTGCATAGCAGAATGTTCTTCAAGCAAACCGATTAGCCTGTGGTCTCGGGAGAAATGGCTCTGCCAACTAAGTAGGTGATGTGTCATTATGCACGACGGGGAGCATGTCATCCACAATGTGGAGCATATTGTGACACTGGTTTGAAGGAAATAACAGGCTGGGTGCTTGGCTACATAAGTAGACCCTACAATTTTCTACCCTCAATTACTTGTGAACTCTGTATTTAAAGTGTGCACACACACTGCATCCACAGTGAGAGACAGAGCAGCCTATTTGCACTGTTATCTACTGTAGCTGATAGATGATGTAGGAGAGACTTTGTTTTTTGTAGTCTGTCAATATTGTATAGTGCAACTGAGTCACCAGCTGAGCTATCTTGTGTGTGTGTTGGGGATTTTGGTATGTGCATAAGGATGTGTCATAGAAACGGACACGCCAAATCAACATCCTAGAACTACAGACAGCGTAGGCCAACTGTGATGTCCACTCACTCCGCCTCTGCCTGCCTTGACTACAGCCAAGGGACTACTGGCACATATGTTATGCACCGGCATGAGAGGAAATTACTCTCCCAGGAAACTGGAAGAGCTACTGTCAGCTGGAAGTCTAGGAAACTAGAAAGAACTATAAACCGTCATCTAGAGGAAACCTCTCCTAAGTGCTGCTGGTCAGTTGGTGTACAGTTAATTTAGTCTTGCATGTTTCAAACTTATGTTGCTGTGAGAATATTAATGTATTTGAATTTTCAAAATATATGACGACATAAAACAAGAAGACACATAGAACACTGGTTCTATGTGTGGGACACACCAGAAAAACTAGGGTTACAGACTGCTCAAGACCAGAAAACGTCTGATTGTCAGTTGGGTGTGACACAGCCCTTAAGATTTAAGACCTTTGAACACTATAAACTACGGTCATAGGGTCAATTGAGCTCAGTGTATCACATCTTAAAGGCATGCTGAGCCTGCCATTGCCAGTAATAAAGTTGATCTAGTAAACTCATGGCCTGGATGACACTGTTTGACTTTAAATAAAATATCAAAAAACATAGAACAGAACATTTTTTTGCTGTTTCTGTTTGATATTGTGAGTACAAATGAGGTAACAGAAATAATTGGCCTTGTGAGGCACTTGGGTGCATATAACATCTGGACCATAGTTAAGGAAATTTGCTTTCTTTCATTTCATTTTAGAAAACTCACAGTCAATAAAACAAAGGCAAACAGTTTTATATAATTTCCCATAAAAATGCTGCACAAAGCCTTCTCCAGCTCATCCCAAAAATTCTCAATGGGGTTAAGGTCTGGCCTCTGTGGTGTCCAATCCATCGGTGAAAATGATGTGTTATGCTCCCTGAACCACTCTTTCACAATTTGAGCCCCATGAATGACATTGTCATCTTGGAATATGCCTCTGCCATAAGGGAAGGAAAAAAAACATTGATGGAATAACCTGGTCATTCAGTATATTCAGGTAGTCAGCTGACCTCATTCTTTGGGCAAATAATGTTGTTGAACCTAGACCTGAGCAACTGCAGCAACCTCAGATCATAGCACTGCCCACACAGGCTTGTACAGTAGGCACTAGGCATGATGGGTGCACCACTTCATCTGCCTCTCTTCTTACCCTGATGCCCCCATCACTCTGGAACAGGGTAAATCTGGACTCAGGCCCCATGACCTTCTTCCATTGCTCCAGAGTCCAATCTTTATTGAAGCCTTTTTTTTCTGGCTGGCCCCACTGATTAGTGGTTTTCTTAAGGCTACACAGCTGTTCGGTCCCAATCCCTTGAGTTCCCATCACATTGTCCGTGTGGAAATGCTCTTACTTTCACTATTGAACACAGCCCTGAGTTCTACAGTTGTTCTTCTTTGATTTGATTTCATCAAAGTGATTGCCGATTACGATTACGATCATTTTTTCCAACCACATTTCTCAGAGGCGGTCCTGGCTAGATTTACGCCCTGGGCGTAAGAGACAAGAGTCAAGAGACAAGAGACAATTAATATGCTCACTCGCCACCAAGTTAGCAGACAACATCGGTCTGACTCTTGTCAGACTTAAAATAACCAAAATATTGCCAAACTGGTGACGTGACCTTTCCTTTTTTATCTACAATTTCCTCTCGCGCTGTCGCACACATATTCTCCTTTCACTCCACGCCGTTCTTTTTTTTGTTGTTGATGCCACCAACCTGGCTTAGCTGGGCAGTGATAGGTCGAGAGGCTAAAGCCTTCCTCTGCCTACACCCCCCAGAATGACTTGCAGTTCTGGCTCGGGGTTTTCTTCCTATTTTTTTTCTAACAGGGTTCGAGTGAAATTATCGAACATTCTATCGAACGTATTTTCTATTGATATCGATCACGTGTCTATCGCGATATATATCGTTATCGTTTTATCGCCCAGCCCTAGTTCCAGTTATGATAACACACCAGTTTTACATAGAGAAACAGCAGATAATTAACATAATCTGAATTCAGTGCTCAGACTGTTGCAGATTTTTCAACCTGGGTTTTTCACCCTGTTTACAACTGGCATTAACATTAACAACAGGTGTGAAGTGCAATCTAAAACTTGACTTTTCTAGCCTTCTTTGATGCAAAATCATCAATTACATTATCATACGAAATCTGTTGTGCAACTGTATAATTGATGCTGATGATGGCAAGTCCAGAGAGACGCTCCTGTGACATAGTGGACCTCAAGTACGTTTTAATAAGCTTCAGCTTGGAAAAACTCCTCTCTGCTTCAGCTACTGTCACTGGAAGGGTCAAACCAATTCTGAGTGCAGTCCACAGATTGGGGTAGATTTCTGCGAGCTCTTTCTCATGGATGAAAGTCAGCAGCTCAAGCAGAGTCATGGATTTTGGTGGGAGGTCAGGGAAGTTCTTCAGCTCCTGCACAAGCTCTCTGCCATCCACGTCTGAGTGTCCCTTAAAGTGCAGTGTAGTTTGCAGGGTCTCACATTCTTTTTGCAGCTCTTTGTCTGGAAGGTTTCTGAAATTAGAGAGCACTCCAAACTTCTCTCTCACATTCTGCAGTGTGGAAAATTTTTCCTGAACAGCTGAAGCTGCAGCATCAACAACAACATTGAAAAATGTGACCTCCAGCTTCTTCAGAGCATCTCTTAAAGGCTCATCAAATGCCTCATAGGAGAAGTGACGCTTTGTGGACCTCAGTCTCTCCTGTTGCAGAACAGCCTCAACATTCATTTCTTCACAAATATCCTTGGCTGACATCTGTGGTGTCACAAAGCCTGTTGCCCTGTAGCTTTGAAGATCTTTCTCAACCCTATTGAGAAGATTGACTGCTACATCAACTTGCATGCTGGGAGACTGCATCAACTTGCTCACATAGTGTGTCTGGCTCAAGATGTCATACCACACCACTGTACAGATGCTGAAGCGGTAGGATACCACCTCCTCCGACAAGGACTGGGCCTCAACCTTAATGATGGGGTCTTTAGTGTGATCTCTCACCTCAATCAGTGCCTCTCTCACAGCAGCTGCCTGATATCTCAGGGGCTCAACACTCTTCACTTTACTTTCCCACCTTGTGTCAGTCCACATCTTCAAAGTGATGCCCACATGTTTTTTCAGTATGGCCCATCTCTGAGTGGAGGCTGAAAACAGGGTGAAAAGCTTGTGTAAGATGCCAAAATAATTCATGACATCAGTGGAAGCCTTAGAAGCATCGGCCACAACCAAATTCAGGGTATGAGCCCCACATGGCACAAAAAGAGCTCTTGGATTCATTTGTAGAAGCCTGGCTTGAACACCCTTGTTTTTCCTCTTCATGTTTGCCCCATTGTCGTAAGCCTGTCCTCTGCAGTCCTCAAAAGGAACTTTGAGCTCCTCTAGTCTCTTTAGAATGAGAGATGCCAAATGCAGACCTGTTGATTCCTCTGCCTCCAGAAACCCCATTGAAATGTTCCTTTATGCAGGGCTTCTCCTCTGTCAGTGACACCACACGAATTACAACTGACAGCTGTTCGGTGTGGCTGATGTCTGGTGTGCAATCAAGAATAATTGAGAAATATTTTGCCTGCTTGATGTCACTCACCATTTCAAAAATGATCTTGCTGATCATCAAATTAACCAGTTCGTTGACGAAGATGAAGACTCGACATCACTAACTTTTGCATTACCTTTTGCCAACACCATTCGTTCGCTCGTCAATCAACCGGAGTTACGAGAGTCACGTAGATGACTGCACAGATTTTTTTTTTCTTTTCATTTTTCACATGACCCAATTAATTACATGTAGGTATATGGGTCTATGTTAATTTTAGGAATGAAATACAATTTATTTGGAAGCAGTTTGTGCTGTGTGGCCTGGGATCAGTCTATCCCTCACCCCCCTCCCCCTTGCCAACCTCTGCAGTCGCAAGTTGATCCCCGCCCCCCTCCCCCTTGCCTCTTCTGACACACACACAACCTGTATGACTCTCAGCAGCAAGTTGACGTGACAATGAGGGCGCCCCAGTGTATACTGTATGTATAACATACAGCATACAACAGTACGTACTTTGTGAGGGCAGGGGCCTTGTCTACTAAAAGTAAAAGTATGTGACTTGGAAGGCAGGGTGTTTTAATGCTGGGAAGTTTGTCAGTATGCAAGTTTTGCTTCTTTAAAAACTTCATTTTATTGAGTTAAGGGAATCTCTGCAGGACACTTATGAGAATCAGAATCAGAAAGCCTTTATTGTCCTCCATCTCCATTTTATGTCCAACATCTCCTATGTGGTTTTGTGTAAGAGCAAAGGAAGACAGCATAAAAACACAGTATAAAAACACTATAAAATAAACAGTATATAAAAAGTACAATAAGGTGCCGTTAAAAAATCAAGGTATATATTAGAAAAACAGTCAACAGCAACTTTAGAGTAATAAATATTAGATATTGCACATTGATGGTACAGTGGATTGCACAGACGAGGGTTTCAAGCATTTAGCTCATTTATTGCTTTTGGGTAAACACTGTTAATGACTGTAAAGGTGCGAGCCTTGATTGCTCTGTAGCGCCTCCCAGAGGGAAGCAGTGTAAAGAGGCTGTTGCATGGGTGGGAGTCCTGTGGGATATCTGTGGCTTTGCGCAGACATCTGGTTCTATGTGTGTGTGAGAATGTTGAAATCTGTGTTCTGATGATGTTTTGCACTGACTTGATAACTCTCTCCAGAACCTTCTTGCCAGCCACGTGCAGCTTTTGAACCATACCAGGATCTTATGGGTGATTACACTTTCCACAGAGCTCCTGAAGAACACAGTAGCAGATCCTAGAACAGGTTCACCTTTTTCAGTGACCTCAACAAGTACAGTCTTTGCTGTGCCTTTTTCACAAGGGCAGTGGTGTTAGTGTGCCATGTGATGTCTTGAGAAATGTGTGTTCTCAGAAATCTGTACTCACTGAACCTCTCCACGGTGTCTCCTTTGATGTGAAGAGAAGTAGGATTCCCCCCTCTTCCTCCTAAAGTGAAATAACATTTTTTTGGTTTTGTAGAGTTTCAGTAACAGGTTGTTTTCCGAGCACCATATCACAAGTCTTAATCAGGTCTATAAGAGCTGGTGTTGTCCGCAAACTTGACAATTGTTTTTCTGTTATGGTATGGTGTGCAGTTGTGGGTATAGAGGGTAAATAGCAAGGGACTCAGCACACAGCCATGGGGGCCCCCATGATGAGGGTCAGGACTGAGGAATGATGGGCCCCCAGCCTGACTGATTGTGGGTGGTTAGTAAGACCTTAATCCATTTGCATGTGTGTTGGTCAATGCCCAGACTGTGGAGTTTGGACACAATCCTGTTGGGAATGATGATGTTGAAGGCGGAGCTGAAGTCTGAAAACAGCATTGTGACATATGAGCAAGGACGTTCCAGGTGAGGTAACACCGTATGGAGGCCTGTGTTGATGGCGTCCCCTGTCAACCTGTTGGTTCTGTATGCGAACTGGTGATGATCCAGACGGACGTAAGTAAGAACTGTTAGAACTTTATGTGATGATGGATGGAGTTTTAATTAAATGCAGAGGCACAGAGAACCTTTTTCACTATGGACCACATCATCAGTGACTAGACTCTCAGTTTTGTAGATGTATATGTACATGTTAAACGTTCTGCTAACTTAAACCAGCGTATTTTACAGTAGTCAGCATAAATTTGTAAAGCTGCTAAAGCCTGAACCTAATCCTAACCCTAATAATAGACCTTTTAGTAATCCTAACTCCTCTTGTAGCTTTAGACCTAAAGTGACTGCATAGGATGCAAAAGGTCCTCACTTAGGAAGTGTTTCCTGAATACTAATGTGAGAGCACTTTATCCTGCCAAATACACAGATAAAACACAGACACACGACACATGCACCCGTTTGAATACTAGTCAGCAACTGATAAATATTTCAGTGCATCCCTCTGGCTCACCAGTCCACTAAATATGAAATATTAATGTTGTAGTAGAAGTTGGGCTCTCCATGAGAAAAGGTTAAACAGAATGTTTTTAACTGAAGTGCAGCTTGGCTCGGTTTTAATTAAAGCCTCCCCTTGCCATAATTGATTAGAAGTGGCCAGGCAGGCCGCAGAGAAGTTGGATTGTCATGCCTGAAATATGACTGTGTTTGATATAAACGTTACCCACGGTGATAACACTCACAGCAAGCAGGCTGGGATAAAATGAGAGCTCCTTTTGAGAAGGCAATATGAGAACATTTATTTTAGGAGATTTAATTTATCATGTTGACAACACACTGACTAATAATTGATTAGTTAGATAATTTGTACTGTTTGATTTTTAAACCATGTAGGTTGATCAATTTTGTTGAGTGCTAATTTTTTAGATATATACAATATACCGTCTACTGTATATATACTGTGATCAGCCGCAACATTAAAACCACTAGTGAATAACAGAATAATGATGTGATCATCACTCTTATCATCATGTAATATCTGGGAAACCTGGGCCCATTTATGTGGATATTACTTTGACAAGTACCACCACCTGAACATGACTGCAGTGGAAGCAAACCTCCATGGCATTGGCAAGGGGTAAGAAATAAGGTGTTCTAATCAGACCAGGCCACCTTCTTTAATTGCTCCATGGTCTAATCCTAATGCGCACGTGTCCATTGTAGGTGTTTTTGGCAGTGGACAGGAATCAGCATGGGCATCCTTAGTGGTCTGCAGTTACACAGCCACATAGAAAACAAACTGTGAAGCACTGTGTGCTCTGACTCCTTGCTATCAGAATCAGCATGAACTTCTTCAGCAATTTAAGCTACAGTGGCTTGTCTGTTGGATCAGAACACACGGGCAAGCTTTCGCTCCCCATGTTCATCAAGAAGACTTTGCCACCCATTGCTGTGTCGCTGGTTTGCTACTTTTCTTTCTTTGGACCGTTTTACATACATACTGATCACCGCAAACCAAGAACACACCACAAGAGCTGCAGTTTTGGAGATGATCTGACCCAGTCCTCTAGCCATTGTAATTTCTATTTTCCCTGAATAATCAATTAATCATATTGTATATTAAAGTCAGCAAAGAGTTAAATATGTCACAGTCCAAGGTGACATTATCCGATACCCTTTTCTGGTATGAAATATAGACAGAAAAGGGTATACAACTTGCCATTTGTGTTAAAACACTTTTAACTTTCAGCTGTTACAATTTTGTAAAAGTCATCAATGTATCTTTTCTTCTAGCTTATAAATTGTATAATTTGGTACTGACTGAATTAAATCCATTCCATGTTGCACTATTTAAGTGGCATTAGTATTGAATTACATAAATATAAAGGGACATCATTGTATTTTGGTGCCCAGCTGAAGTTTTCAAGAATCAACATGGTTCAAAAACTGGTGATCTAGCTAATTAGTGATAGTTTTCAAACATGTGATATGGATTAAGTCTCAGTGAAGTTTACATATACTTTGCATGCATTCAACAATTTTAATAGTATTTAGTTAATACAGGGTAAAGTTTGTAGCTATGCTCCTAAACATGGTTTTCCAGTCTATAAAAACATGTTTATTGTTATATATTGGAGTAAAATGGACTTGCTCAAAATTTGTAGTTAAAAGACATGCTTGGAAACTACTGATCTCACTGAAAGGATGCAAGAAAGGCAGTGTAGATTTTTTACCACGAGAGGAACTTTTCTCCTGTCATCACTTTGAAAGGGCCCTCCTACTGTGAAAAATGTGTGTTTGTATTTCACTTGCCAAAACCATTGTTTACACCACATGATTGTACATTGGTGGAAGGCAATAGTTGTTTGCTACTTCGTAACTCACTACAATATTGTACCGTACAGTATTCCCTACTCCCATGTTTGAGCAGGTCACTCAAGTTTGATAGATTTTGTTTAACTTCCTTTTATAACTAAACCCCATCCACATATTTACACTCCAGGACTATATGTTTTAAACAGAAGCATTTGCACTGTAATAGCTGATTTCCATTGTGGCCTGCTGTCTTGGATCACTGTACACCATCATCTGTTTATTTTTATCCAGAAAGTACCTCCACCTCCTGTGTCCCTTGACCCCAACTGACTTGAAAGCTGGCATGAAAGAGATCTGAGAGACCAACAGAGCTTTATCAGAGTCCGTGTGTGTAACAAAGACAGCTTTGAGTATTATTGCCTGTTGCATTACATCAGGACCATTAAACTCAAGGTCTTACACTGATGAATGCCACTTTCCAGGCTTGGAAATGAGGAAATTAATCTCAACATTGGTTTGGTTTGCAGGAACACAGAGCACCTTAAATAATGAACGGAACTGAGCCGTCCTCCTAGTCAAAACAATGGTTTTACTGCTCACTCTGTTTAAAATTCTCCATTTTCTGTTTTGCAAGCTATGCTTGCCTTGGCCATGTGCAGATAGGTAGCTCAGATCATTAACTGCATCCTGTCCCTTCATCCCACTGGTAATTAGGAAGTAATGGAGCCCTGGCACAGAAAAACCTGAGACCACTGAACAGTAGCCAGAGTGCTTACTGTGCCAGCACCAATCTGAAGCAGAGGGAGCAGCCTGTACCAGTGATTGACCTATCAGAGGCACAAAATGGCTGAGGCAAGACACTCCCATCAGCCTTCGCTGTCTCCAGGGGCTGTCTAGTGCATTAGTTCTATGTTGCTTAGCACTTTGTTGTATTGATTTGATGTCCTCCCTACATGTAGTGGAGAATATACAGACAAGGTGTGCCAATTCTAAAGAGACAGAACTATTTTTGGAATACACTGAGATGTTACTCCAAAGCAAAAGCATATTATAGCTTAAATGTGGAGGGAAACAATAAAGCTTTGCACCTTTTATATGCAATTTAGAATTGTAAGTTGTCAGTTAAATAGATACTGGACCAGTTTCTCTATTAAACATGAACTCGCACGCAATTATTTCTGGTTTGTCCAACATTGACATATTTACTCAACATATAGACTGAATTTGTTTCCTGTGGTACAAGAATTTCTAGTGTCATTGCCAAGCTGTGTCTTGCTAAATGAGTGATTGGATTACCTTCTTGGCTAATACATATACTATGCTAATCAGAGTAGCATAATTCATGTGATCATCAAGCTCCAGGTCCATGGCAATGGTGGTGGTTTTCAGCATGAAAACAGAAGAAAAAATCCCTGACAGATTTCATAAGCAACTGCAAAACTGATCAATTTGCCACATCAGCACTGTTTACCCTTCCTCTTCTTTACCTCAATCAGTTCTTCTGTGGTAGTGAACACACAGTCTCCTTTTTTCTCTCATTTGAAAGTGTTTGTCTTCTCCACCAGGTGAAGGTGGAGGAGGAAGATGAGGATGGATGTGTGGAGGAACAGGAGGAAGAAGAGGAGGATGAGAACTGGGAGAAAGCCCTGTCTGTGGAGCGCTTTGGAGACATCATCAGTGACTCTGCTTCCACTAGTGTAGACAGGATGGGCCGACACTACACTGAGAAAGACTTTGAGTGTAAGCAATTTTTTACCATGTACAGTGCACATGTACCGTGATCTAGGGGTTGGAACGACTTCGGATTTTTTAAAGTTGACTATTATGTGGTGAAAGTCGAGTCGACGTCGACTAGTTGATGACGTCACACATAAAAACACAGTAGAAAGTAATGCTTTGAACAGTGAAATCTATATTCTTGACCTGAATACATATTGTAGTGTTTCACACAAAAGAAGCCATGAAGGCTTTTCTCCAAGGTAACTGAAGCTTGAACACGGGCTGCTATTGGCCATAGCCTACGTCAACACCATAAACACCGTCAGTCTGACACTTCTAATATGCAGCTCTCGCTCTGCAAAAAACAAAAACAAAAAAACAACACACTCTACAACCACAACAACAATGTCAACTAATAGAACACAACAGAACTGAACATAAACACATGAGCTTATCAATACTGGATGTTGCAGATATGTATAGCCTATATACATCAGCACTGTCAATGGCATTTAATAGTACTTCACAACGTGTTGTAAGATAGGATAAGTAGCTGGGATAAAAAAAATCCGGTATATCTCTGAATTCTTTTCCGTGTATACCAGTTAAAGGTCTAATAAGAATGAAATTTACCAGCAAACTGCTGATTTGTAGCCTCCTTCTCTCTGTTACCACAGGACGTTCAGTGAAGTTGTTAACTGACTGCTGCTGAGAGGATTTGGACCGTTACTTTTCGGATGATTGTGCATTGCAGTAGTACATTTGTTGTATTTCAGGACTGAATTACATATTCTGTAATAGTGAAGTATATCAACAGACTTGATGAACCACTGCTAGTTTGCTGGAATGACCCACTGGGCTCCTCACCTGTCTCCTAGGAGGCATCCATGTTGTTATTGTCACATGATCTGTGACTAGTCGACTTCCTGCTTAAAGCGTCATGGCACAACAGTAAAGACAAATAGTCTGCTCGTCAACAAGTCGATACAACCCCTACCGTGAACACATTATAGCAGCGCGAACAAATAATAATTAACACAGGAATAATTATAACAGACATTAGTCAGTGGGTTTCTGCTGGTCCTATCAAACCCTAACTCCTCACTAGTCCCATAGAACTGAAAAAGCTACTTGAATGAGTGGCAAAATATCGTCAAGAAACTCTATAAGTCTAGTTGCCTTTCTTTAACCTTTTTGGCTATACCATGACCTGAATGACTGAGACAATTCACAGACAATTATCTCAAATAGTTTTTATAAACGTGCATTAATCACATTCTGATAAGTAACTTAATTTCATAAGAATAGATTGGTTTTGATTTTACATTTTAAATTATCATTCTTGCCCAAATCTTCTCCATATATTCAATAATGATTCACTTCATTCCCACATTAGGATTCTGTTCTATGGTGTTTGGATTTATTATGCTGAAATTTTGTAGATAGAAAGCTAAATACTTTATTGATCCCGTGGGAAATTCAGTATCTTCAGTGCATTCAGTACTATACAATACTAAATTCAATACCATCAGTACACAGTGATTAGAAAATAAAAAAGAAAATTGAGGCATAATGTGGAGTTATGGAAATAAAATTGTGTGTATTGTCCCTGGCCTTGGCTGGAGGGAATTTGTTTGGTGGAACCAAACAACTTCTAAATAGGTTAAAATTATGAAGTGATGACTTTTTATATTAACCCTAGAAAACTAACTTTGGGTGATTGTAACGCACACTCACGTGATTTTCGTCTGATTTGCGTTGGTCCTTGGGTAGCTTCAGTCTTTTTTTTATGACATCATCAAAGGTAGGAATGTTTCCCTTCTCCAATCCCTGTTCTTTTTCTACAAGCACGTGTTCAGGTGATTTTCACCCGACGTTAGTGTTTGAGGGTAAAATATTTTCGGGTGGATATCACAGAATGTTAGTGTTTGTGTGTGGGGTCTTAGTTTCAATTCACCGCATGCTTTGATTTCTGCGAAATGTCTGTAAGACCAAAGTTACAGTAGCAGGGAGAGAGCAACAAGCTACAATACATTCTCAATTTTTCAGCACTGTTGTCAGCCAATCGTATGCATTTGTTTTGCCCATTGCCAAGTTATATAAACCGTCAATGCCTGTTCCAACCACCTTCACTCAAGTAGATTGGTTGGAAGACGTCATCGACAATGGCGACTCTGCTACAGTGTCACTAATAATGCTGAGTTGTAGCCTTTGTTACTATGTAAACTATAGACTGCATAGACTGTTAAAAAAGAGGAAGGCAGAACGGCTCCTCAAAAGTAACGCCAAGGCAAGTACAACTCTCCCTGGTGTCTGGCTGCAGTATAGGTCAAAAGCTCCACCTCCTCCATGTTACTGAATGGGATTTGCACCAAAGTAAAACACTAAAATACATGTCAAAAAATATTTTTTTCAAGAACCGTTTCTGTCAGTTTAGGCAGTGTGAATGGTTGTCTGTCTCTCTGTCTGACCTGTCCAGGGTGTACCCCACCTCTTGCGCAATGACAGCTGGGATAGGCTCCCATACCCCCGTGTGACCCTGCAGAGGACAAGCGGTTACAGAAAAAGAATGCATGAATGTTCTAGTGTTATTTTTTATAAGTTTCATTTTATTTAGAAACAGGAAACAGGATGTGACCTCATGACTACCAGTTGCCATGTCTGCCACTCTGTAAACCAGACCAGTAGGAACGTGAGAAAAAATAAATAAAATAAATAATATAAGTACAGTGTATAATCCAACATTTCTTTGTAACTAGTGGAGGCAGAGTGGAGCGCAGTATTGATCAAACGAAAATGCATCTGAGTCTGGTGGAAGTGTGAACAGGTCTTTGATAACGTGGCTCTGTGTGGCTCCACTCTCGGACGGTACTGCACAGACTCTGGCTCCAAACTTACAAGATGGCGCCACCTGTATCCCCAGAAAAGTAGCGTCAGTTTGGCCAGTGCAAGGGAGTGGGGATGCATTGTGCATATTTATATACAGTCTATGGTGTAAACGCACCATGAAATGCACATTGTGTTTACTGCTAATGAGTTTAGCATCCTAACATACTTAACTGAGATGGTAAAAATATGGTAAAGATTATACTGCACTGTGTCCACTGTGTCCGCATTAACATTTAGAACATCGTGACAGACGCTTAGTCTCCCTTAGTTGTCAAATTGTAATCCGACTGAATTTAAATATGTTTATGTGGGTATAGTAAATACAAATGCAGACAGGCTGATTGTGACCTTGTCAATGAGGGTTATATTTAGAAATCAGATTTAGGGCAGGGCACCATATTCTATGTCAAAGCTAAGGTTATAATGGTTAAATATACGTTTGAAAACCTTATTTGCACCATATTTGGGCAGAAATTGGAGTATTCCAGGCAGGGTGAAGTGTGTGAAGTAGCTCAAAATAATAACTTTCCTTAATGAAAAAGCTGTCATTCTGAAGAGAATCCATGACTTGTCGTTTGAGGATCAGTTTAGTTTCATAAAAAGCACAATAGAATGTTAGTGTGCCATCTGTTCAGTTACACGGTTCCTTCATTCTTTGCATAAAGCACAAAGGAACACAGCATTTACAGCATTTAGTACATAGTGTGATAGCGTCTTCTCAACCAGCAATACCCTACATAACAATATGCCATTAATACTGTGATGCATTTTTCACATTGTTCTTTTTTTATTTATCATTTTTAATCACAGACCACAGGCACACATTTCATCATACACACCACCCATTGTCCACACACCTGCCTGTGGCCCAGCGTTTACGTAAGAGAGTGCACAGCACGGACAGAAGGCGCAAGAAGAAACGGAAGAAAAAAAAGACCTCACTGCCCCCATCCGACGTTACACCCACCATTCACGAGGTAGACGAGGAGGAAGCAGAATCTGAGACAGAGGGACATGTGGTGGTTGATACACCCACCGAGCTACCTGACGTCCAGCCACAGGTAAAATAAGTTTGAAGAGCAACACCTCTACAATGTAACAGTACATGAGTATAATTAACAAAGCATCTTTTGTGCTCTATGAGCTGCTGTATAAATGATCATGGTTCACTGTACCTGTATTGGTGCTTGAGTGTTGAGCTAAGTATTACCACAAAATAGCTAGCTAGAGTTTTGATAACCTGCAAGGTTATATATGTTAGCATATATGTGGATTCACTGATCTTTCTCTTCCTCTCAGTTTAGTTTGGGGAGCCAGGAGGACTTGGAGGAACACCTGCCACTCACTACCTTCCACACAGAAAACAAAGAACATCCGCTGTCGAAAAAAGCCGCGCTGACTCTGATAAAGGGGGAAGCTCATAATTGGGGAACGGCTGTTATCGGACAGAATGAGGAAGTAGATGGGGAAGAACCTGCTGGCAACAGGTGGGCTATGACTGTCCTCTGTATAGATAGTGCTGGTAATATATTTTTATCAAATGACAGCGTGCAACGTCTGTGGTCAAAGTGGTGAATTTGCCTCCCACCTACTGCCGAGTTGTGAAGTTTTTATTTTCTGATGTTTGGAAATTTTTGAGTTCATAGTTCACTTTAGTGAATAATTGGGCTTTATCAGAGGATAGTATGTCAGTTTTATGTTCTCTGCTCATTCTGCCTTTAGCATGTGGCTCTATACTACGTAACATTTATAGTAAAATCCATGTTTTTGGTTTTCCTGTGACGGCAAGAAAAAATGTCTGCCGATTTATTGTGTAATTCTCAGTTGCTGTTTACTCCAAAGCACTGACATTTAAAATGATCACAATTTGGGAATGTTAATACCACACCAATATATATATATATAGACATCAACGACATTATAAAAAATATATATAAATCTTTTAATTTTTCAGCTCTATTTTGGTCTCCACCTAAGAAAATAAATTCTTTTGAAATGCTAAATGCTCCACTATATTCGGGTGCTAGTAGCCAACTTTGTCTATGAGCTGTTTGATGCTAAGCACATAGCATGCAGTGTGATTATTAGGACTTTTATTGCTATAGCTGAACAACAAAGCTGATTAAAGCCATGGGATGGAATTAAAGCTGTGGGCAATAAAACTAAAATGAAATGCTCAAAGATGCTAAAACGTTCTGCTGCAAGGAAAACTAAGAAACAATTGCATATGATTGTGTGTTAATCATTGCCAAACACTCATTAGCCTTGGTCTTTAATTACACTGTGAGCTTCCGATAAGATGAACTGATTATGTAGCTTTAAAGTTTATTTGTTGTTATTACATACCGCAGGACTATTTTCTCAGATACGGTACCCTGGTAAAGTATAATGAAATTTAGCACACAGAGCACATTGCTTAATTGACTAAACGTGAGTTAATTAATATAAAATGTTTACTTTGCTTCCTGTATTTGAAACTTTTAACAAAGCAGGTGCTTTTTCTTGCAACAAAGCATACAAAACAAGATAGAGCAGACATGCATACATGTCTTTGCATACATCAATCAATAAATCTTTATTTATAAAGCACTTTAAAAACAACACAGTTGGCCAAAGTGCTGTACACGGACATGAGAATATATATAAAACACACAGAAAAATTAGAAACAAGATTAAGATCATAAAACTAATCAAACAATATAAACAATGAGAACCAACATCGCATGCTGAGTTAAAAGACAAAGAGAAAAAATGTGTTTTAAGAGAGGAGTTAAAATGAAGAAGACAGTCGGCCTGCCTGATGTGCAAAGGCAGGTTGTTCCACTGTTTGGGGGCAGTGGTCACCCCTCATCTTCCTTTTTGTCTTTGGGACAACCAACAATGACTGATCTGCCGACCTGCAAGAGCGTGAGGGAGCGTACGGCTGGAGCAGTTCGGACAGATACTGTGGAGCGAGGTCATGAATATATTTAAATACAAATAAAAGAATTTTAAAATGGTAAATAGCCTTGTTTTTATATAGCTCTTTTCTACCTATTGTTACTCAAAGCGCTTTACAGTCACAGACGCATCTACCCATTCGCTCACACAAGCACACACACATTCACACACTAGGAGCAACTGGGCATTCAGTGTCTTGCTCAAGAACACTTCGGCATGTGGCACATTCCGGGGATTGAACCGCTAACCCTATAGGTTTGTGGGCAACACGCTCTACCTACTGAGCCACAGTCGGCGATAATCATCCAGTTACAGATCACTGTCATGTCGAACACCAAGCTTAGTTGCTGTCTGTGTAAAATGCTGATTTAAAGGCCCCAGATCAGCATGGACCTTGGAGGCATCACTAGGCCCAAACAGCATGATTTGACACCATGCCTTGATTTCTGCCAAGCACTCTAGCAGTCGATTTGCAGAATAGTCATCTGTCTGATTGAGGGGCATAAAATTTGGCTGTCGTCAGCGTAAAAATGGAATGCAATGCCATGTTTCCGGAGAACTGATCCAAGAGGATCCAAGTAGAGGGAAAACAAGCAGGCCAAGTATAGAGCCTTGGGGCACTCCTAATCTGAGAGGCGCTACATTGGACTCAGCGGCTCCAACACGGACACAATCACTTCTTTCAGTTAGGCCTCTCCGTGCAGATGCTGGAACACGGCAGAGGTAAGCCGGTATAATGGAGAGCAGCGGGAGGGAGAAAGTTTTCTGTCCGTCTGGTTCAAACGGACCCCAATTTTGTGCCCAGTATTGAATATTTAAAAGTGTCTGGCGATCATACCTCAGCAGAGAGTTGACATTTAGACAGACAAGTGACAGAAACAAGATAAATATAGCCAAAGTTCGCAGAGACAGACAGCGGGCCGTACATACTGGCACCATCTTGCCAAAACATGTTGAACTACATAGGCTATATGTAGACATTTGAACTTGTCAATAGCAACTTAATTTTTTAATAGGCATGTAAACAAACAATTCATCACTAATATACCCATATAAGCATTTCTTAAAGCAATTATGATCCACTTGTGGCTCCAAGCAAATCCTGTTTATTAGAAGACCTATCTGGCTGGCTAACACGCATAACCATCAAAATATGAATTATTTGGTGATGCTTTGAATTATGTATGACGTTTGCTGCAGGGAGGTCAGGGGCTCCATGGTGATTCATGTATTTGTCTTTGCTAATGTCTGCCTGGATAAAAGCACAGAAACAACCATCATGCCCGTGCCTTGCTATATTACATTGCTGTGTTTGAATTTAAAAAGCAGAGGATGACTCAGAGGTTTGGGGAGGAGATGTAGGCCTGCTGCTGTGTTGTGAAGCCCTCTGCTGGTAAAAAGATGGCAGTGCTACCAAGACACAAGGCCTTGTTTGACACACATAAATTACGTGTATCACATTTCAACATTATAGTACATCAGAAACTCATTTTTAGTACCAAATGCAAAACTGTAGAAATAGTGGAAAAGTACATGAAATCTTACAGAAATCAATAAAAAGCAGTGGCAGTTGAAGTGTTTGACAGTGTGGACCAATATGGAAATATTTAATGAAAGTATATATATTTTTTTTTTGTTTCCTTGTCAGCGTTTTTCCAAGATCAGATCTCTCAAGTTCAACCACAGCCAGTGTCTGGTTCCGCAGGAAGCCTGTCCACCATCGACTGCCGGGAGCCCAGCGAAGCAACTATGACCTGCGGGAGCGGATCTGCATCGGCAGCATGACGGCTCTGGAGACTGCTGTCTATCAGCAGTTGCCCACCGATGAGGCTGAGGCTCAGATGTTGGCCAGTGCTGATCTGGATGACATGAAAAGTAAGAAAGTAACCGCAACTTGTGCCCAGGTGATTAGGTATGCACCTACTGGATAAGTAGCCATGTATTGGGTTTATCTGTAGGAGGAGGTGGATTACTTTAGTTAGAGAAATTGACTCACAGGTTCAAATCCCCTCTAAGTCTGTGGCTGAACTGCCCAATACAGTGATATTTACTGCCTGGCCAAAAAATAAATAAAAAGGTCACACACTCTAATATTTCGCCTTTAGCTTTGATTACAGCACGCATTTGCTATGGCATTATTTAGATAAGCTTCTGCAATGTCACCAGATTTATTTCCATCCAGTGTTGCATTAATTTTTAACCAAGATCTTGTATTGATGACGGGAGAGTCTGACTACTGTACAAAGCCTTCTCCAGCACATCCCAAAGATTCTCAATGGGGTTAAGGTCTGGACTCTGTGGTGGCCAATCCATGTGTGAAAATGATGTCTCATGCTCCCTGAACCACTCTTTCACAATCTGAGCCCCATGAATCCTGGCATTGTCATCTTGGAATATGCCCGTGCCGTCAGGGAAGAAAAAATCCATTGATGGAATAACCTGGTCATTCAGTATATTCAGGTAGTCAGCTGATCTCATTCTTTCGGCACATAATGTTGCTGAACCTAGACCTGACCAACTGCAGCAACCCCAGATCATAGCACTGCCCCCACAGGCTTGTACAGTAGACACTAGGCATGATGGGTGCATCACTTCATCTGCCTCTCTTCTTGGTCTGAGTCCAGAGTCCAATCTTTATGCTCCCTAGTAAACTGAAGCCTTTTTTTCCGGTTAGCCTCACTGATTAGTGGTTTTCTTAAGGCTACACAGCTGTTCAGTCCCAATCCCTTGAGTTCCCTTCACATTGTACGTGTGGAAATGCTCTTACTTTCACTATTAAACATAGCCCTGAGTTCTACTGTTGTTTTTCTTCAATGTTTTTGACCACATTTCTTCTTCGAAAATGATGGTTCCCCACTGTTGTCTTTGAACTGTTGAATGCATTATTAGAAAGTGGAAGGATATTCCACTTTCTAATAATGCGTTCAACAGTTCTTAACCCAATTTTAGTAGTTTCTGCAATCTCTTTAGATGTTTTCTCTGCTTGATGCATGCCAGTGATTTGACTCTAATCAATAATAAGTCTTGGGAAGCTGGGGCATTTCATTCAAATCAGTCTTGGATATGACCAAGATTATCTAAAATATTGACTTGATTGCATTATTAGTTTTTGTGTAGCACCAGATTTAAAATTTACTACCCTCTTGTGACCTTAGCAGACAAAAATGTTCCATTGACTGCCATTATAACCACATTTTTTAATCTCTCAGCCATGACACAATATAAACATTCATTCTGCAATATTATCGTTTCATTTGTGAGAAAAATTGTCAGATTTGTAATTTTTAGTGTTCAACATTAAAAACAAGCCATTTCCCCATTATAGGATCTATGCATAATATGTTTGGTATTTCATTAGTTTTTGTACTTGTGTTATTGAGCTTAGCAGGCTATTTTAAGGTGTGTATGTGTCTTTCTTTTTTCTGGTGGATGAAACATTACAAACACCTTTCATCACAGTGCAGGCAATTAGATTTCTATATTTCTGCCACTATAATGCATATAATTATTATATAATACATATATATATATTTTGTCAGGCATTTAAGTAGTGTTTTCCCCTATCTGTAATTATAACCGATGCATTTATATGAATCTGTTACTATTCAACGCAGCTCTATGTTGATTTATGTGATGTCCTACAAAGTGATGACATTGCTGGGCCAATTCACAGTTAAATTGAAAAAGTACCAATTTGTTTGTGCATTGGTATTGTAAAATAGAGGCTTTGGAGCAGAGTAATGATGATTTCCTCTATCTCCCGGTCCTTCAAAAATGACTCACTTTTACTTCTCACCCACGCCACAGCAGTGTTGTGAGGGGTTTTGCAAGGTGTCTTTTTCTTTGACTGTCTATTAGCCAGTGAATTTGCTGTAGCAGTTGTTAATCAAACCACCATTATTCCATCCGCTGCTTGGATATTGGTCAAAGTCAAGTCAGGTCAAGTCAAAGTTTATTTCTAAAGCACATTTAGAAATAAACTTTGTATATGAGGTTCAGCACACTCTACTGTCTGTGGAAAGTACTCATGTTTGCAACACAAGAAATTGTAAGAATGTCATAATTGAAACATTTAAGCATTCAACTTCTGTAACCGCTTATTCCTGTGAAGGGTTGCGGGGTCTGCTGGAGCCTATCCCAGCTGTCATCGGGCGAGAGGCGGGGTACATACAGTCATGGACGAAAGTATTGGCACCCCTGGAACTTTTCCAGAAAATGCACCATTTCTCCCAGAAAAAGTGTTGAAATTACAAATGTTTTGGTATACACGTATATTTCCTTTAAGTGCATTGGGACAACACAAAAAAGCAGAAGAAAAAAGCCAAATTTGACATAATTTTACACAAAACTCAAAAATTGACTGGACAAAATCATTGGCACCCTATTAAAACTGTGGGTAAAGAATTTCATGTGATCCTCATTTAAACTCACCTGTGGCAAGTAACAGGTGCTGGCAATATAGAAATCAAAACTGAAGCCAGTTGGAAAGTATAAAAGTTGACTCAACCTTTGTGTTGTTTGCCTGTGTATGCCACACCAAGCATGGAGAAGAGAAAGAAGAGCCGAGAATTGTCTGAGGACTTAAGAAGCAAAATTGTGGAAAAATATCAACAATCTCAAGGTTACAAGTCAATCTCCAGAGATCTTAAAGTTCCTTTGTCAACTGTGCGCAATATAATCAAGAAGTTTTTAACCCATGGAACTGTGGCAAATCTCCCTGGACGTGGACGAAAGAGAAAAATTGATGCAAGAATGCAACGCAGGATTGTTCGAATGGTGGATAAACAACCTCAGTCAACTTCCACACAAATTCAGGCTGTCTTGCAGACTCAGGGTGCAACGGTGTCAGCTCGAACAATACGTCGTCGTCTGAATGAGATGAAGCGCTATGGCAGGAGACCGAGGAGAACCCCACTTCTGACACAGAGGCATAAAAAAGCAAGACTGCAGTTTGCAAGAACATACCTGAGTAAGCCTCAATCCTTCTGGGACAATGTTTTGTGGACAGATGAGACTAAGGTAGAGCTTTTTAGCAAAGCACGTCATTCTACTGTTTACAGAAAACCGAATGAGGCCTACAAAGAAAAGAACACGGTACCTACAGTCAAATACGGTGGGGGTTCAAAGATGTTTTGGGGTTGTTTTGCTGCCTCTGGGACTGGGTGCATTGATTGTGTGCAAGGAATCATGAAATCTGGAGACTATCAAAACATTCTGGCCCGTAATGTAGGGCCTAGTGTCAGAAAGCTGGGTCTGCATCAGAGGTCATGGGTGTTCCAGCAGGACAATGATCCAAAACACACCTCACAAAGCACCCAGAAATGGTTGGAGACAAAGCGCTGGAGAATTCTGAAGTGGCCAGCAATGAGTCCAGATCTAAATCCCATAGAACACCTATGGAAAGATCTAAAAATTGCTGTTGCGAGAAGGCACCCTTCAAATCTGAGAGACCTGGAACAGTTTGCAAAAGGAGAGTGGTCCAAAATTCCAGTTGAGAGGTGTAAGAAACTTGTTGATGGTTATAGGAAGCGATTGGTTTCAGTTATTTTGTCCAAAGGGTGTGCAACCAAATATTAAGTTGAGGGTGCCAATGATTTTGTCCAGTCAATTTTTGAGTTTTGTGTAAAATTATGTCAAATTTGGCTTTTTTCTTCTGCTTTTTTGTGTTGTCCCAATGCACTTAAAGGAAATATACGTGTATACCAAAACATTTGTAATTTCAACACTTTTCTGGGAGAAATGGTGCATTTTCTGGAAAAGTTCCAGGGGTGCCAATACTTTCGTCCATGACTGTATAAGCATTTTAAATGTCATTTTAAGGCTTTTCTTCTTGCCATTGTTTTGATGCCTGGTTCTCCACAGCTGTCATGTCTGAGGCCAAATCATCTTTAGTCTGGCTCCGTCTGAGTATTGACCAGAAAATGTAAGAAATATTCATTAATTCAATAATTCATTCATCTTCTGTAACCACTTGTCCTGTGAAGGGTCATGGGGGCTCTGGAGCCTATCCCAGCTGTCCCAGCCTTATTGTTTATTTGTCAGCAAATCCATCATCAAAACCTATCCTGTACTGAAATATTCCATAGAAATCTCAATTGTTTATTTAAACACAACTTAGTTTATTTTCATATCATTAAAGGGGAACTACCGTTTTTTACAAGAGGAGTGACAGGGCACCGAGATGCAGCCTCTAAATAACGCATTATCTGCCGCGAAACCCGTTCATTTCGCCAATATTTTGTTATGATACGTTAATACTATTCCCCTTTAGTCCGGAGTTACCTGTTATCATCATCCGAGTCTGTAGATTGACCTACAGACCCCGGATGATGTCTTCTGACCTAGATGATGTCATCTCTGGGCGGTATTACAGGTAAACAAGCTGACCGTTGCGGGTGCACGCAGCTCAGAGATGACGGGTTGTAAAAAAAACAGTAGTTCCCCTTTAAATGTTGACATTGCTGACCAGTTTTTCTTTGGCCCTTTGTCTGAAATATACTGTACCAGTGCATCAGCTTTTTGTACTCATATTGCCTACTGTAACAATCAAGAAAAAGGAAAAAAAGAGGTTTATTACACAGTGGATGTTCAAGAACACTGATGACAAAATGGTGACAAAATCTTATTATTCCTTCTTCATTGACATACTGGTCAACTGGAAAAGTCAGTTGCAACATTTATTGACTCCCTTGCTGCACTGATCATTGACAACTGTTGCCTACTGTTGCATATGACTTGGCTCCACCATGGGCATCCCACATATTATTTCTCATGAAAACACCCAACACTAATGGCTTCCACATACACTGTTCAAAGTAAACCCTGAACAAAACAATACAAAGGAGGAAGGACAGAGAAATGATAGCATCTACTAAGAACTAATGTAAATGAATGTCACATGTACTATAGGTTGCACCTAGTGTATAATAGGGAGAAAAACTCCCTCAATTTTCATTAACTCAGTAACTTAAGTCAGTAACTTTCTGATTAATAGTCAGAACGTTACTAGCACAGTTATGACAGTAAATATCAGCTTAACTACTACTACTTACTTTTCTATACTTAGCTCACATCTCTTCTAAAAAAAAGATTAAAAAAACAGGCCAAAGCTGTTGATTTTACTGGGAAAAAGGATAATAAATACAATAAAAGGAGAAGAGTGAAATACTGGTAGCCAGAGAAAAACACTCTCTCCCAGCATAGAGGGACAATAATTAACAGAGACTGCAGTCGATTCCCCTTCAGCAGCGACCATGCCCCTGGCCTTTCCTGCTTTACCAGAGCAGAGTAATCATTGACTGTTTAGGACCCATCTGGAAGCCGGAACAGGGCACTGAGAGTCACTCAAAACTAGCTATCGGATTTGTAGCGGGTGATGCCTCACATTGACAGGCCATGTATATCACCACTGTCTGTTCCTGTGTTACATTCTTAATATGTGCTTGAAGTGCATTCTGTCTCTGGAGTTTAAAAACACTGTTTTGTGATTTTTTGTCTGTTGTTCAAATTTGTTATTGTAATTTGTTATTCAGATTTCAAAATCAGGTGCAAGAGGTGGAAGTATTTGTCACTAACCTTGATTTAGACCAGTCAAATTAACAAAATATTGTCCACCACTGTGTTCTCTCTGGTAAATTAACAGGTAGCTAGGCTAGGCTAGCTAAGATACTGTAGCATGAGATTATATGAGAAAATAACTCGAGGTCCACACTCTAGCTTCTCTTCGTCATAATATCTCATGATTGTCACCAGCAGATTGAGTCTCAGTTGTCCCTAAGTCAGTAAAGGATCTCAGTCGCATTGTCTTTTTAAATACAATTATTTATAACCTAAAATCTCTGAATATCAGTTCCTGATCATCAGTAGTAGAGATGGAAATTAATTGACTAATAGTAGCTTTTGTACACCAGTTATTTGTCTCCCTAACATCATCATATGCAGCAGTGTGGCACTGCCCCCGGGCGAGATTTGTCGATATTGTGAGACAACAAACAGCTGCATCAAATCATCTTTTTTTTGTGTTAACACATGTTTGAAATTATGAAGACCATCAGCTTTTAGTCAGATAAATCTATTTTTTTTAAAAACTGATTAGTGCACCTGTTGCAGACAAGTTAGACCACAACACCCTTGGGGGTGCAGGGTTTCCATGGAGTTGCAGGAACAGGAAGGTTGCAGCCCCCCCCCCCCCAGATAATTATATTATGATATCCCAGGTTCCTTGTCAGTGTATATTTTGCATCTTTGTTGTGTTAATGTGTACTTTGTGAGCCTAATTTAATTCATTTTGAAACACTGACCTTTGGAACTTGACCTTTACCCCCATACATTTCATGTAGTTGAAGAGTGTTGGTGACAACGTGAAAAACAAAGGCATTAACTCCTCTTCTGCTCTGAACAACATTTTCCTGCCTTTCCTGTGGCCCAAAACATCAATAGGTAGTGGATGTACCATTCAGCTGACAAAGTAGACCATCCCTTGTCAATATCTCCCTTTGGAGTTGCAGCTAAAGCGGATGTTGTTGCCATTTATGTATCTCTCTGTTTGAGGTACGGACAGCAGGGGTTATTCTGCCTGGTGTAGTTCCAACTTTGCAAATTCTTAGAATATAAAGAAAATCTGAAGTTTCTATCTATGATTTGTAATTTTGTACTGGAAGAGGAATTCTCTGAAATTTACAAGACTTTTCTTTGTGTTTTTTTTTGAGAAGATTAATTTATAATAGTTTTGTACTCCCTGAATACATTTTTTTTTCTTTGTTGCTGGTTCCAACAAAGATTTGTTTATTTTGGAAATACGTACTTAAAATACAAAGAAGCAGTGTGATCCAGGCTCTTCAGAACAGTAACCCAGGTAGAGCGGTAAGGTTTAAGTTTTGGATGAGCAGTGTGTTCACTTGGAAAGCGGTGGATAGGAGGAGGTACCAACCTTGGAGATGACAGACATTGAGGGACAGGAGATCCAGGGACATGGGACGTCTGATAAGAAGCGATGCCTTGACCACCATGGAACAGAACGTCGGTGCAGCTTCCAGAAAGGCTTTGGCACCCCGAAGCAGCAACATGAGCACCTCAGCTCACTGTCAAATTTGGAAGGATTTGAGGACTTTGAGGAGTTTGTTTTGGATTTTGATGACTATGATTTGCTTGAGTCAATCCACACCCAGTTGGGGTCGCCACCCGAGCCTATACGTAAGTTGTGCATATTTGTTTTTTTGTTGAGATTCACTGCTTGCGTGGTGTTCTTTTATTTCAGTGAAGAATTTTAAATCATGCATATTTAGCAGTAGTGACGTTATGCTGCAGATGCTCTGATTCAATTGCAATACATTGGGAAATTCTCATGGACGAGCATTTTATACTGTTTTTTTCATGAATAATCAATAGATGGGAGTTGACCTGTTTCCACTGATTACATAACCCACTGCTAGCTTAATTAAAGGTAATGTATTCATAGCCACACGCAGAACAGAGTTCTGCGCATTATTGACACGATGGTCAACTGCTGCTGTTTCCAACTTTTCTATTGATCCACTAGGACCCATTTGGCTTGGGGCTCAGCCGCAGCTAGAGCGGAAAGAGATTTTATTGATGTTTTGTTCTGCTTTTCTATCCCTGTTTGCATTTGGAAAAATGGCACATTAGTCTAGTTGTGAATCTAGGTGCCAGCACTTGGAAGAATGTGGTTTATCTGACATACTGTAGCACATTCTAAGTGCTGATAAGTTCAGCTGTAACGGAGACACTAGCTGGATTAAAACAAGTGCACTTTTGTCCCTTTATACCAAGCTCATGGCCTGACATGATAGCAGTATTAAATTTAACAGCCATTTTTTGATTTAGTCTTATTTGAGTCATTTGTATCTTTCATAGTTTTGGTTTAGTTTTAGACAATGAAAAGTCATTGCATTTTTGTCAACTTTTAGTTATTAAATTTAGTCAAGCTGCAACTAACATTCATTTTGGCAGCTGTCTTTTTTAGACAAAATAGTAATCAGAATTTTTCTCACTTTAGACCTATTTACAGTAATTAAGCTTATATATCCTTCCCAAATTTGTAGCCACAGGGCATGAGGCAGTTTTCTAGTTTTGGTAGGCAACGTTTCTGCTGGCAACGTTTCTGCTGACATGTCACCAAGAGAATGACAGTTATTGTTATGTCTGACTTGACTTGCCATTCAGAACCACAGGCATTTTTTTTATTATTATTAAATGTCATCACAATTACAGAAATGTAAGAATCCCAGACAATGTATTCTTAATATGTTTATTATTCCCTGAATTTTCTTAAAGCTCTATGACCTGTTTCCCATACAGTGTTAATACTATGGCGTCCCGCCATGGTCTCATAACGAACCGGAAATATTTTGCACGTTTCAGACAACGTTGTGCTTGCGTTGTTTTTCCTATTGCTCCTGAAAGCATCTCCCTCCTCTCCTCTCCACAGCCGCCTCACCTCAGACCGGCTGCTCTGTTCTATACTGAATTATACCTGACGGAGAAAACGGCACGGACAGCTAATGTAGCATGAGAAGCTATTTGGGTTGTTCACTAATAAAAATTTACGTTACTGCCACTTTTTAAAACCCGATTTTTGTGCTCTTGATTTTTAGACCATGGAGTCATTTTAAGAGAGTTGGTCAAAACCCGAAAGAAACGACTCCAGACGTTGCGTTACGTTAACGTAACTAGGTAAACTTGAGCGCTAGCCAGCAAAGTTTGATTGAAAGTAAAACTCTTTGCTATAATTAGATTTATTCGCTGATGCTTTATTTAATCATACATACATTTGTCCATAGAATGCCACGTCTCAAAAGTATTTTGTTGTATGAACTGCACAGACTGCTATTTGTCGCTAAGTCCATATCCTCGTTATTACGATAATTCAAAGAGGGACAGATATAAAACTCATAATCTTATTCTATGGGCCATGTTCTGTACAAATAGTTGGGATATCATCATAATTAGGGACTTTTACTAAGACAACAAACGCCAGGGTCTCATGACATTTTGTGGGAAACACTGTCACTATAAACATAACTGCCCCCTTTTGAAACAATATTTTGATTTTCTGATTAGATACATGTTGCATATCCGATTTTACAAAATGGACTTTCACTTACTACAAAAACCCAAAGAAATATATAACAATGTTTTTGTGGATTTATTTAATTTCAAATGTGCACATAGATCAGTCTTATTAAATGGAGTGGTTGGGCAGGGATGGGGTAGCTGCCTTGTTTTCCTCAGAGTAAAAATAATCTAAAACATGTGTGTCTTATCATTGACCCAAGTGAACAGTCAAGGCAAGTCACAAGGCTGCTCACATATCCATAGCCGAGGCGAGCCAAAAGCGTTGTTTTCCAGCTGTCTACAAAAGAAACAATAATGAAAGGTCCATGTCTGTGCCACAAGACTCTGTAGCCACTGCCTAATATTTATGTGTACATTTTGGCTAGACTTGACTGCCAAGTTTAGCCAGGGAGGTGTAGAAACCCAAATCTAGGAATGGGAGTCACTTTTGGATACAGAAATCTCACCAAAAATTGTCTACATTGATTTAAAACAATAAAAAGTAATGATGTTTCTGTAGATTAGTTAAATATTTTTGTATTTTATGCATGGGGCTTTTAAGCAAGTTTAAAGGACAGAGTCAGAAGGGAGAGGAACAAAATCAGGACCTCTTCCCCTGGACTTCTGGTACATCCTGTCTTTCTCAGTGCTGAGAATAATAAGCTTGTCCAAATCATATATAGCAAGTCATACATCTACATTTTATCTTTGGAAACTGTATAAAAACGAAATAACAGACTAACTTATTTGTGCTGTGATGCAGCAGAACACTTAGAGCAGTTTATGTACAAAAACACGCAGCAGAACTGTGCAAAATATCATTAAAATGACCCTCACCAACCCGATCCTTTAACTCCATGTGCGCAAAAGGATCATTTCTGCAATAGCTGAAACGCCCCTCCAAAAAATTTGCCATTAAAATATGCAAACATATTTTACTTAATGGCAAGAAATACATTTAACCATTTATATAAAACAATTGCATACTGAGCTGCTAAGATTGTTAGTGTTTTGCCAAGTTCATTCATTCATCTTCTATACCCGTTTAGTCCTGTTAAAGGTCACGGGGTCTGCTGGAGCCTATCCCAGCTGTCATCGGGCGAGAGGCAGGGGTACACCCTGGACAGGTCGCCAGTCCATCGCAGGGCTAACACAGAGACAGACAACCATTCACACTCACACGCACACCTACGGCCAATTTAGAATCACCAATTAACCTAATGAGCATGTCTTTGGATGGTGGGAGGAAGCCGGAGTACCCGGAGAGAACCCACGCAGACACAGGGAGAACATGCAAACTCCACACAGAAAGGCCAGCCGGCCCATGGATTCGAACCGGTGACCTTCTTGCTGTGAGGCATCAGCGCTAACCACCTCGCCACTGTGCTGCCCGTTTTGCCAAGTTTTAAACCTCAAATCATGCACTAGTTTCTGAAATAATTTCCACAGAAGTCCTACTTCCCTGTTCCTTTAATCAAATTAAGCGTCCACTGAAGCTTCCTGCTTCAAATGATTGCCAGGTCTCATAAAAAGACATGAAGTGGAGCACATTTTCTGACTTAGAAACGATGTATGATGTGCTCACAGCCTTAAAAGAAGCCTTTTCGTGCTACCTGAATGCACCAAATTCAGGTCCACTGCTGAACTGACCATTTGCCCATGACTTGATACTTGTCTTTCAGGTCACAGATTTGAGGACAACCCTGGGGTGCGGCGCCACCTGGTGAAGAAGTCGTCCCGATGTCAGATGACCCGGACCAACAGTTCCACGCCACTATCCAGTCTAAAGAAGAAGAAGAGGGCAGCAGAAAAGAAAACTCATGAGGTCTGCATCACAGCGGCAGCAATGCTTCTTTGCTTCTTCTTCTTTTCTTTTTTTTTTTTTTAAAAAAAAGAAGCAACAATTGTAATAAATATGCACCTTATAAAGCTTGTATGGAGAGCATACAAGCACATTGTACTTTATTATTGACACCATAAAGAGCAACATTTGATGTTGTGTCTCAGGCTACTCAGCTAGTCCATTACCACAAAATATTGGATTTATGGTTCTTAACCTGCTAAATGCTTCAATACCCTGTTTTGTTTTGTTTTTTGCAAAAAGCAGCTGTCTAGTGCTGTTGGAAACGGTAGATCTACAGTGCTGAGGGGGATTGTAGATTTGAATTATATTTTCATGTGTGTTTATCACTACAGGTGATCCCTCTCACATTCTTGACATAAAAATATTAAGTAGCACATATTAACTTCTACAGGAGCCTAATCCCAAGCTACACATCTGTGCCCAATGTTTCACCTCAGTTTGACAGCAAAAAAATGTTACAAGACACAAATCATATCAGTATTTTATTGTTGCTCTGAGAAAGAAATGTGACAGAATGTCCCTCCAAACCACTTCATTATCCTTAATTCTGTCCAGACCACTCTGTTGATCTGTTAGCTGGCCAAGTTTGCGCAGTGTGTCATTGGTTTAAAGTTTTCCTTTGACTGCAGTCATTATTTTCTCCTGCCTGTGTAATATCTTTAGTAAAATGGAATAGAGAACATATGTTTTTTTTTTTTATTCTAGCTGGGGACTTTCACCACACAAACTTTAAATCTACACTACCCTATCTACACTTTGCAACCAGACAAAACAACAAACAAGGTGTACACAAAGCAAAAAATAGCATATAAGATTACCCTTTGCCCCTACCTCGGTCTCTCAGACCAGGTCTCTGTCATGCTAATGCCCGTTTATAGTCCCAGAGTGTGGATGGTCAAATTGATACCAAAGTGGATCAAAGTATGGCCTGAGGGGGCTACCTCAGTACTACTACATTTCAGGGATGCAGCCACCTACAGCAGTCAGACTGACCTACAGGAGTATGCAGACACAGCGCCTGCATACATCAGCAAGTGTATTGACAATGTGACTGTAATAAAAAAAAAACTGTAACTGTGCGTGCCAGCCATAAACCATGGCTGACTGGCAAGGTCTGCTACCTGCTCAAAATCCAGGATGCCACCTTCAGATCAGGACAGCTAGGACAAACCTGGCATGTGGTATCAGGGAGGCAAAACGTCCGCATACCCTGAAAATTGAAAACCAGGGGATGGAGAACCTTCATGTGCGCTCAATTCCACGTTGATTGGGATGTACAAAGGAAATGTGCTTCTGGATCTGAGCATGCACCACGTTTCAGTAGGAGATCCACGCAAATCTTTTTACACGAGGCCCCAGATCTCTTGCTTTATGTGCAAATTAAATGACATATCCTCATCAAATATAACACAGAGTAGTACCTCACAGTAGTACTAGAGACCAAGGTAATCAAATCCGGAGAAACTAAGTGATTAGATAAAGAATCTCTTAGGTGTTTAGGGACAAATACAATGACTTCTGTTTTGAGTTTAAGAGCAGGAAATTACAGGTCATCCAAGCCTTTAAGTTTAACCAGCTGATTTGTTTCATCTGGTTTCATGGATAAATATAGCTGGGTGTTGTCTGGGTTTTGCCCCCCTTAGCCATTCCAAAAGTAATCTTGGACAGTTATATATGAAATTTAAAGCTTGCACTTTTGTGCTTATCTTTCTGCCCTGTTTCATCCTTAGTTGTTTGTGGAGCTAAATGAGCTGATTGTGGAGAAGGACCATGAAATGCATTGGAAGGAGCGGGCTCGCTGGATTAAGTTTGAGGAGGATGTGGAGGAGGAAACGGAGCGCTGGGGCAAACCTCATGTGGCCTCCCTGTCCTTCCGCAGCTTGCTGGAGCTTCGCCGCACCATCACACATGGTAAAATGCTATTGCATGCATAAAGCAATAGGGATCCTTGATTCTGATAGTATCAGTCTAATGGTTTACTTATTTCCTTGTACAACTGGAATAACATCCACAAGCATGAAACACAAAAAATGAATTAATGGTTTGACAATGCTGATGTGCTAGAATTATGCAGGCTTGAAACAAGATCTCCTTAATAATCCTGAACCAAACACTGGACTACTGTGTAATTCAATTACTTTTTAACTATTCCCATCTTGGCTCTGTGCTGTCTTTCCACCTTCCTCTAGGTGCTGTTCTTCTGGATCTTGAGCAGAACTCTCTGCCCGGCATTGCTCATCTTGTGGTTGAGACGATGATCATCTCTGATCAGATCAGAGCAGAGGAAAGACCCAGTGTTCTTCGAGCTCTGCTTCTCAAACACAGGTCAGTAACCAAGCCAACCCTTAAATGGCATTTTTAAAGCAATCACAACTGATATACTTTGTGTAGAGTCAACAGATATATCATCTGGTTTCACTACAGGCTGGAACCCCTAGGTTATTGTGGGGTGCTGCAGTAAAACTTTTGACATCAGCTGTTAGGAAACAATGAGAAATGTATTCAAAATTTACATGTACATGCACACTGGTGCTGGTGGAGATCAAGGACCTCATACTGTACTGTTACAGCTGTTTCAGGTTGAGAGTTACCTCTGGCCATGAACATGCTCGTCAAGTCAGCACAGGTGGAATGCAGAGGACCGCTCACCAAGTCAGGTGTGTGGCGGCCTCCCATTAGAGCTTTAATGGATGATCTGACGGTTACCACAACATCTGTACCAGGCTGCAGATGGTTCCTCCAAGGCCTTGAGCGGCTCGTCAACTGGGCTCAGATGGAATTTAAGCCTGCTAAGTCCCGCACCCTGGTCGTGAAGCAGGGGAAGGTAACGGACAAATTTTGTTTCTCACTGGGAGGTGTCCAGTTTCCATCTGTCTCAGAGAAGCCAGTGAAGAGCCTGGGGAAAATCTTTGATGGGCTTCTGAGGGGCAAGGCAGCACTCCAAGCAACCAGCAGTGAGTTGGTAACGTGGCTAGTGGCGGTGGACAACTTAGGACTGCCAGGCAGGTTTAAGGCTTGAATATACCAGCATGGCATTCTGCCGCGACTCCTCTGGCCATTGCTCGTCTATGACGTTCCACTGACCACTGTCAAGGGCTTTTGAGAGGAAGGTTAGTAGCTTCCTGCGCAGGTGGTTGGGCCTACCACAAAGCCTCAGTGACATAGACTTGTAGGCGAGTAAGAGCAAGCTGCGTCTCCCCCTCACTAGTCTGTCAGATGATTTAATGGTGACCTGTGAAAGAGAGGTGCTGCTGTACAGGGACTCGAGTGACATCAGAGTCTCCTCGGCTGTGATTGAAGTAAGAACTGGTTGGAAGTGGAGAGCACAGGAGGCAGTTGATCAAGCTGAAGCTCAGCTGTGGCACAGTGTGCTGGTGGGAACTGTTGCATCAGGCTGGGCAGGGCTGGGCAGCAACCCAAGACCTCAGTTCAGGAAGGCCAAAGAAGAGGCGACCACTCGTCCAGGAAGAGGTCCGAGCAGGAGTGGAGGAAACTCGTTCGAGCAGGATGGGTATGTCCTCCATGGGACCAGGCAGTGGACCAGAAGATTTTGTGGGCAGAGCTTTGGAGAGTGGAGCCACACCGAGTAAAGTTCCTAATTCAGTCAGTCTACAACGTCCTCCCCAGGCCATCTAACCTTTTCCGTTGTGGTCTGGCAGAATCTCCCGCATGCCTGCTGTGCCAGAGAAGAGGATCACTGGAGTACATACTAAGCTGTTGCCCAAAAGCCCTGGGAGAGGGGTGCTACCGCTGGCACCACGACCAGGTGCTGAAGGCAATACCAGATATCATCTGCTCAGGTATCAGCAAGCAACAACAACCAGTGAGGCACTCCATTGCTTTTGTCAAGGCCGGAGAGAAGCCACAACAACGCCAAAGCCAAGTTGAGGGACTCCTGGCATCAGCTAGGGACTGGCAGCTGAAGGTGGACCTTAAAGCTTAAATTTTCAGATACCATCGCAGTGACCACACTCAGGCCTGACTTTGTTCTTGTGTCAGAATCATCAAGGCAGGTGGTCCTGGTGGAGTTGACTGTGCCTTGGGAAGACCAGATGGAGGAGGCTTTTGAGCGGAAGTGGGCCATGTATGAGGAGCAGGCAGGCGAATTCCGAAGCAACGGGTGGAAGACCCAATACAGCCCTATCAAGGTTGGGTGCAGGGTTCACTGGCCAGTCACTCTGCAGGGCTCTCAAGCTGTTGGGCATAAGGGGACTGCACAGCAAGAAAGCCGTCATCACTGATGCCGCTGAGAAGGCGTCAAGATGGCTGTGGATTAGGGGAGTGATCTGTGGACCACACAAGCTACTTAGACATAAGCTGGAGACTGATCACCCCCGGCTGGGTCACCTGGGCGAGGGTGTGTAATGTTGAAAGACCCGAAACACCCGATGACCCCAGGTTACATCACTGATGATGTGTCTAGGTTGGTATCGCAAGGAGTGTATTGAACCGGTCTGACTTTAGTTTTAAGTGAATTTTAATTATGTTCTTAACTAGGGATGTCCAATAATATCGGCCCTCCGATATTATCGGCCGATATTGAGTTAAAAATGTAATATCGGGAATTATCGGTATCGGGTTTTTATAACCGATGTTTGTTCTGTAGGCTTCAGCATTTCCGAGTCTGCATGAACGCAGCATGGGACGTTTACAGGCGCGTGCTTGATGACGTATAACAACAACAACACGCTAGACTCATAGGTTGCTAACCGTGGCTAACAAGCTTGCTCGCCCGGTGCATGAGATGTCTGTGGTTTGGAAGTATTTCCAAGTGTCACCTACTAACAGTAAATTTGCGATTTGCAATGACTGCAAATGTTACATTTTTTTAACATTCTTGTGCCTTTCTTGTTTTTATTTGCACTATTTTGTTACTCATACGAAAGAGCAGGGCAGATTGAGCCCAGTTTATAATTTAATGATTGTATTATTTGCCAAGTTATGGCCAGTTGCTCAGTCATTGAACCTGGAAAAAGAGGACTATGTTTGTTTACTACTCTGGACTGAAGAAATGCTTCTTCCTTGTTTTGATATTGTCTGTAGTGTTGTTTGAGGGGCAAAAATTTCTCTCTAAAAACACAAATAAATAAATAAATGAATGGCATTTTTTTGGCACTTTTTTCAATAACTTATTTTGCACAGACATTGTTTACATTTGAAAAGCCATGTTGCATTTATGTATGCATCCAGTGGGGCATCACAATAAAATTAGGCATAATGTGTTAATTCCATAATAGGTGATATGTTATGTTGTTACCTAACAATTTTGGTGTAAAAAGACTGCATATATCGGTATCGGAAATTAAGAGTTGGACAATATCGGAATATCGGATGTCGGCAGAAAAGCCAATATCGAGCATCCCTATTCTTAACTCTTCTTAACTGTATGTTATTGTGTCTTTCATTTAACTGTTGTAACTTGTGCCTGTTTTCAGTTTACAAATTTGTTTTTTAATGTTTTTGTGAAACATTTTGTAATGTTGATGTGAAAAGTGCTGTACAAATAAAGATTATTATTCATTCATTCATTCATTCATCTTCTGTACCCACTTATTCCTGTTAAGGGTAGTGGGGTCTGCTGGAGCCTATCCCAGCTGTCATCGGGCGAGAGGCAGGGGTACACCCTGGACAGGTCGGCAGTCTATCGCAGGGATAACACAGAGAGACAGACAACCATTCACACTAACATGCACACCTATGGCCAATTTAGAATCACCAGTTATAAAGATTATTATTATTATTATTATTATTATTATTATTATTATTATTACAGCTGTCATTGGGCGAGAGGCAGGGTACACCCTGGACGTCGCAGGTCTAACACAAAGAGACAGACAACCGTTCACACACACACACACCAACACACACACACACACACACCTATGGCCAATTTAGAATCCCCAATTAACTGTCCCTCATAACACTCAGATACATTAATATTTTTTGCAACGACATGATCATAGAATGAATTAAGCTGCAGACCAGCTTATCAGCATGATGCAGGAGAGGCCAGTACAACAGTTTAGCCCTGCTAATAGAAGTTCTTCCGGTTACCCCTGTCGAATCACAAATAGAGACTACTGCCACCTGCTGGTTGGAAGAGTAATTTCTTCTTACCCAGTTGCACAACATAAGTGTCAGCTGTGCAATAAGTGAGTTATTTTAAAAAGCGGTTTCAGCTTCTTCACACTGAAGAAGCTGAATATTGTGTATTGTGGACTTAAAGCCTGAAAATTAACAAAATCTCCCTGCTTATAGTTTTGGACTTGGGTGTTAGTTACCATGGCAATATCTCACAATTTGGTCCTTGTGTGACCAAAAGCTAGGATAAATTTCAAAATTACATGGCCATCCTTCATCTCACGAATGATGTGATTTTCCCAAACAACAGTGTGATCTCAGATTCAGTTGTTTCCCCTTCTGTGTATCAACCAACCTGACAGTTTAGGGTAGAAAAGATACAGCTTTGTTTTCATTTTGGTCTGAATTGTAGGTTTTGTAATATGAAGAGTCTAATCCAAGATTTCCTTTGCATTAATCATCCTCTCACATCATTTAAAAAGCTAACTCAGGGGAAGTGGGCAGGGAATTTCCAAAAAGCGACATTTGATAAGACTTGGATCATCAACTGGTGTACTTCCCCAGGGCCAACTGAAATGTGGATGTGAAGACTGTGTAGCTTTGCCTAGTCTTAAAGCCTAGACTGCTAGATTAAAAGTTAGATTCGTCATTTTAGATGAAGCCGACTTTAAGGAATTTTAGATGAAAGGACGCTGATTAAACATCAAGCTATTTGGTTGTCTTCATTTCAAAGGTTTAATATTTCTCACCATCAAAGTCCGGTTATTTTGGCCGATAAGTTTTGGGTGATTTGTTATTTTTGCGTGAGCAGGTCCTTTACTGCCTGGTGAGACCCCGCGACCCTCCAGAGGACAAGCGGTTACAGAAAATTAATGAATGAATGTTCATGTGACTCAAACTCTTAAGTGGGTCTCTATGTATTGACTGGATCCTACATTGACCTGCTAAACTGAAGCAGGTTGGTGTTAAGTTATGCTGCCATTAGCACTTATGATACTGTTATGATACTGTACTGAGCACTGGGTTGTTATAGGTTTGCAAGACAAACTAAACTTGCAAAGTGCACTTCCAGACATATAAACATGCAGCTCCACAAAGCAGGTCCGCCTGGATCCCTCTCTGATTATCAGAATGGTACCACCTGTATGTTATCAAGAACATTAAGAGCAAAAGATAAAATAGATAAAATAATGGACTACTCCAAACTTACTTATGACAGCAGTTGCTGCGTTTAACTAAAATCGAACATATTCACAAAGTGACACAACAGATACATACAAAGGACACAGGCCAACAATTCAATTCAATTCAGTTTTATTTATATAGCGTCAATAACAATACAGATCGTCTCAAGATGCTTTATAAAACCCGGCCTGAAACCCCCAGAGCAAGCCTGAAGGCGACGGTGGCAAGGAAAAACTCCCTTTTAACAGGAAGAAACCTTGAGCAGAACCCAGCTCATATGGAGGGACCCATCTGCCTGGGTCTGGGCTGAAGGCAAGCCGGGTACAGACAGACTTTCTTAGTTGCATGCCATCATTCCTTCATTCCACCTTTCAATGCCTTTCCAACTAAATGCTCAGCATGCCCCTGCCTGCTTCCAGAGAGGGAAAAACACTCATTAGAGTCATCACCAATCTGAGATATCACATAGAACTGCGGCTAAAATTTACCTCATTGCTTACTCAGACCAGTAGAGCCTTTGGAAACAACTTGAGCACGAGAAACTTCAGTGTCACACCTTGTTCTTTTGTCTCAGGCAGCTGATGCGTCCAATTCAAGCCCAGTCTTACTGGACCATGCGGGCCTAATTATTGATGTGATGTCACCAGTGGACTGTACAGTGATGTAATGAAACTGCGTTGAAGAGCTTGGCTGGCGTGACACACTGAATACTTCTCTTTATGAGGGAGTGAAATGTGCTTAACATCACACGCACAAAAGCACAGAAAACAAAGCTTAGTCTCTAGCTGTTTTATTGATGTTTTGATGCAAATATCACATAACAGCTTTCTGATTAGCTTGACCTGAAAAGTGGTTCAAATTTATACACAGTTTATGTATTGCTGATAACATTAATATTATTATATTATAACTTCCATCATGGGGCGGCACAGTGGCGTGGTGGTTGCCTGATGCCTCACAGCAAGAAGGTTCCGTGTTTGAATCCATGGGCTGACTATGCCTTTCTGTGTGGAGTTTGCATGTTCTCCCTGTGTCTGCGTGGGTCCTCTCTTCAGCTTCCTCCCACTGTCCAAAGACATGCTCATTAGGTTCATTGGTGATTCTAAATTGGCCGTAAGTGTACATGTGAGTGTGAATGGTTGTCTGTCTCTCTGTGTTAGCCCTGCGATAGACTGGCGACCTACCCCGCCTCTTGCCCAATGGCAGCTTGGATAGACTCCAGCAGACACCGCGACCCTCCACAGGACAAGCAGTTACAGATGATGAATGAATGACTGAACTTCCATCATACTCCAGCTAGAGAGTGAACATTTAGACTACGTTCACACTGCAAGCGTGATTGGTGCTTCATTCAGATTTAGTTTTTATGTTTTGGTTGTCTGTCATATTTTTCAGACATGCCCAAAATCTAAATCCAGTGTGAACTGGCCATGGTACAGAACTGACCTACATACATGAAAGGGCAAGATGTCAGTCTGTACTTAAGTAAACATGGAGGACACTGAAGTCAGTGTTTACAATTTCATTTTTATGTTGATGTGGGATTTCACTCTCACTTGTGTCTGCAACCAAGTCAAAGTACACCTCCCTCATTTGCCTTGCTTATTTGCTGACATAAACACAAACTTGCTTGATTGCTGTTTCATTTTATTTTTTGATTCCCTTTTCACAACCAAAAGTATAGTTTCACTTCAAAAATTGCAAATTACATAGTGAGTGTATACTGCAGATCTGAAAGGGATTAAATGTCACAGTATGCGATAGTAATGTGAGCTTGCATTGCACAAAATCAAACCTGTATCTGATTAAGGACCATATACCCATATCGAAGTGGCCCAAATTAGATCTGAAAACATCTGAGTCCATGTTACGTGTGTGTTGTTCACACTGTTATTAGGAAAAAAAAAAAAAACCAAAAGTAGTTAAATAATAATAATAAAATAATCTTAATAGCAGCTGAACCGATTGCTATTGGAACATTCAGAACACTACCTTGAGTTATAAATACTTTTTGTATCAATATGTATATCAAGAAAAGTAAAGAAATCTTTATCATGCTCTGTCAAACTGCTGCATATGCTTTATGGTTTGCCTTGAATCATTAAAGTAGTTAAGGAGTTATTTTGTAGGCATGACTGAAGATTCCTATTTATGTTCTTTTTCCGTAGCCATCCAAGTGATCTGAAACATCGATTTCACCGCCACCAGTCCTCCATCAGTCTCCACGGTAGCTTTAATCACAACCATGTCCAGGACACGAGTCTGCCTCTCGTGGCCGAGGAGCATGATGAGCACCAGGATAACAAGGGACCAGAGTACGACCCTAAACAAGACGTGTTTGTCAGCCTGTTTGTAAGTTCCTTTATTTATGTGTTTGCCCCTTAGCTCCGTAGGTCAATTTATTTTACACACTTCATTTGATCATTTGCACAGGTCCTGACAGAGATCAGAGGACCGAGGGATCTGGGCGATGAAAGACTGCAGCATAGTTGAAACAGTGCAGGCAGACAGTAGACTTAATGTTTTACCAAAGCCAAGTAAATGATTAGTTTTGACAAAAATCCACCAGGATAATTGAACACAGCTATCTAAATGGATGGAGATAAAAGCGACGCTGAGTTGTCTTGTTCTAGGTCATGGTTTGCATTAAGTTATAAGAATCACCAGTAAGCACAGATTTAAGCCTTATTACACTAAATTCCTGATGTGAGACCTGTGGCGGTTGTATTGTTCTTTAAAATACCACTCCGTGAGGTCAGGAGTCATGTAGGTAGTGCGCCATATGTGTTGAATTATGCTCTTAGTCAGCTTACAGGTGCTTCTAGTTAAAGCTCCTTGATATGTCAACTGTGAAAATGTAACGTTCCACAGGACTTAAAATGCTGGCAAATTTAAACCAGTCTATTAAAAAAAATCTCTTCGAACATAAAGAACCTGTTATGTAGTTCATTTTAAACCACACAAATGCATAAGGACATAAGAATATGACTATCGATATGTATATTCCCACAATAATTTCACATTACTATTTCCATGCACTGTAATGGTGTCACATCACATTGTGGCAATAACTGTTGTACTGTTCTTCCTCCCAAGAAATCTCTCCACCCCTTGCCTCCTGAGAGCCATCCAGCTGCAGCCAGATCAATGAAACTCCTCGCCAAGATTCCCAAAGATGCTGAAGCTGTGATTGTTTTAGTTGGTAAGAAAGTTAGTGGACCTATGTCTTCTCCTTCTCATTTGCGTAAGCCACTAACACAACTGTCCAAAGTTATTTATTGGCCTGGTAGTCAAATATGTAATAATTACATTACATGAGAAGAACACCACAATCTCAAACTCACCACTAATGGTATCTACTCGAAACAGCTTTAGGCTTTGGATCTGAGAAATTTAAATTACTAAATATGTTTCTTTTCTTTTCTTTTCTTTTCTTTTCTTTTCTTTTCTTTTCTTGCAAGGCTGTGTTGAATTTCTGGAGCAGCCAGCCATGGCCTTTGTCAGGCTGAATGAGGCAGTTCTTTTGGAGTCGGTGCTTGAAGTCCCAGTCCCTGTTCGATTTATTTTCGTCCTGCTCGGCCCCAGTCAGTCCAACGTGGACTACCATGAGATTGGACGATCCTTCGCCACCCTCATGTCTGACAAGGTAGATACAATTGAAGGATTAAGTTACAAAGACGAAGAAAACAAAGGAATAATGTCATTATTTAAGAGAATTTGATGTACAATATATGACGGTAGACGTGTCAAAATCTCAATTCAAGGGTTGAAGAGCCACCATTTTTTGCTTTTTACCAAAGTTCTGTGAGCACAAAGCATGTTACCAGGAGTACATCCCAGAAAATTGTTCAAAATGGAGGTCAAAATTGGAAAAATCATTTAAATATGTTTCTAATTTCCCCCATTTTTTTTTTTTTTTTTTAATTGCCTGTCTTTAGCCTTCTGGTGCCAACACCCAGTTCTGTTTTGTTGTAGAATTTCCATGAGGTGGCCTACTTTGCTGACAACAGGCAGGACCTCCTGAATGGTATCAACGAATTCTTGGACTGCAGCATCGTCATTCCACCTTCAGATGTGGCGGGCAAAGACCTCCTGAAGACAGTGGCTGACTTCCAGAAGCAGATGCTGCGCAAGAGAAAGGAAAGAGAACTGAAGAAGCACCACTCCACGATAGGAGTGGAGCTGGATAAGAAAGGTACCCTTTCCAAACCTAATGAGTCAGTTATAAATCTCTGTTTATTATGTTGGAATGAGGCACTTTTGTTTGAGCAAATCATTCAGTTCAATTCAATTTTAGTTATATAGCATCAATAACAATACAAATCGTCTCAAGACACTTTACAAAATCCGGTCTGAAACCCCCAGAGCAAGCCTGAAGGCAACGGTGACAAGGAAAAACTCCCTTTTAACAGGAAGAAACCTTGAGCAGAACCCAGCTCATATGGAGGGACCCATCTGCCTAAGGCCAGCCGGGTACAGACAGAGAAGAGAGAGAGAAGAGAGAGGATAGGCTCATCAGTACAGTGAGGCAAAAACAGACTGGTCTTAAAAGCTTCTCTTAAATGCTGTGCAAGACCATTCCTTTTTAAATCATTTAATGTTTTTAACCATATGAGTTTGAGATATTTACGTTTGAATATCCAAAGAATTATTTAATTGCATTTTGTAGTGGCACTCATTTCTGACTTCCACACACACTTAAGTAACATTTTCTAAACCCACAAATAAATTATATAGATGCTGTTATGCTATTTTTTATTGTTATCTAGTAAGTTCCACAAATAGCTGTCCAATGTACTTTTTTAACTTATCGTTACTCAGAGAGGAGTTATTAGTCCAGTTCCAGTTCCAGTCTTAAAACACATTTGGTGTTCTGGCTTATGTTTACGGTAGGGATGTCCTGATTAAGTTTTTTTGCCCCCAATCCTATCCTCATCACTTAATACCAGTGATGAGAATAACGGTGTTTTTTCCCTCTGGGTGGGGTAGCCGCATAAGTGATGATGATTGGCTAAGGTAGGGTAAGATTTCATGGTAAGTCAATCAGCAGCAGGGCAGTGTTCAGTTGGGCAGGTGTTTTTCACACACAAACGCGCGAATAGCAGTATCACACAAGCGATCAGAGATAGCCTGCAGCAATGGAGAGTTTGGATCATTCAGAGGTAAAGTTGCTGTTTTCAAGGTGGAAGTAGAGGCACTACTTTAACCTCATTGAGGTAAAGGGCAAGAATGTACACGTGAAGTGTACATTACGCTCAGAAAAATTCTAATTCTTAGATGTATTTATTTGGTATTTTTTTGTTGCCTTATTTTCCATATATTTTGTGACTGCTGTTTTCGGCCTTGTTGACTGTGTTGTATAGTTTGTATGTGTTTGCAGCATAAAAAAGCCAATAAAAATGTTTGCATAATAATAATTAGACGTATTTAAACATGTATATTTTTTAAAAAGTAACGCAATAGTTACTTTTCCTGGTGGCTAGTTACTTTTATAGTGGAGTAATTCAGTTACTAACACAGTTAGTTTTTGGGAGAAGTAACTAATAACTATAACTAATTACTTTTTAAAAGTAACGTGCCCAACACTGCTTAATACTGAGGATCAACGAATCCATCTCATTGCATATTTTGTAATTAAACTAAATGTCCTTGCCTTTTTGTCTTACTTGTATTCTCTTAGCTCAGTGTGCACTGTGCAACTGTGTTATGTACAATAAGCTCATATCCAAAAAAGGTTCAAAAAAGGCAACTGGACTTTTTTGAGAAGACGTTTCACCACCGAGTAGCTTCTTCAGTTCTAGGGGACTGGTGGAAAGTCTGAGGTTTAAATAGGAACTCCTCCTGAAACTACAATAAACTCAGAAAATCAGTCCAGTGTAGGCCTATATGCACATGTAATTCTTATCGTTTATTTGCATAGTTGTTTTACTGTTTAGGTATTGTTGTGATAAGTCATGGACTTTTAATGTAATGAATCCATGTAACAAAACCCCCAGAGGTGAGTCCAGAGGAGGAGGAGGAGGGAGACCAGGAGGTGGACCCATTAAAGCGTTCAGGGATCCCTTTCGGAGGCCTGATCCATGACATCCGCCGCCGGTACCCACACTATGTCAGCGACTTAAAAGATGCCCTGGACATGCAGTGCCTAGCTGCTGTCATCTTCATCTATTTTGCTGCATTATCACCCACTATTACATTTGGAGGCCTGCTGGGTAAATTAAAACTAAATTAAAATTGATAACATGAAAGGGAACTGGATTCCATGTCATTTTGATATTTAGTCTGAGTAACCTATGTGTTTGTGGCTATATTCACATACAGGGGAAAAAACAGAAGGCATGATGGGAGTGACTGAGCTCATTGTTTCAACTGCGACTCTTGGAGTAATATTCTCACTGCTTGCTGGGCAGCCCCTTCTCATCATTGGCTTCTCTGGACCCTTACTGGTGTTTGAGGAAGCATTCTACAAGGTACTCTGACGAAACACATAGAAATGTTAGTTATGGTCATATCATATACCTTTCGCCTGGACAGAAAGCTAACATGTCTTTTTGTTCAGTTCTGTCAGGCCTACAACTTTGAGTATCTGACTGGTCGAGTGTGGATTGGTTTCTGGCTCATCTTCATTGTCCTAGTGATTGTGGCAGCAGAGGGCAGCTTCCTCGTCCGCTACATCTCACCCTTTACACAGGAGATTTTTGCTTTTCTCATCTCCCTCATCTTTATCTATGAGACATTCTCTAAACTCATCAAGGTAACTACTCCAAATATCTCACAACACACGGAATTATGTCCAAGTATTAAAACACACCATAATGGGTTCTCTATTTTCTCTCCATTTATTAAAATTAGGTGCTTGCAGTATCATAGGATTCAACTTGATGCTTTAATTAAAATTTCTACAAGAAGCCAATTCAACTAGTAAATCTTCACTCTCTTATTGTTTCTAGGTGTTTCAGGAGCATCCACTGATGGCAATGTACCCCACCGACTCCACCACAAAATCTAGGATTCTGGAATTTGATAGCACCGTCTTCAACCAGCCAAATACTGCTCTTCTCTCTCTGGTTCTCATGATGGGCACTTTCTTTGTTGCATTCTTCCTCAGGAAGTTCAGAAACAGTCGATTTTTAGGTGGCAAGGTAATCTATTTCACTTCAAACTGTAGATATTTAGCTTCTTTTGTGAATGTAACGGCAACCTGTTGAGCCTAATCATAAAAATATTGCATTTAATATCTATGTTTTGTTACACAAGTATGTCTTTCAAACCTGGCAAATGTGTTAAATGCATGACATCTATATTTAATACCTTCATTGTTATCATCTTGGCATGTTTGTTACTGCCACTAACAGGGGGAGAAAAGTGTAAAACCTTATGCATAAAACATTTGCAGTCCACAGTAGCACTAATAGTACTAGCACTACTACTAATAGTGGCCAAAAACTCCACAGGATACTTTAAACTCTGGTTTCAATTAAAAAAGACAATCCTTAAAATGTGTTTTGCAACAAACCTTGTAGAAAAAAAGAGTTAATTTTTGTGTTTGCATTCTGTTTCTTTTTACTTACCAAGAATTGTTTGAATTTAGGTGATAACATGATATGTCCAGTCAAGCTTCAAATAAACTCGACACAATATTTTTTTAGCTGTATAAATTCAAACAATGGATATATTTGTATGAGGTGACAAGGTTATGTCGCTGAATTTGTTACTAACAGCAAATCATTTTTTAAATCATTTTTTATTTTGTCTACCACAAATCATCTTGGGAGTCTCAAGGCTGATAGTAATGATCCAGAGACTCTGAATAGCAAAGGCAAGATAAATGAAAATGGATGCATTAATAAGGCATTTATACACTTTCATAGAAGTGAAAAAAAAAATTCTGGTTAATATTTGGCTTGTGCTTAATAGAGCTTTCTTATTCTGATAAGAGTTGTGATGTATTATTTATTTTAATAGATGTTTGTTTTCTCAAAATTTCTAGGCCAGAAGAATTATTGGTGACTTTGGCATCCCTATCTCAATCTTAGTTTCAGTATTGGTGGATTACTCCATTACTGACACTTACACACAGGTAACTCCACTCTCAGTCACTGCATTACTGTGATCACAGTAGCAGTTCAAGTGCATTTTGTTAAAATTTTAATACATTTTCTTCAGCACTTAAACATGACACTTTTACTTCTAGAAACTCAATGTGCCGTCAGGCTTTTCTGTCACATCCCCTGAGAAGAGAGGCTGGTTCATCAGTCCCTTTGGTGACAAGCAGCCTTTTCCAACCTGGATGATGGGAGCGTCTTTGGTCCCTGCCCTTCTTGTTTTCATTCTCATTTTCATGGAAACCCAAATCACTTCGTACGTACTCTATTATCATTTATGGATTTAATGCACTAGCTTTAGAATTTGTAGGTGTAATAGTAAAGCATGAGTTATTAATATATTTTCTTTCTTTTTCCAATCTCTTAGACTGATAGTGAGTAAGAAAGAGCGCCGCCTGGTTAAAGGCTCAGGCTTCCACCTCGATCTCCTACTCATTGTCATCCTGGGTGCCATCTGCCCCCTTTTCGGCTTGCCATGGCTCACTGCGGCAACTGTGCGCTCTGTCACTCATGTCAACGCACTCACAGTCATGAGCAAGGCCACTGCGCCTGGTGAGAAGCCCATGATCCAGGAGGTGAAAGAGCAGAGGGTGACTGGACTTCTTGTGGCTGTGCTTGTTGGTAAGAGGAGTGTGGGGTATTCAGTGGACTGTTCTTGAACAGCTGTTGTCACAGCATAGGTTGCCAGCTGTAGCTTGGCTTGCAAGCAAGATTTGTGCATTTTTGCACATGCCAAAATAGAGCTCAATCTCAAAACCAAAAACATAATATTAGAATCTATGAAATGATATTCATTTATTTACTTATTGCTTTAATATTAACTTAGTATTAATGTTTTAGTTTACTACACACTATATATATTTCTTGAAATAACTGTCACAACTGTACAAGGCTTGATCCCAAATGCATGACTCTAAGACAACAAAACAAAAGACTAGAACAATAAAACTAAAAAAATCTCTCACAATGAGGAAAAACATAATCTATGGTAAAAACAGCAAAGTATCAAATAATCAAGGAAAATAACAAAACCTCAAGGTAAACAATGACCTGTCAAGACAAGGCTGAGATGGCAATGGTTCCACTGGCATGAGACGGAACAAACTGACAAATGACTAAGGGAGACTCAGACAGTATATACATGCTGGGGTTAGGCACTGGTGAAAAAATCTCTTAGAGTTTCTTCTGTAAAAATAAAACATAAAATATACCTAATATTATAGCATCAAGTCAGTTAAACTTTTGGGATATTGATCAGGCAGAGGAGGTTGGGAATCAGTTTCAACCTATTTAGTGTTAATGAAATTAACAACATGTGCTCTAGAGGGGCAACAACGAGACAACCCCCACTGACTTTTTTCCCCCGTCTCATTTTTTCTGACTGTTTTTCACCTGTTTTGCATTTGGCTAGGGTCAGGTCACTACTAGTAGCATGAGATGTTACCTGGACCCTACAGGGGGCTGTAGAAAGTCCTTATTCCATCAGCAGGACCAATATCTGGTCCTTTGCGCAAGGAGGAACAGAATGGGTCCTGCTATAGCCCTTCAGAAAGACCTCCAGCAGGCCACTGGTGTGAATGTCTCTGACCAAACAATCGGAAATAGACTTAATGAGTCCTCTAATGGGTCCTGTGCTTTCTGCCTGGCACCGTGGAGCTGGATTGGCATAGAACACCAGAATTGGCAGGTCCACCACTGGCGGCCTCTGCTTTTCACAGTTGAGACCAGGTTCACTCTGAGCACATGTGACATATGTGAAAGGTTCTGGAGAAGCCATGGAGAACATAATGCCGCTTGTAACATCTTTCATCATGACAGGTTTGTTGGTGGGTCAGTGATGGTCTGGGGAGGCATATCAAGGAACTGACACACAGACCTCTACAGGCGAGACAACGGCACCCTGTTTGCCATTAGGTATCAGAATGAAATCCTTGGACCCATTGCCAGACCCTATCCTGGTGTAGTGGGTCCTGGGTTCCTCCTTGTTTACGACCACGCCCGGCCTTATGTGGTGAGAGTTTACAGGCAGTTCCTGTAGGATAAAGGAATTGATAACATTGAATGCCCCTCACACTGACTTGACTTAAATTGGTCATTTTGGATGATTGACAATTTACCCAAAACTTACTACTAACTTGTGTCTCATACGTGGCTCATCAACTGAAGGGGTTTCTGACCTTTTGCCTGGCGCATGTTCGTTTCACCTCATTCTGCAAAGACAATATAATGTATTCAGGCAGCCATTTTTAATGTTAGCATTAGCTTCTGCTAGACACACTTAAAAAACTATGAGGAACACTTGAGAAACCTACTTTACTGTGTTTACGTCTGAGTGAAACCAGAGACCTGCTGTTTTAACAATGAAAGTCGTCTGATCTTGAGAAGTAATTCTACCACTGTTCACACTGTTGTCTTATAATCAACACTTCCATAAAATATGTGGCTTTAAGGTTGTTCTCTCTCTAAAGTTCATGCAACATAAATCAGATCAATACACATTTCTGGAATGAAACGGGGAAAATGCTGAATCTCAGCTACTGACCAATTCCAAAACAATTACTCTGTTCTGTTTTGTCGCTGCAGGGGTTTATGTATTTATAACATTAATTACAGTGTTGAAATTTCTAGGTGAGCAAACGTGAGATGGAAGGTACAGAGTGACACCTTTGCAGCTCCTACATGTCTAGACATTCGTGAAGTATGACTCAGTCCCTGCAACTTTTTTTTTTTTTGATTCATCTGACTACGTAACAGTGTTTGTTATGCACTGACTAGTGTTTTTTTTATTATTATTATTTTTTTTTAAGGCAAGATTCCCAAAACAACCGTTTGTATAGTTTGATCCGGCTTGATTATATGATCATGATTGTTGAGCTTTTGTTTGAATGAAATGCTGCTAGGATTCGGAATTAGATTCTCCAGATTATCCCCAAGTGCATTTCAACCAGGGCATTTGAACGGTTGTTTAGAACGGTCTAAACAAACAGTGCTGACAATATGTTTTGTTTTTTTCAGGACTGTTATCCTTGTTAAATTAATCGTTTTCTTCACAGCAGATTAATATGCATATGTTAATGTGTATATGCGAATCAATCCTCTCTGTCCATTAGGTATGTCCATGGTAATGACAGATGTTCTCCGCCTTATCCCTCTGGCGGTTCTCTTTGGCATCTTCCTATATATGGGGGTCACCTCTCTGACGGGCATCCAGCTGTACGAACGCATTACACTTATGGTCACACCTGCCAAGCACCACCCTGACCACATCTACGTCACCAAGGTAATGCACACACTAGAATGTTAACATGGCCTCTTCTCTGTCATCAGCGGTAAGATGAAGGAACCAAATCCAGCAGAATGGCAACAGCAGCCAGAACCCAAACCACGTCACTCCTCAGCTTTTAAGTTGACTCAGTCAGTACATAAATAACAGAGGCTGGGATGCCGGGAAGAGTCACATAAAACTACGTCACAGAATCCAGGGTAATAACAAAACTCATAAAAGAAAACATGAGAAACAGTATTCAGTTCAGTTCAGCTTGATTTTATTTATATCGGGTGAGTAATAATACAAATTGTCTCAAGACAGTTTACAAAACCCAGCCTGAAAGCCCCTAGAACAAACAGTAAGGACTCCCTTTTAAAGGAAGAAACCTTGAGCAGAACCCAGCTCATATGGACGGACACATCTGCTTGAGGCCAGCCAAGTAAAAATGGAAAAAGAAAGAGAAGAGGGCAGCAAGAGGAACTAGAAAATTCCTGCGGAAATTTTGAATGTGCCAATGTTGCTGCTGCTGACGTATCAATATAAGTCCTATTAAAACTGTGTGTGGGGTCTGCCCTCCAACTTAATTCCCTTTGAAAGGCTTGGCTTCTATACAGCCTCTTTATTAGGTTTTGGTTGGTGCTACATGCTTTTATTTTGGAGGAGTAATTGTGTACTTTTACTTTGATAATCCAACATACCCACTGACCCTCCCTTTGACTCTTCCTTTGGTTCCTGGTGGGGCCTTTATGGAAAATGCTGGCTCACATAAACAGAGCATAGGGGCATAAAACTGTTAGAAGGCTACTGTTAGTAGTTGTAGTTCTATCACATGTGAGTTAGCTGCTATAATGTTTGAATATATCATAGGTAAGCAGAATTTTGCATTCATATAGGAGTGGATAACTGAAGGCCAAAATGTTCGGTTTTCTTGATTTTTCACTTTATTTTAAAAGACTAACCTTATCATTCAGCCTTACAATCGGTGTTCCTGGACTTTGGACCTCAAGCTGAGAGTAATCTAAACAGCTGAGGAAGGCCACAGCTTATTTTCTGGCTGCCTGGTCAGTATTGGATCCATCAATCAGTTTATAGTTCAGTCTGATCTCAGGCGTTGAGTAAATGAATTACAAAGTTCTTCATAATGTCAAGTTACATACAGTACCTACATTCATCAGATACCTTGATATGGCGTACCCATAGTACTCTGGGTTTAGCCATGTTTCTGACTGGGTCATTAGAATATTTTAAAAAAGTATCCGTATTTGCATGTGGTGGAACAGTAGTTAAACTTATGTGAAGCTGAACTGCATGTGAAAAAAACAGCCTCCTAGTTAATTTTGAATGTCTCTGTTGACAGAGTCAGATGCTATCACGGAGTTTAACCTGGTGCCAAAATTCTCCGCCATACTTGTTTTTAAAAAAATGTTCAGTGTTTAACTGATAGGCGTTAGGACTTGTGGCTCTGTTTCCCAAACTGGGTTGTATTTCCCCACTGTAGCATAAAGGGTTATCTTATCTTTTACGAAACAATATACTCTCACCCTTGGATTTATCTTTTTTATATCACAGAACTATTTTCAGTCTCAGTTCTCACTTAGAACTACCTACGTGTTATGTAAGATATTAAAGCTAGGACCCTACTAAAGTATGACAATGCTGCAGCATGAGTGGCTGTATACTTGGATTTTTTCAGTTTAATCTTCGAAAGAAAAGAAAATCTTCTGTCTTATTGGAGGCCGAGTTTTCCACTAGATGGAGCTAAAAACATGTAAGATTTTCTTTATGTGGGAGAAATATTTGGGACTGAGACTGTTTCATGTGTCTTTACAGGCATATGAGTATTTCTGTGTGTGCACTGTACTCTACGGTTTATTTGTTTTCAACCTAATAACCACCATATGTGTATTGCCTCAGGTGAAAACCTGGCGTATGAACATGTTCACCATCATCCAGCTGGCATGCATTGTGGCTCTGTGGGTAGTGAAGTCTACTGCGGCCTCCCTGGCATTCCCCTTCGTCCTCATCATGACGGTGCCGCTGCGCCGCCTCATCCTCTCCAGGATTTTCGAGGAACGCGAGCTCCAGGCGGTAGGTTTGGGTAGTAGAAGCATTCCAGGAACTTGTTTGAAACTTTGCCACAATCATCTTATCCCACATAGCCTCGGGATACTTATCTCACAGCACATTTAGCATTGTATGGATGTTGGCATGTTTTTGTACATATATGCAACAAATCAATTTAACGGCTGACATTCCCGATGATTTTGCCCTCTGTGATCAGGGACAGCTTTCTGATCCAAATGGTTTCAAATGATTTGCAAATATTTCTTTTTGCTCCATGCTCTGACCAGAAAAAGGTTCAGTCTGTCCTGAAGCTGCATTTTATGTTTTCCCGGTTAGATCCACTAAACGCCTACATGTCATCACTCTCAGATTACAGCCTTCCATTTCCAAAATGTCAGCTTTTTTATGAACTAGAATAAACAGCTTTCTTCTTAACTTGACCACCATACGTGTCTTGTTCATCTCAAAGGTTTCATGAACCCTTGGCACCGTAGAACAGCCCCAAACCACCTTTAAATTAAGTAAAAATGACAGTTACCGGCACTGAACCTCCATGATGTCGGATCCCTCACCCCTCTAACCTTAAATGAACCTGATAATAAATTCTTTCATTCTTTCCTGTTTTCCTTTCCTCTACAAATGATGATTAGCACAGAAGTAAAAAGAAAATTGAGGAACCTGATCTTAGGTGTCTAATTACTTATTTTAACTAATAACTTCGTTAACTAAGACCTCAAGAGGAAATTGCTGATTTGGACTGGACTCTGATTTGGATTGTTAGTTGAGGCTGCACTGTTTATTTACACATATTTTTACTTTATATTGCATGGGAATAGTCAACAAACAAAACAACAACAACAAAAAAAAAAACTGTGTGCAATAAGATAGTTCTACAACTACAACTTGCTCAAATGATATGGATGGACGCTATTACTCTTGTGTTCACCCTATAAAGCCCGGTGAAACAATTTGATTGCCCTGGCAGATCTTTGCCAGTTGGTTTGACTCTCAGGCTGCCATGAGAATAATTATTTTATAATTACTACATTATGTGCGGACACACTTAACATTTGACGTTACCAAAGTGTACAGGGTTAAGAGTTCTGTGTTATTTCTATTGATCAGAGGATTGTTCTCTTAATTAAATGGTTTGACATTTTGGAAAATTTTGCACCGATGCATATGTATGTTTGTATATGAAATTACTAATACAACATCCAGCTAACTAACACGTCTGGACAGTGGTCTGGAAACACTGAACCGACTGTCAGTTAAATTTTGTTACCTTCAGAAAGACTCAAGGTTTTCAGTTTTTATGCTTAACTACTTTACCCAGCAAACTAGTAATTTTACAGTAGTTCAGATGTTGGATTCTTGCTAAAGCCATCATAAACAACTGTAAGCAAACCGAGAGCCATCATTTCACCTGGTTGGATACCTGAATCTTTTTAATTTTGTCCTCAGCACTTTAACTAAAACTGACCAACGATCATTTGTCTGTTCACAGCTGGACTGCGACGAGGATACTCCCAACTTTGATGAGGATGGACGAGATGAATACAACGAGATCCACATGCTTGTATAAATTATAAACTAGACCCAGCAAAAAGGGTCTCCACTGTCCTCAGGCTGTAACCGGTCAGAACAAACAAGTGTCTTTGGAAACCTTTGTGTCTCTTGGTAGCTGTGACAAAACAAGAGGAGCTCCTGTAATGGTGTTTGTAAAATATACAAAAGCTGTAGCTGGACAAGCCCTTCTTATCTTTGTTGTTACCGTCTCTTAAACAGCACACCTAATGTTAGATCGTTTGTGGTGATGGTGTTGTGTTAACCTCCCTGAACATATTATTCTGACAGAGGCCAGGAAATAGCTATGAGCACCTACCTGAAGCAGACAATGCAAATCTAGCAAAACATTTTATCCTATGTATCCCTTTAATTACTCTGCAGGTTCTGGGCATGAGTGCAATCGCGATGGTGACCTCTAGGACTACAGCAGGCTACTTTTGGCACTGAACTATGAAAAAAAAAAAAAAATTGATTTGTAATGTGGATTCTCCTCAAAATTCATAATTGTTGAGATGAACTGACCCTAAATTGTCAAAGCTCCAAGTGAATTTCACTGCCTCTGTAATTTAGCTGCCTTTTCCCTTTGTACTACTGCCATTGTCTATAGGTTGCAATGACATGCAAACATGGAGTTAAGTATCCTTTTCCTTTCTGTAGAGACTTTTTGAAAAGAGCTCTTTGACTAGGCAAAAGTTCACTTTTGTTGCTGCCAACCGAGCTACCTGGCACAAAGCCTGCCGTCTAAATGTAGTCTCCCCTTGAAGCCAAAATCCCTACAGACTGTGCAAGCCTCTTCAAGGGGCATCACTGTACTTTGTTAGGTGTTTAATGCCCTACATACCAGTTCACCGATCCCATTATTGTGACCTCGGATGTGTAAGTAAATAGGTAACATGGTCTCAAACTTATTTTTCTACTTTGTTGTATCTATTTATTTAATCACTTTTTGGACATAATGCTCTGCCAGATTCTTAGCAGTGTGTGAAGAGTTAACGTGAATAACATTGTGAAGACTGACACATATTCAAACAGAAAAGATGTCATCATTCACCCATCCTTTCATCTTCTCTGCAAGGCTTCCATAGTGTGGTGCATTTTTCACAGATGTCATGAATGATAGAATAACACGCTTGACTGGAAAAGAATAGAAACTAAGGAAACACACAAGCACTGGAAACGGTGGAGAGCAATCGAGTGTTGACGGAATATATGAATGTTGCATTGTACAGAACGACTGTGAGCTTGGAATTATAATGTACCATCTGTGTTCAGAGTTGATCTGAAACACCAAGAAATGCTGTTTTTGCCTCCTATATTGCAAGCCCACAATAGAATTTTAATCACCATTCCACTATGACACTTTTCAGAAACCTCAGCCACACAGAAACACTTTTGGTAAGAGCAATTCTACAGAATATGACACAACACGTCATAAGATTACAAAAACCTAGATAGATAAAACAGAATTGTTTAGTGGATTCCTGGATATATACATTTTTCAAAACTGATGGGCTAAGATCAGATATGCGATATGAGATGACATAAACATAACCATTTCAAAATGCAAGGAGACTTTAGCACACTGTCACTATTCCCAAAATAATATTTAGTTCAGTATTTAGTCGATAGACACAACATTTGCAGGAGAAATAGTTTATTTCTGTAAATTACTACCATATATACCTAAACCAACTAAAATATACTTATAATGGTCAGTATTGTACTATAATTTATGTATATGAAAATAAAAGTGTAGTGTAGCTTATTTCATTTGAGCCTGTCCTACATAATGAGCCATGCACAAATTCTGTCTCAGGGGTAACTGACCTTCGATCTGTAAATATTTCTTCCCAGGCTTTAGTTTGTGGTCTCTTTTGTGTACATAAAGCGGTCAAGGCAATCTGATGACTTACAGTCCAGGCTTGTGTGCTATACAATAAAGAAAGGGAGGTCAAAGCCAAGAGAATTATGTGTTTACTCCAGCAAAGTAACGTAGAATTTATTTATTTATTTTTTCTTGTTTTTTGTTTTACCTGATCTCTGATCTGTTTTCTTTAGACTTCCATTCGAAACTCCACTTTGATGTGAAGCATACACCTGCTGCAGTCTGTGTTTCATTCTGCAGCTCCCCCAAGTTAATGAGTCACAGAATGTGCTTTACATTAGCGCTCTGTAGCAGTTTCATTTAAAATGGGCTGTGTTATTAATGGACCTTTTCGACCATGTGTTTGTGTTTCAGGGTTTTCAAAGATTGCAATGGCAAACTGGAGACAGGGGCACTAAAATGTTTTCCTCATTATGTTCGCTCCCTTTATATTCCTGACATTAATGAATGTATGTGTTTGACTGATTACGTTTTCATGCGCATAATTTTGACTTATGTTAGTTTGGAAATAAAATAAATTACTAACTGGCCACAAGTTAGCCTGTCAGTGATATTGTTAAGTGAGTTAAGTGATCCAACTCTTTGTAGACCTCACATTTTGTTAAACTAGTTTGAGAAAAATAGGTACAAATTTTAGACATGGTTTTACTCCAAATGAACCCATTCAAGCTCACATTTTGATTATTTTTTGTGTGTTTGAACAGTTTATGTCATTATTTAATCTCCCTACACAACACGCATATGCCTATTGTTAACTAAATGCACATTGCTTAGGTGCAATGCTTTGAGAAATACATTTGTTGACAGTGAGTTGTTCATAATCCATCTGACTTTCTAATACAGTGGAGGTATGTATTTGCCATGCTGGTTGAGCTGCAATTATAAAGAAGCCACAAGGGTTTATGCCCTTTTTTTTTCTGAGAATACAAGTATGTTGGACCATTCAACACATCCACGTGCATTTAAATGTAAAGAATTAGTGCGTCTAGAGTAGACCCTATAGACAGCACTAGCAATTGTGCTCTTAGCAAAACTTCCTTTCCATATTTGCACAAGAGAAAAAGTGGACTTGCCAGTGTTATTTAAGATAATAAAAGGTGTGGTGCTGCCTCTTGGCACTGTCTGGGCATTAAATGTTGAAACACGCAAGATGAAAAGAAAAATAGTTTCTTTGACCCTAGAAAAGCTCCTCCATGTCAATCCTCCGAGTTCACCACATTTTGTCGCCTCATACCTCCATGATAGCAGGGCAGACCACCCACCCAAATCTAAGACTTGCCTGTGTTATTTTTGAACCTAGCATAATTCAAGAACGTTGGTTTGAGTGAAGACGTCTGGTCATCCTGGTGTTTTTAGCATATGGAATAGTGTGATGGGTTTGACCAATATATAACTACAAAAATCAGATGCGTGAAACAAGATCAACTATTACAGGGGAGGTTGGTCATCCCGATGCTTTCTTAAGAGAAACAACATTATTGTGGATAGTATCTTTTGGATACTACAGAAATGCGATTGATTTTTCTTTAGTTGCACTTTATACCAAAGGGTTAGCTCCATAGCAGGTTTAGTGTCCCAATTTTGGTCTGCATTGTCACATTTTGCTGACCTGAAATGCCATAAAAGGCTCTATTTCAATATTGTGACAAGTATACTCAGTCATAAACATCTCAAAGTACCACGCAATTTATCCACCAGTTTGTGAGAAAACTGCAGTGCTTCTCTTTTGATTACTAGATATTCAACTCCCTTCAGTGTCTTCTTGTTTACTACAGCTACTACTACTCCATTACACTGGACAGGTAGAGCGGTTGATTCTCAGCCAGATCCACGTTACTAGGATCATTTTCATATTACAGGGAGTCATTATATTTAGCGTTAAAGTAAAAAAAATGCTTAGTTGTTTTCTTCACACACAGCTTTCTTCATGAAGTCTGCACAACAATCCGTTTCTGTATATTGATTGGAATTTAAAGGATGACATGCATATATGTTTGCATTTGCAAAGCAGATGGACATTTGGGCCATGTGAATACTTGAATTGCAGGTTCATCTTCCTATGGCTGTTGAGAAGTTTTCAAACTATGTAAAACATTATTTTTTTCTGAAATAAATATTTATTATGTGTTTCAAATTTTGAATCCTTTTCTTTTATTAGCATACAAAAAAAACAAGATAAAACAATTCCTCAAGTGTCATTGCAATAACTCACTGAAGTTTTTTGTTTTTCTTTCACTTTGAGTGTGGTTGAGGTATAAATGATAAAATAAGAAAAGACATTCAGGAAAGTTCATTCATTCATTAATTCATTCATTCATCCTTTGAAACTGCTTATCCTGTGAAGGGTCACGGAACTGGTAGTAAAAGGAAATTTTGTTTTATTCTACAGGTCATAGAATTCGGGAGGCAGGAAAACACATATGAGTCATAAAGGAGTCAGATAATATTTGGCTTTTTTCCAGCATTCATGAGCAACCTGGTCTGATTTTAAGCTGCACATAGTAAGGCAAAATAAGTTACCTTGTTGAGGAGTTGGAGTTGAGCAGTCTTTTACCTGCAGCACTTCATCTAACTCAGTGGTGTCAAACTCAATCAGAGAAAGGACCAGAATTAAGAACTGACTCCAAATCACGGGCAAACCAGAACGGATATTTATTTAAAAGGAGATACAATTTGTCTTTTCAGATGTATTATCAGAAATCATTCATACAGAAATATGAATTTAACTTTTTCCTGGTTTGTGGTCATTAACAGGAACAAGACAAGCAAGTTTCTGATATATCTACAGTTACATCCACAGATGTTCCTATTTAAACCCCAACTTCCCACCAGTTCCTTAGAACTGAATAATCTACTCAGATGAGTGGTGAAACATTTTCTCCAAAAACTGTACATGTCCAATTTTTAAACCATTTTTGGATATACCATGACCTGGATGACTGAGAACCTTCACAGACAAGAAAATCTACATGTAATTGGAGTGTTGGTCTGTATGCATGTATCTGTCATTTGAACTTGTTACACTTTGTTTCAATGTCATCATTCTCATATATATATATATACACACACACACACACACGCACACACAGTGGCGAGGTGGTTAGCACTGATGCCTCACAGCGAGGTCCTGGCGTCGAATCCATGGGCCGACTGGGCCTTTCTGTGTGGAGTTTACATGTTCTCCCTGTGTCTGCGTGGGTTCTCTCCGGGTACTCCGGCTTCCTCCCACCATCCAAAGACATGCTGGTTAGGTTAATTGGTGATTCTAAATTGGCTGTAGGTGTGCGTGTGAGTGTGAATGGTTGTCTGTCTCTCTGTGTTGGCCCTGCGATGGACTGGCGACCTGTCCAGGGTGTACCCCTGCCTCTCGCCCGATGACAGCTGGGATAGGCTCCAGCAGACCCCCACGACCCTTAACAGGAATAAGCGGTTACAGAAGATGAATGAATATATCTATCTATCTATCTATCTATCTATCTATCTATATATATATCTATATATATATATTTGTCAGTGTCAGTTCATACCATGTTACAGGTTGTCAGATGACCACATAGGATGGCCAGAAGGAGTGTGGTAATGATGCCAGGTGCTACTAACATGATGACAGTGAAGAGTGGAGGGTCTTGGACCTGTCCACAGAGAGAGAAGTAAGTCTGGTGGACCTCCAAGAAGACCTCATCTACCAGGAACCCATGACCCTTACACCAAGAAACATCCGCCCAGCTGTCCACACACAACTTCAGTTTGAAGTAGATGCTGCAGAGGAAGAGAGCAGGGTGGAAAAGAAAGTAGATGATAGACATCAAGATGATTCACTTAGAACGTTTCTCTCTCCTCTTCTCCCTTCTGTTTTTTTTTTCTTTTTCTGTCATTCTGCGAAAAGAACACAGATGGGTCTCCCATATGACCTGGGTTCTGCTCAGGGATTCTTCTCATTAAAAAGGTGTTCTTCCTTCCTTAGTACTTGCTTTGGGGGTTTCTGGCTCTGGATTTTGAAAATCTTGAGACAATTTGAATTGTTATACATAAATAAAATTTAATTGAAATTAAATGAATCGAGACTTTTTTGAATTTACATTTAACGGTTATGCTCAGTCACGCGGTTAAACCAAGCAGATATATGACATTTATATAGACAACTGACAAAAATTTGACAGCAATACAGTATATGGATATTAACTGTGTATGAAGCATGTTTAAAGTCTCTGCAAGCTGACTTTTATTTCACATCGTCTTAAAGGGAGAAAACCATTTCATCGTTTCTCAAGCAGGTAATCCCCCTTCATTAAGGACTTGCCTCAGGTTCAGCAATATTGGTCCACTTCCTTTTGATCAAAATGCACAGCATAAAATAAAATAAAAGATTCATTATTTTTATATTTGTGCTTTCAAGAAATTGGTAATTATAGTGACTACTGAAAATCATGTTAAATATGCTGTAATTTTTCAACGTGTCAATGACTTAAACAATAATGTAACTGTTGTACACCACTTTGTGGAGGCCAGAAACAGTTATGTTGAAGCAAACGTACAAACTGTAAAGCGCTTTGAGTACCAATAGGTAGAAAAGCGCAATATAAAAGCAAGGCCATAACTGTAGTTCTACCTATGTGGTCTACTGGGAGCATGCTTGGTTGTACAGCCTCACAGCAGCAGGATGGAAGGACCTGCAGTAACACTCCTTCACGCAGCATGGGTGAAGCAGTCGACTGCTGAATGTGCTGCCTTGTTTTTTCTGGCACCATGGAAAGGGTGGTTTGCAATAGTGAGCACTAGACATGGTTTGGAATGTGATCACTAATATATATATGATTTGAAGTTAACTGCCTTGAAAAAAGGCTGACATGGCCCTTTAACTTTAATACTTTAAATCAGTATTATGAAATACTGCAGAGTGACATCAGCCAGAAACATCCAGCCTCAGTGACTCCAAGCTATTAGTTGTAGAAATTACCCGTCGATGTTTAGCAGGCAGCTTACATTTCAAGTACTAAATTGTGATGTCCTCAGAGTGGAGAAGTTACAATAGTGTCACTTAATCAGCATAAAACTTGCAACCAGTTGTCACTACAAGATATTAGCGTAAAAATATCCACTGACATTGAATCTGACTGCTGGAAGCCTGATCAACAAGATTTGTGATGATGGACATGCCACCCTAACACACCATTTAAGCTCAAAGGGACCTCAGCCTCAAGCCATGGTCATGTTAACAGTAAAATATGGATTATTACTTCCATAATGAAAGTCTACTGCAGTCTGCTGAAAATAGTGGGGCCGAAAAACTCCACAAACTGCTGTCTGAAAATATGAGTCTTGCATGCTGTCTTTCAAATATGACTAATTAGCTGAATCTTTGACCAGCATCAGCAGACAGGAAAGTGTCTGGCTTTCCCATGACTCAAGGTTTAATACTAAAAAGGCAATAAAAAGGTGTGTAATGTTCCAGTTCATAACCTTCCTGTGTTTTCACTCACAGGACTGATGCAACAGGTTCATAGCAGGGCTTAAAAAGCAACCACTAACACAGACTTCTACATGCATTAATGTTTGATTACACACAACTTCAAGTCCTGTGGACTCATGGGGACCACTTGTCCATTTATCTAAATGTGTATGCCCTATATAAATGCATTTACAAAACAAACAACAACATTTGTAATAAAAATGAACTAAAATGTACCGTTTTACATTTGGCCATGGGCAGTGGTCCTGATAGCCGCTTGTCTCCATGCTCTTGTTGAAATCTGACAGGCAGTTGTCAACATTACTATCAAACTTGTTCTGGTCACATGGTGGAACAAAAAATTCCGCAGCTACTCCTGAAGCAAAGCAGCACAGCATGAGAAAGAGTTAGTAGTCCAGCCCAAATTCAAGCAAACACAAAACTAATACCATGGACAAAAGCCGACACGAAAAAAAAAAAAAATTGTTAGCAGGTTAGAAACATGTTAGAGGCACTGAGCAATTGTTTTTTGCTGCAACACATGTAGCAGTGCAAGGCATATGTAGTTACTAACCACTAGATGGCAACTTCACATAAAGAGTTCTCCTGCAACTAGAAACTACATCATATTTGAGCAAAATCCTGACATTGTCAATTTCTGCAATATGTAAATTCGACAATGAATAGACATAATTGTCATTTTTCAGTTCTATACCTTTAGACAACGAATTTTGTATTAAATAAAATCTCTCACTGAAATCAGGCATGTTCCTGACTAGTTCCCTCTCCATGGAAAAGTAACTGATTACAAAAGAGAAAACCCATGGCCTCCTCTTTTATTCGGGGGCTGGGGCCCATGGATGAGCACCTGGTGGCTGGGCCTTTGCCCATGGTGCCCTACCGGGCCCAGCCCAAACTGGAGACATGGGCTCGCCTCCCTCAGGGCCCACCACCAGCAGGAGGAAAAAGGGTCTGGTGCAGTGTGGATTGGACAGCAGACCAAGGCGGGGGCCTTGGTGGTTTGATCCTCGGTTATGGAAGCTGACTCTTGGGACATGGAATGTCACCCCTCTCTGGTGGGGAAGGAGCAGAAGCTTGTGGAAGAGGTTGAGCGCTATCGAGTAGATATAGTCGGTCTCACCTCGACACATAGTGTTGGCTACGGAACCCAAGTCCTTGGAAGGGGTTGGACCCTCTTCTTTGCTGGAGTTGCTCCGGGTGAGAGGGCCGGGGTGGGCTTCTTGCTTGTCCCTAGATTCTCTCCCTGCATGCTGGGGTTCTCCCGGGTGAACGAAAGGGTTGCTTCTCTGTGCCTTCGGGTCAGGGAATGGGTCCTGACTGTTGTCCGCACTTATTCAAGTTTCAAGATTTATTTATTGTCAATTTCTCAATACATTCATGACATACAGCAAAAATTCTCTCTCTCTCACACATACAAATAAAAAACCTAAATAGACGAAATGTGAAGGAATTTGGCAGTGAAACAGTTGCAAAGTAAACATTCTGGATATATATAAATATAATGAATAAATAGAAATTAGTCTATGTACAACAGTGCAATGTATGGTTACAGCTTGGATTTACCCAGCAAGGTGCAAAGGTGCAGTAAGGTGCAGATAACTGTCAGGTTAGAGTCCTTAAGTCTTTTTAAGTCACTAAGGCAGGTGAGGTAGAGTCCCTGTGTGATGGGTGGGTTATAGTCCGGGGGGCAGGGGGAAAATGTCTGTGAGGGAGGGCAGAGGACCACCGATAATCTTGCTGGCTGTGTTCACTATGCGTTGCAGGGTCTTTCGGCAGGAGGCAGTGATGCGGCCAGTGAGGACACTCTCAATGGTGCCCCGGTAGAAAGAACACGTGATGGAGGGCAGGACTTGTGCTCTTTGCAGTTTCCGGAGAAAGTAGAGGCGTTTTTGAGCCCTCTTGGTCAGTGATGTTGTGTTGTTCGTCCAGGAAAGGTCTTCTGAGATGTGTACCCCCAGGAACTTGGTGCTGCTCACCCTCTCCACAGCAGCACCTTCGACGGTCGGCGGGGGATGCTGGGGGTGACCTCTCCTGAAGTCAACAACAATCTCTTTTGTTTTCTCCACATTGAGGATGAAATTAGTGTCTTTACATCACTGCACCGGTAGGCTCACCTCTTTTCTGTAGTTGGCTTCATCGTTGTTGGGGATGAGGCCTACCACAGTTGTGTCGTTCGCAAACTTGATGATGTGGTTGGTGCTGTAGGTTGGAACACAGTCGTGGGTTAGCAGGGTGAAGAGCAGCGGGCTGAGCACACACCCTTGTGGAGCTCCTGTGCTCAGCGTGATGGTCTTAGAGGTGTTGCTGCCAACCCGCATGGTTTGTGGCCTCCCTGTAAGAAAGTCCAGCACCCAGTTGCAGAGGGAGGTTTTGAGTCCGAGGTACCTCAGTTTTGGTATCATTTGCTGGAGAATGACCGTGTTGAATGCTGAACTAAAATCTAAGAACAGCATTCGCACATGTGAGTTTTTTGAGTCTAAGTGGGTGACTGCTGGGTGGAGAGCAGTGGAGATAGCATCCTCCGTAGACCTGTTTGGCCTGTATGCGAACTGGTGCGGGTAACGGGAGGGACGGAGGATGGATTTGATGTTCTGCATGACCAGCCGCTTGAAGCACTTCATGATGGTGGAGGTCAGGGCTATGGTCTGATAGTCATTGTAGTTGGGTCTTTGGGACTGGGATTATGGTAGCGGCTTTTAAGCACTTGGGGACAACAGCTTGGCTCAGGGAGATGTTAAATAAATCGGTATCGGCACAGTCCCTTAGAACACGGCCGGGAATGTTGTCTGGTCCAGCTGCCTTTCCTGGGTTGATCCTGAAGAGGGTCCTCTTTAGCTGGCTGGGGCCAGACACATGGCCTGCTCATTCAGTGGGAGTGGGGACTTCTGAGCCGGTGTGCTGTTGTGTGTGTCAACGCGGCCGTAGAATTCAATGAGGCTGTTCAGCAGTGTGATGTCGCTCTCACAGGTCTGTGGTGGAGGATTATAGTCTGTGAGGATCTGAATGCCAGAGAGACTGAGCATCTCTTGTGTCGCTGAAGTATCCAGATATTTTACTGCTGTACTGTTGTTTGGCTTCCCTGTTTCCGTGGGACAGGTTGGCTCTGGCTGTTGCTAGCCCTGCGGTGTCACCAGCCCTAAAGGCTGCATCTCGAGCCAGCAGGAGCCTGTGAACCTCTCCTGTCAGCCATGGTTTCTGGTTAGCACGAACAGTGATGGTTTTGCTGTGGGTGACATCAACTATACATTTTGCAATGTATGCTGTGACAGTCTATGTGTACTCCTCTATGTCTGTGTGGTCATTGTGGGAAGCTGCTTGCTTGAAAACATCCCAATCTGTTGTGTCGAAACAGTCCCTGAGAGCGAAGGAGGCCTCCCCTGGCCACACCTGTACATCCTTTTGTGTGGGCCCGATGGTTCTCACTCTAGGTCTGTATGCAGGTCTCAGCATGATGGAGATGTGATCAGAGAGACCTAGTGTGCCGAACAGCAGTTCAGAGTACCCACCCTTTTTGGAGACCCTAGGATGGACGCTGGATGGCGACCCAAGTGGGGACTCCATTGTCCTGCTGGGGGACTTCAAGGTCCAGGACCTGATGAGATCCGCCCTGGGTACCTTAAAGCTCTGGTTGTTGTGGGGCTGGCCTGGTTGACATGCCTCTGCAACACTGCGTGGAGATCGGGGGCAGTGCCTCTGGAGTGGCAGACCGGGGTGGTGGTCCCCATCTTTAAGAAAGTCGACCAGAGGGTGTGTTCCAACTACAGGGGGTTCAAACTCCTCAGCCTCCCCGGCAAAGTACATGCCAGGGTGCTGGAAAAGAGGGTCCGGTCAATGGATGAACCTCAGATCGAGGAGGAACAATGCAGTTTTTGTCCTGGACCTGGAACCATGGACCAGCTCTTCACCTTCGCTAGTGTGCTAGAGGGGAGATGGGAATTTGCAGGTCCACATGTTGTGGAAGGCTTACAAGAATGCATCTCCAGAGGCATCCTGTGGGAGGTGGTCTGGTGGTATGGGGTGGATCCCTGTACCAAAGGAGTGCGAGTTTGGTGCAGCTGGGTGGGGGAAGGTGTCGGGTTTGGGGATCAGAGGATCTCGTCTCTGCTTTTTGCTAATGATGTGGGCCTCCTAGCTCGGTAAATGGGCTTGTTTTTATATAGCGCTTTGAGTACCAGCTTTACAGTCACAGACACATCTACCCATTCGCTCACACAAGCACACGCACATTCACACACCAGTGCCACGCACTGGGAGCAACTGCGGGTTCAGTGTCTTGTTCAAGGACACTTCGGCATGTGGCACATTCCGGGGATTGAACTGCTAACCCTCTGGTTCGTGGACAACCTGCTCTACCTACTGAGCCTATAGCTGCCTAAATCAAACAATGACCTCCAGTTTGCAGGCGAGTGTGAAGCGCTGGGATGAGAATCAGCACCTTCAAGTCTGAGGCCATGGTCCTCAGTCGGAATAAGGTGGATTGCCCACTCCGAGCGAGGTTAAGAGCAGGAGATCGACAGGCGGATCGGAGTGGTGTCTGCAGTGATGCAGGCGCTTAACCGGTGTGTCATGGTAAAGAGAGAGCCAAAAGTCAAAAGGCAAAGCTCTCAATTTACTGGTCAATCTATGTTCCAACCCTCACCTATGGTCATGAATTTTAGGTAATGACCGAAAGAACAAGATAGCAAATACGAGCGGCTGTAATTCGTTTCCTTCGCAGCCTTAGAGATAGGGTAAGGAACAGACATACGGGAGGAGCTCAGAGTAGAACCACTGCTCCTCCATGTTGAGAGGATACAGAGTGAACTCAAAAATAAAATAAAAGAAGACAACAACATCTACAGGCGAAAACTGGAAGACCAACTTCACAAGGAAAAGGATTCAACAGTGTCAGTGGGAATGGCCCCAAATCGGGAGAGGATGGGCAAGTGAACTTAATCTGTTTTTCAACAGATCTGACCCCCCGTGAACCATCAGTCTGCATCCCGGCCATCTCTTCTCTGGCTACCAACTCCCTCCTCCCCACAGCACCCACAACATCTCTTGAACCACCCTCACACGTTCCTACACCACCCGCTGACACCTCTTCCACCCCCACCCTTCCTCCCAGCCTCTGCCTAACAAAGCATCAGATGCAAAAGGAACCGGGAAGGATCAAGGCAGGGAAAGCTACAGGTCCAGACGGCATCTGCTCCAGATGGCTCAGGGACTGTGCAGACCAGCTCAGTCAGGTGGTCATGTATATCTTCAACCTGAGCATTAGAAAGTTCCTGTACTGTGGAAGACTTCCTGTGTGATTCCTGTACCAAAGATCACACACGCCAAGAAGACCAACCACTTCAGACCTGTGGCTTTAACATCTCACCTGATGAAGACCATGGAGAGGCTGATTCTGAGCAGCTGTGAAGAGAGTCTGCTCTGCTTCAACTTCCTGAGAAAGAAGAGCCGTTGTTGAGCCTTCTTCACCAGGTGTGAAGTGTTCACAGTCCAGCAGAGGTTAGAGGAAATGTGGATGCCCAGGAAATTTATACGGCCCACACGCTCCACCGCCTCCCCATGTAAGCAGAGAGGCACGTCTTTCTATGTCCACTATGACCTCCTTGGTCTTGCTGATGTTCAGGATAAGATTATTCCTGGAGCACCTCTGTGTCAGATTCTGGACCTCTCCTCTGTAGTGGGTCTCATCATAGTTGGATATGAGACCCACTACGGTGGTGTCATCAGCAAACTTCACAACCATATTTGTGGGGTGGGTGGCAGAGCAGTCGTGAGTAAAGAGGGTGAAGAGGGCAGGGCTGAGCACACAACCTTGCGGTGTGCCTGTGTTGAGGATCAGTGAGGCAGATGTGGACTTCCCTATTCTCACCACCTGGGGTCTGTTGGTGAGGAAATCCCTGATCCAGGAGCAGAGCAATGCTGACAAACCCAGATAGCGAGACAGCATCCGTAGAACAGTTCTCCCTGTAGGCGAACTGTAGGCTGTCCAGGCCAGCAGTGATGGCATCCTTGATGTACTTTAGGAGGATCCTCTTGCAGCACTTCATGATGACTGGGGTCAGAGCGACAGGAAGGTAATCGTTTAGGCTCCTTACCACCTCAGCCCTCTGTTTACATTAGTTGGTTCTTTCAACTTTCAACTTGCTACTGAAAACCTGATGCAGTATGTAAATATTTTTTGTACCATAACATACTCACTTTTATATACAGTAGTTTCTCTTGTCTAACTTATTATATTTTTTGTATCTTTTTATATCTTGTGCTGTTGTTCTCTGCCGCTGTAACACCCTAATTTCCCCACAGGGATAAATAAAGTCCTATCTTATCGCTTATCTGTCTGGCCTGGGAACGCCTGGGGATTCCTCTGGAGGAGCTGGTGGAAGTGGCTGGGGAGACGGCTGTCTGGACTTCACAGCTGAAGCTAATGTCCCCGCGACTCAGATCAAGATAAGCAGAAGAAGACGAGACAAGAAAGCATAATGACAGAGTTGACTTGTGTGAGTACATCGCTGTTACTCTTCTTTCCAGCATTACATAAAGCTTGCTTCCAAAGCTTGCTTAAATCAAATCAGTTCGCAAAAAAGTGACCCAGACCACCTTTTCACCACAAATATTTAGTGAGTGGGGGAAGTTGGGCCTAGTACTTCATGGAACATGGCTTCATGCTGATTGCACTATATTCAAGGCAAGAGGACAAAATGCTAAAAAAATGTCACAATGACAACTAGCCAAACAAACACTTTCTTTCCCAGTTTCGCAGTTTGTTGCCCCTACTCTCCAGTGGAGAAATGTATGTTTTCACTTCTGCATAGTCTACAGTTTATTAAACTGAAACATAACTGCCACAAGTTTCAAGGGAATATGATCATCTGAATTAAAGACCACACCAGAAATGGCATGTTAATCTGTTTCTGATAATGGTTGACTTAATGATCCCTCTTCTTCGTCTAAAATGACTGTTTACCAGGCTATATTGAAATTCTCTCTTACCTGTTAAGATGAGGACAAGTGGCAACAAGTGGGTAGTCAGCATCTATTAAAAACATCATGGTATTATTTATAACTTCGTAAATGTGTAGATTTTATGTTTTCAGAGTCAAAACCAGCTGTTACAACAACGGTATTCATTAAATGATGACTGCTTTTACATGCATACTGTTCCATGTGGTTTTTCATTAATGGACTGGTGTTTGTGGCATGAACAGTTCTCTGCTTCCTCTGTGCAAAACAATTCTCCATAATGTTTGTTGTTTTATTTTGAGATATCGGTCTTGTCGTGGCTAACAAGCCTGCCACTTTCTCCAGCTGGAAAAAATGCTTTTATTTTCTCTGCTTCCTCGCCAACATTTTAATGATAATGTGCAAGGCAGCACTTAGATTAAAAGCATTACTAAACCACAGAGGCATTACATTGTTTCTATATTCAGAATGTATTTATATAGAGGTGGTACACAATAAAGCGTTAAAAGACCCATGTTTCTTGATCAAACAACTTTACATTTATAAAGTTCTATATTTTCCAAAACCGGATTTTTCAACTTTCATCTCAAGTCCGGTCACATTCTTTGAAAAGAAAGAAAACTGTGGAATGCGTATGAGATAGATGCAATGTCCATCTGCTTTCTGGAGATTCCCAACTAATGAATTCATCCCATGGGTGTCAGACACCGAAAACAGATGTTACCAGGGACTATAGTGAGAAGGCATATATTCCTCTCTTATTAATTTATTTATATAATTACATAATAATACCTAAAGTTATGTGGAACAAATATGTTGCATGTAGTGAGGTAACTTGGCATTTTCTTAGTTTTTTGTAAGTCCAACTAGTTTTTGCATAACCAGTCATTAATCCCACCGGCAACAATTATTGAACTCAACAAATACATCAATTATAGAAGTCAGATTTAACATCACAAACCAAAGATAAAATGCTCTGTAAGCACATACCTCTGCTCTTACGAAGCTCTTGTTTTTTTCCTCTTGTAGATTCCTGGTTAATGTAGAACCTGTGCTATAGACTCTTCGAATGGTTTACCAGCCAACTACTAGATGCACAGCTTGTCACACAAAGCCTCCGTGGCTCTATGGGGATCTAGTCCAGTTCTTTATGGTTGCAGCTCGGAGCTAATTGGATTGTGCAACAGCAGTGGACAGCCTGCTTCCTTTCCCAGACTTTGCCTGCCTGTTCCCATGCTACCCAAAGGCATGTTCCACTCTCAACCCCCCAAAGACGCTTGACCTTAAACTTCAGCGTCAACAAAGCAAAAATACATTTAATGTCAACGTTGATGTTTTGTAATAAATAATCTTCCTACTGAGGGTCAGAGGAGTTTGAAGATTGTGAGGTGGACTACATCTTAAGATCAGCAGACTCACAAACAGAAAGACAAACATTCATCAGATAAAGTTTACAATATCTAAAGGTGAAAGACATCCTGAGTAGAAACTTGCACTTTACTACCTGCCCAGATAGGCACATATGTCTGAACACACAAACCTTGCATTCTAGAAAACTGGATGCACAGTACTGTTATTTTTTTCTTAGACCAATTACAAGTAAACAAGTACATCCAGATACTTGCCAATACAAAGTACCAATACTTAACTAAAGCATTATTGTTCAATGTCATTGACAACAATGACATTCAAAAGAGGATTCCTTTTCAGATCAGATGTTAGACTGTACCCATTCTACTTCTCTAGTCGTGTTGATGTTGGAGAAAAAAAAAATCTAACAGAGAAAATAATGCTTAAGATGGTAACCAACAACGTAGTCTAATATTGTCATTATTGAATTCTGCTGCCTTTAAATTACTTTAATACTAAAAATGTTTACGCTGGTACTAATGACAAACCATATCTTCATCTCTCTCTCACACACACACACGTGCTCAGCAAATACGTACACAGATTGAGAACAGCTACAATACTACAAGTCGTTTGGCTTTCTAGCATGGAATTTTGTCACTCCCTGGAATGGTCACTCTCGGTCCCCTGTACCATTGCCCATAGACCTCCATGTAAAAATTTCCAACTTTACAGCAGAGCATGCAAACAGACTGGTACAAAAACGTTTTGGTCTCTGTGGGTAGTTACATTCATTCCAACTGTAATGAATTTTGAACAGGGCCTGTTTTGCAAATATGAGTATGAGTACAGGAGGGGATTAGCTCTGACTGTGTTGGAAATAAAACGTTCCTTCAGGAGAGAAGGCACGTGACGTAATTTTACCCACTGTTTACATAATGCTGATAAGTGCAGACTAACTTCTAGTCTTCTTTACATTTATGGTATATAGCATAAATTTTTTTTTTATATGTGTGGTTTCATTCATTTCAACCGCTGCTAATGCTCAACAGGAAGATGAATTATTAGCTGTAAAAGTCAAACCATGATATAATTGTAGCACCATGGTGGACAGAGCCAGGTATTCACAGAAACGACTGCAATGCCAACTGCTCATTACATACTGATTAAGGTAACCACTGGGTACTGGATTCAAAGCCAGTCCCAGCTCTACATGAACAGCCACAGTTTCATATAAGTAAGGCTGAACAGACTTCTGTTTTTTTTTTTTTTTTTGCTCCAGGGCTGTTTGGTGTTCTCTGGAGTAATAACATGATAATCTGCACTGCAGATCCACTACTGAGACTACATCTCAAAGCAGGAACATAGCAGATATATTAAAAAACCTAAACTCTACATTAGATCTGTGTTGAAAATATTACATACTTGCTGTATCACTTGATCGACATCCATGCAGATGATGGCAGATATTCTCTTATTACTCTCTTGTACACTGATTTCTATCAGAATCCTCTTAAACAGAGGCCTGTTTTTCACTCTCCTATGAATTATACTCATGACTGAGGAAAATGACTGCCTGTGGAAAATGTGACCACCTTTCTGTGGTATTCCATTTGTCTCAACTAAATTACTCTTTGAGAGATGGATCTTTCAGGAGACCAGTTAAAATATCTTTCAGCACTGCACTATCAGGTTGTTCCACTTAAGTGTAAAATTAAACGTTCCAACATTGTTCAGCTATTGCCCATTCACTCCGAGTTGCTAAGCAGCGCGTACACATAATATAATCATAATGCATTCGTGAGCGGAGAAATGTTGAGGAGTGGTCATAAGAAAACATTTCCATTTCCATAAACTGAAGGCATGACAGTGTAAGTGACAGAGCAAACAGACAGTACAGCAGATAGACACAGTCTGGTTAATGGTCTGTGCCTGTGAAAGACAACGCACATGCTGTTTGGACAGTCTCTCATTTACAGTGATGGAAAATGTTCTCTCAGGTAGAAACAGGAGAAGAATGTGGGGGGTGGGGGTTCCTTGTTTAGACGTACAAGCTCTTTTTAACTGAGTTTCCACACATCACGTGCATACTCACCGGCCTTGTTTAATTTTGTGGAGTTAGGATAATTAAATGGTGTTTACTTTCTTTAAAAGCTGTAGTCTGTTACAATACGATAGGCTATGATATGATCACCCAGGCACTAGATGTAGCAAGAAAGAGAAATATAAGGTAAAATGCAGCACTAAATAATTCATTACAATACTGGAGAATATCCTATAATAAATTGTTGCTACTATAATCTATATGCGCAGAGAATTCTATTATTCAGATGATAGCTGATGGGTTCAGAGATAACTGCTAATGCAAACTGAACATTTCTTACTGCTACAGCTTCACATTAAAAGCATTTCACTGGAAAGACACAAGCTGAGGTCAAGCTGAAGCTATGGCTCAGTAGTTAGAGTGGGTTGTCCACAAACTGGAGTGTTAGCAAGGCTCTACTTGTAGCCACATGCAGAAGTGTCCTTGAGCAAGACACTGAACCCCAAGTCGCTACCAATACTTGGCACTGGTGTGTGAATGTTTTGTGCTTGTGTGAGCAAATGGGTCGATTTGTCAATGCAACTGTACTTTTAGTACCAATATTTGGAAACAAAGTAAAAAACAAAAGTAAAAACAAGACTGTTTACCATTTATCATGCTACAGGAAATGTTTATTTTTATTTTTTCACCATCATCACTAAAAAAATGACAAGACAGTAAGAGTGGATAAGTTTGCAAGGAGTAATGGGGGCAATAAACAACACATCCTATTTCTCAGTAAGTTAATCGACTTGTTTCACAATGTCCTCCATTTCATTGACTCTTGTCATGCGCAGGATAAAACTAGTTGCTCACTGACTTATGTTATTATTAAACCACATATATACCCTGTATTTGCTGTGGTCTGTTGGGAGAGCAGTACCAGCAGAAAGGACATCAGTGGGACCAACAAACTGATCCGAAAGGCTGGACATGTAATTGGCAGTGATTCTGAGACGTTTGTGCCAGTGAGGGAGAGGAGGACTGGACAAACTGCTCTCCATCATGGACAGTCCATCACACCCACTTCACTGGATTAAAACAGACTCATCCAGCTCCGCTCCCACAGTGAATGCTATAGGAAATCATTATATCTCAATCCAGCTGCGCAACATCTGTGAGAGTAAACTCCATCTTACTCATGTTATTCATTGTGTATTTACTTTTATTTCTTGTAGATTTTGCAAATCTTGTACATTTTGCTTTTACTAATGTGTTTATTTGAATAAAGTCTATCTTAGTCTATACTGTTTCCAAGTAACTACAGCTGTAAACAAATAACCAGGACTGAAATCTTCAAGCAACTTTAAACTTTAAACAGTGGCGTTAATCTGATTTAGCATTTGCGTTTTGCCTCCGGAAGTTATATCACTTGCATATTGCCAAACCTAAAATGGAAAATAGAGCCAGGGGTTATTGCAGCCCATGAGAGTGAATCACATTATGTTCCCAATTTGGCTGAAGGTAAAGCTGAGGATGTGGTATTTTGCAGGGTTGTCTTAAGAACTCTGGGTATCAGCCATTCAGTTCGGACATCTGCCAAACTGTTAATGACACAATGAACCGTCTAGAGATGTGCCTGAATGAAGAAACGTGATTTGTCCTAGTCAAATGTTATTTGTTAAATTTTTTTCCTCTCTTCTAAATTCTTACCGGTACCAGAATTGCCAAGTGGGGAAGGAAAAACTGGACAGGCCAGCATGATTGCTCTCTAGTTTTGGAGTTGTGGTACAGTCTATGATAGAATCTCAAAACGAATAGGAGGGCATCGATGCACAAGAGTAATAAATATAGAGTATAGTGACTAGTTTGTTAGCAAATCTGTGGCCATGTGTATTAAGAAATCCAGTGGAAATAGAAGCAAGCCTGCGTAGTTGAGGGATTTGCAACAGTACTGACTGGATTTGGTCATCCTCTTATATCCCTCTCGCCCTACTCAGGTGGTGGGCTGTCACTGATTGCACAATAAATATGAGCTTTTTCAAGAGATTAAAAATACACTGGCAAACACAAACAAGATCCTTTATGCACACTCAAATATATAAACTACATTACCAGGCCTAAGAATGAAAAGTCTTGTGATGTGCCAGTTGTATCTTCCATCAAAATACCACTGCATACATGGGTAGGGAGGAAATTGCAAGTGCCTTAAAACAGCAGGGAAGTGGAACTCATCCACTGGAGTTTTGGAAATTTCATCACACCACAAACTAATATTTCGAATTAATCACACATTATGTTACCACATAACTTTTTGTCATACTGCTTCTAAGAGTGCCAGACTAATTTACATATATGAACCCATGTGAGTCTAAATATGAATACAATAATTAGCTTTATTAGGAGACTAGGAGAATGTTCAATCTCAACAAGACCTCATCTCACTTTTTTCCAGTAGAGAAATCTGATGCAAGTGGCAGGAGGCAGGCAAAAGTGAGGATAGATGCCCCTGACAGACATTACTTCATACACCCAGACCAGCAATGATGAAGCATGTTACACAGTGAGCTCCACTGACATCACACTGGAGCTGCAGTGCAGCGCTGGAAATCCTAGCGTGCATCCTAGGGTCAGTCAAAGAAGAGGAAATATCTTCCTGATGTAATAGACGAGAAGTTTCCTGCATGGTCTCCAAGACGTGCAACACACGCTTCATCATGTGACTGCGCTTTAGATCATCATCACTACATAATCATTATGCATGCAATTTTGCTCATTAGCAGTTGCAGCAAAACTCTATAGTCCTAAATTATTGATTCAATTCATGGTTCAAAGTTCAATATTAAATGTTGATATACATTTTAATAATATTCTATTTCTTTCACAATTCCACAAGAGTTTCCCTGCACTTCACAGAAAGACTGAGCAAAATCCATTTTCTCTTTGAGAGGGGTAGTATGACATTAACCATTCAGTAGCAAGTGCTGTACCTGTCCTTTTTCACTCTGCACAGAACTCACTGGTTAAGTACGCCACCTCTTTCAACAACTTCTTTCTTTTATGTGCTAAAGAGAATGTTTCGCTCTTTCAGCAACCACATGTACAAGTAGAGCCTTGTTTACTACCTCACAGTCAATCAGCTCTCAGACACACTCTTCATTGTCCAAGTCTTAAGAATTCCGTCTCAGTCATAGTCCTGTTGCAGTCATTTGTTATCACAGGGCCAGATTAGATGCGTAGCATTGTGGTATCTGAGGCAACGGTAGTACAAATTATGAGCAGTTTTAAAACACTAGATAGCTCATAAGCTATAGCTCCTACTCCTGTGAGTGGCAAAAGACTGATTTCATATGACATAATATATGAGGATAGGACAAGAAGACAAGAATAATAAGTCATATAACAAAGAATCTAGAGAGGATCAGATCAGAATACAAATTATGGAACATGTGTAATAAGTTTGTTGTCTGGTGGTAAATGATAAAAGAACTACATTTTGTGATACATTCATGCCCTCATCAAGCCACATAATAACATCTTTATTGAATTGATTCCTCCTTCCCAGCCAGTCATTCCCTCGTCCCTGTGCTTTAAAGTCACTGTGATTCTGTCACTTCTTCCGCTAAGTTGTTAGGTTGCGCAACACTTCTCCTCCCATCACCACCTCACCATGGTCATCATAGAAGTCTTCATCAGAGGTCTTATTCAGTCACCTGTCAACTTCTTCTGCACCACCATCACCAGCAGCATCTAGTCTCCAGGGTTCCAGTCTCTATCTACTTTCATCATCTGCAATCCAGCTCAATGGCACTGTCGCTCTTGGCATCTAACCCCAAACTTTTACCTTGCATGTTCATGTGCATGTTCCCTCCCATAAATGTTCTTCACCTACTTGATCTCCCTTAATTGAATAATATTCAGTATTCAAAATGTGATTGGAAGCCTTGTGCGTCAATGTGTACACTACAGTATCATGAGTGGAATTTGACACACTGACTTTTTTCCACATTCACCTCCTTCAAAATGGTCACTTGGTTGCTCAGTGAACAGGCATTGAATTGTTGAACAAATCCAAAATGTGGAACCCTTAACTTTAATGCTGGCAGCAGTTGAGCTGCATGGACTCATCACATTTGTTTCAACTTATAAACCCTTGACATCCCAGCCTTAAACTGATAATGTTCAAAAGAGCTTCTGGAGACAAGGATGTTTGTCCTTCTCAGTCTATAAGTGCACCCATAAATGTTCAGTTGTTTGGAGGTCAGGTGAGTGTGAAGGGAAGTTCATGACAGTCAGCACTCCTTGCATGGTCTTCTTTCATCATTAAGTAATTATTCAAGGCATGAAGGTGTGCTCATTATCCTGTTGCAGCTTCTGCACAAAGATGGAAACCAGAGGGTGGAGCGTTTCTCTGAAGCATGGAGTGTTGCTCTTTGCATTTGAACATTTCCACCACGTTTCACTCTTGATTTGATTTACTGCGGTATCATTTTCTCTCCTGTCACTGCCACAAAGCTCCTACTTAGATTAATCAGTAAACGAGATGCTTTACAGTCATCCACAGAGGAATGATGATTTTAAGACTTATTATTTTTATCAGTCGTGACCTTTTTCTATTATTCAAATCAGGGATGAAGCTGGTTTTCATTTTCTCAGTGAATAAAACCGGATGTATTGATCTTCTTGGTGCGGCTCCAGTTTCCACAGTGTGGTTTCATGCACTGCTTCTTTCTTGTCATGATTAGATGCTAAGAAATCCACTCATAGCGTAAAATAACAATTTACCTTCTGGCATGTTGATTAATTGAACAAGCATTTGATGATTCAGTGAAATTCTCCAGAGTTTCATATGAATGCTGCTTCAATAGAAGGATACATAAAGGAGCTAACATGGCCAGTCACACAGACTTAATGTACATGTTGGCTTATAATAGTGCAACATTGTAAATACTGTATAGTATATCAGAATTTATTGTGTTATAAAATGGTAATGGTAAATGGCCTTGCTTTTATATAGCGCTTTTCTACCTATTGGTACTCAAAGCGCTTTTACAGTCACAGACACATCTACCCATTCGTTCACACAAGCACACACACATTCACACACCAGTGCCACACACTGGGAGCAACTGGGGGTGCAGTGTCTTGCTCAAGGACACTTCGGCATGTGGCACATTCCGGGGATCGAACCGCTAACCCTCTGGTTCGTGGACAACCCGCTCTACCTACTGAGCCACACCCGCCAACATTTCTAAATCCTCAAAAGTCGTGATTATTTTCAAGTTTACATGAGAATATGACACATTTTGCATGTAGAGAGACATCATTGTTTATTTTGTAATTTTTGAAAGTCAAAGAACACCAAGGCCTATGACACAACTGTCCTACCTTCACACAGAACAAATCAATAGGCGCTCACTTGTTGCTAAGGGACAGAAAGACTCATTTGGGTTTTTTGGGTTCATTTGTCAACAGAGCACATTATGTTTACTACTACCCCTAGGTCAAATGATTGAGCTCAGTAGAAAATGAAGCATGACTAGGCTCCCTCAAGTTCCAACGAATATACAACAAATGAAGAAACCACTTCACTGACACTCAGCCCTAATATTTCCTGGGGCCAGGTTTTCTTTGATTTATTTTTAGTTTAAAGGAACAGTATGTAGGAAATGTATTTCAATTAATCATAAAATGGCCCTGATATGTCACTAGACATGAAGAAATCATGTTCATTTCAAATACTTATATCACTGACAACAGTGGTCCGGCCAGGATATTGTCATTTAAAAGTGAGAGTTGCAGCCCTCAACTGATGTTGATGTTGTCATGTTGTGTTTTGGCCTGAGGCGCCACCCTCCACCTATCTACCAATCACGAAGTCAGTAGAGTTTTCGTCTTCCGGGTTGCCAGCTCTGCTCTAGTTACCGCAGCTGCAGCTACGAACGTGTCGAATAAAAACATGTATAACGTTACGAAAACCTAAGGCCTCGTTATGAATCCGCGAACTACGTCGTGACAAAGTCCGAAATAAAAACAAGGATTTGTATAGGAGATGCCTTTGAAAGATGGAGACGGCTGCAAAATGGAGAAGAATTTGAAGACAGACGCCAACGTTGCTAATTTTCTCCTGGACAGGTAAGATTCATCTGGCTAACTTACTTGTACGTAATGTAAATGGACATTTAAAATATTCACGACAGTCGAACAAAGTTATGCATGTTCGTGCAAAGTTGCGTTAGCGCATACAGAGGAGGTGGGTCATCGAATTGTAAAGGAATTGTTTGGCAAATAAAAACGGCGAGTCGTCATTGCTAACATTAGCAATGCATTATGAGCCCGTTTCTCTGTCATTATGCTGAAACGCCGAGGAGAACCACATTAGCACGTCGATTATGGCAATGTGAAACGTAATTGCTGGATCCTGCAGCGTAGCTGCGCAACCTCGAGTCGGGGGGGATACACCGTTCTACAGTATTTTGAAAGTGATTGCAGTACCAGTTTTGGCCAGTTTTTGGCCATTTTTTGGCCACAATCCTACATACTGTTCCTTTAACTTTTGCTTAGTGAGGGTGTGGGAAGGGCACAGCTGAAGCCAGTTATATTTGAGTTTGTCCTTTAAGTCTATAGTGTATTAGAATATGTCATGTCATGTCACATCAGAAGTATGTATAAAAAGTATATCCCCAACCCTTTTAGGTTTTTTTTTGTTTCAGATTCCATAGTACATCTCCCAGTGCACATTTTAACCATCCTTAACTCTCCAGTCAGCAGTCCACTGGTAATATGATAGGAGATAGGACCCTGTGAGAGGTACCAGAATGTTTGCCCAAACACAGTCGACTCTGACACAGAGGTACTAAGGTTCATGCTATTATCTTCTAGGAATCATTTCTCTTCAGAAGTCACTAACAAACCCAGTAAAAATTATAATAATGACATATTTTTTGTACGGATTACTGTTGGGATGCTTTGCTTTACCTGGAATCTTACTTGGGGATTTGGTTTTCCGATGCCCAAGTTGTACCGCAGAGCACCTTGCTGCGTATGTCCCAAAGTTACCGCACTATGCACAGAAATAGTGAGGGAGCCAGGCTGCGGCTGCTGTCCAGTGTGTGTCAGACTGGAGGGTGAGCTCTGCGGGGTATACACGCCGAGGTGCTCCAGCGGCCTGAGGTGCTACCCGACCGTGGATGCTGAACTACCCTTGCAGCAGCTCATCCAGGGCTTTGGGCGATGTGGTCAAAAAGTGGACCTGGATGTCAAGCACAGGTGTGGACCCACCAGGCAACAAATGGTAAGATCTTTGATGGAAATGACTGTAAAGCTACAGAAAGAGAAACACCATAGCTACACAAATCCATTGTTTTGTATTGACAGGGAATCTGCCTCTTCCACTTTGCAAATGCTTTGATGCGACCACTGTATGCTACAATTAATACATCAATTAATTAATCTTTATTTATAAAGTACTTTAAAAACAACACAGTGCTGTACAAAGTGCAGTACACAGAAAAAGAAAAAAAAAAAAGGTAGAGGATGAAGGCAGCCAAGACCTCCTGCGAAATCCCCCAGTAATAGAAATAGAATCATGCATGTCACTTCTTTTAGAAAACTCAGTAGGCATTAGAGGCCAAAATTGCACTCCAGATAAATAATAATGATGCTCTGTGTGCAAGTAAGTAGTGGTATTTTGTTATTTGGTGTGACACAAGCTTTCCATAGCATTGTATGGTGATAATCCATGTGTCTATCATTAATAACCACTTGTCCTGTACAGGGTCACTAGGGCTGCAGCCTATCCCAGCTAGCTCTGAAGGGAGGTAGGGTACAGCCCAGCAAGCGTGCCAGTTTTGTATCACCACCAGGGCTGCCATGTTTCTCAGCTCAGTGGCTTGCATCTTCCTCTAGTTGGTCCTGTGTTACAGTGTGTCAATGTGTTCCTACAGGTCTATCGCAGGGCTAACCCAGAGAGACAGACAGCCATCCACACTCACATGCACACATATGGCCAATTTTAGAATGACAGTCCTTTGGACCTTTTTTGCTGTGAGGCATCAGTGCTAACCACCACGCCACTGTGCCGCCCCTCAGACTAGAATGTTCTGTAAGATGTTTTCTGTAAGACAAAATAATAACACAAACCAACATAACTTCCTGTTGTTTGGGAGTGGAAGAAACTGTAATATATCCAAGAAAGCAGTCCTTGTGTCTGGTGCTTGTCATCCTTTTACTAGCCATAATTTATTGATTGCAATGTAGTATTATCTATAACAGTGTTGCCATAATTAAAAACTGACAGAGCACTTCATGTGGAGGGTCTGCATAAACTTGTTTTGTAGCTTTAAGAGACTGTTCTTCTGCCCAAGTATCTACCAACTGTAACTTAAACCAGACCTTTTCAGTATTGCACCAGGGGACACATTAATCAGTTTCTGCCTGTGTGGCCAGCATCAACCAGCCAGCGAGTTTTAACCTGTCATTATACCTGGGCATGATGTAAAAAAAGGTTTCTCTGAGAAGTTGCACTGAGTCATCTTTATATTTTCACTGCAGGATTCTTTTTTTTATGTCTCAGAAACCAAATACATCAAAACGCATTTGGCAAGGCCAACTGCCCAAAATAAATAACTCAGAAATCCGCAGGGACGTTGAAATGTGAAGCTTTGGTCTCCCACTTTACAATTATTAGGGACAAAGGGTCACTATTGATTCCTGAAAATGAATGTTGACATATGCAATGCTTTTGGCAGGCAGTGGCAGTTCCACATCTTTGAGTGCAAACAAGCAGTATCCAACTGATGAACCTGTAACATGTCCTATACCACACATTATCCTTAAAGCTCATATGCTTGCAGTGTGTTATTCTAATGTAGGCTATGCAGACTGCACACATATTCAGTTTTGGAATGATTACATTCAGTTAACAAGACACATGGTTTGTTTTTGGGGCAGAGCTCCGTGGCAACATGTGCAACTTAATAACTCAAACTAGTCTTTTTTGTATATACTTACACACTTAGATCTTACAGAGAAAAAATGCAGAGCAGAGGCGGGTTTTCTTCTGCAGGAATTATTTTCTTCTTTCTACTCTTCTTCTTTTCATAATTACTGACTTGGAGGTTTTGATATTGAGATTCCAGTTTCTGTAAATTTAGCTAAATGTCATAGACTTGTCTGGGATCTTTGCTGTAATGTACTATAGAGCACATCAAAGAGAAGCTGAAAACGAGCATCATTTGAGATTGCGGTTTGTTCCCAGTTCACTGTGTTAAGCTTGACTTGAGCATAAGTGACTGCCTGCTATCAGATGTCAGCATCTGTCTCACATAATGCAGATTTTGAGGTTGTCTCCCGCTGTTAGTTGAGGTTACATTCTTGCTTCTAAATGACCACGCTGCTACTCACTTGAAAGTGAACCGGGATTTACATTTTTAGGTGTTCTGTTGTGGTTATTTTGCGTAATCCTGAGTTCACACGGCCATGTTCCCACTCAAGGGGAAACCTGAGCAAACAGTCCAGAGTTCAAATAAACCACTCCAGCTTTGTCTACCAGGAGTACACTTTGTATCCTTTTACAATTTTTCTCTTTTCTTTTTCAAACTGCTAATGTCATTAAGTTGCATTTATCTCCTCTGGCCCTCTACACTTTGAGCTAAAGTTCAGAAAACAGCAGCATGTAAGAAATGGCACGTCATTTTAAATGTTTCCACCTGAACTGTTTTTGCACTGGGAGTTGACATAGAAATGTTCTCATGATCCACAAAGGTTTTCGTCTTGGGATGAGAGCATCTGATGCCAGATGAAACCACACATCCCTTTCCTTTGAATTAAAAGAAAATGAATTCACTGTTTGGGGGAACTGAAGTCCATGGCAGGTGTGGCGCATCTGTCAGTGATGTGGATACTTCGTTATACAACCATAGCCATCAACATTTCAACATGTACTGTATTTGTGCAGGGAAGGCCTGTTGAGCAATGTGTACTCTGTGTTCAGCAGACTTGAAAACTTAAATAGCTGAAACCCAATACTTACACAACACAACATTATTTTAAGTCCACTACTTCCAGCAAATTGGGCATTTGTAGTACTTTTCCTACTAGTCTCCACAAACATTTGGTCCTTCAGAAGCATTTTGTTTGGATTGAAACCCGATGGGGAGTCACACATTTCAGACTCTTTCATCTGCTTCTCCATTTCTCCAGGTTCTTTGAAATCTTCTAAACATAATTTAACTGCTTGATTGCTGCTGCTTTTCTTTGTGTACTTGTCCATAGGTCCATGTTTTATTTGCTTCCTTCAACAGTGATATATTTCATTGCTTTAGCTCAAAGGGCAATCCAGGTGTGTAGACTACCAAGATGATCACTTTTCTGAATTCTGATACTACTTAGCTATCAAAGGTGCATGATTCAAAACTATTATTAATAATAATAATAACAATAATACATTTTATTTTTATGCCACCTTTCAGGTCACCCAAGGTCACCTAACAGCAAATAAAAACATATTAAAACAACAAGCAAAAACAACACAAACAGTGGACAGGGAGGGTAGTGCAGGGCAAGAAGCAGGATCTAATTATAGTGTGTAAGCCAATTAGAACAGATGAGTTTTGAGTTGTGGTTTGAATGATGAGATGAAGTCTGACTGTCTTATGGAGTTCCAGAGTCTGGGCACCCATGGAGCTGATGCGTGGGTTAGGGATGAAGAGTCCAGCAGAGGTTGAGCGAAGGGTGCGGGAGAGGTGTAGTCCTGGTGGAGGTCAGACAGGTAAGTGGGCTCCCCAGATTGTGAAGGGCTTTGTAAGTTAGAAGGAGGTTCTTGTATTGGATGTGGTATTGTACAGGGAGCCAGTGGAGTGAGGTGAAAAAAGGGGTGATGTGTCGTCCAGCTTTGTTCTTCTTTTTCAAAGTAGCATTTACTGAACTGCAGCCAGTATATCTAGGACATATTGGACTATTCTGAATGTTTACAAAATGCAAATCTGATTCAAATATTCAGGAGGTAATGACATTTATATAGCACTTCAAGTCAATGTTTCATGCAGGAGAGCATGCACCCTATCTCAGACCTACAATTAAAGTTGACCCCTCCGTTACCTATAACCACAATCTTTTCCAGAACTGTAATCATAAACTAACCATTGTTTCTCTGCCATAACAGCTAAGCTCAACCACATGTTAGCAGTACCGATATTGTAAGAAGCTAGAACATTGTCATTTAACATAGATGTGGGTAGCAGAGAATCATTCAATTGTCATGTTCATTGGCTATGGAGACCGTTAAATCCTCTACTGAGACATCCATCTTCTCTAGCTTTTAAGAAACCACTGCCTTGAACAGTTCTTTTATTGCACTTTCCTTACACGTCTCTCTCTCTCTCTTTTCTTTTTTTTTTCTTTTGTGTTGTCGGTGGTCTAATACTGCCCTTGTTGCCCTGGAGGTGATCCTCTGCCGAGACATGCTCTAGCTCCTTCACCCACACTGTCAGGTCTTTAATTATTCCATGTAAGATGTGTGCCGCACACAGCATGTGCAATAACGTGAAGCAACGAGACATCACTTTGGCTGGGAGTTGCATGTGGTTGCCTGCAGTTCTGGGAAAACTCCCCCTGAGGGGTAAATGGCCCTACCTCCTTCTGCTTCTAATCTCATAACAGTTCACATTGGGATGTTATTTCTTGCATATCATAATGACAGCATTATTTAGTCAGGTTACTATAACAACAAGTGGACAGTATTTACTTAAGTAACTGACATACTTAAATAAATACATACAAGTAAATAAGTACATTCTTGCAGTACTTTGAACTAAATTGTACAGTGATTATTAGTTTTTTTTTAAGAAAACACAATCAGATTATCAAACATAATAAACTACAGAATGTTACCTCACCCTAACCCCTAACCTAGACCCTTAAAATGCACAACAGTATATTTCTATCGCAACCATCTTGAAGTTGATGCTTGATCTTTGTATAATTTATATAGCCATATAACATACTATGAATTAAATGAAGGTTTTTGTGAATGTACTAGCAAATGGTTTGCCAGCAGGAGACAACTTAAGCATTTGGTGGAGTTCTATTTCTGAGTCCAAAATGAACTTTCCTCCCAGCTCTGTTTTGGTCCCTGCCAGTTGTGTAGAACAGATTATGCTTTTACATGCAAAGGCCATACTTTACACCACACTTGTGCAGTTTACCAGAGTTTACAAGCAGTTTACCAACTTATGCCTGTGAGGTGGCACACCGTCAACGCTAAATGTTTAATTGTTTTGTTTCATGTGGATATATGTCCTGTCTTGTAACATTAGGGACCATGATGGAAATAAGTGCTTGCACTTTGTCATGATCTATCCCTTGGATATGTCTTTATTCCAATAAAAAAATAATAATAAAAAAAAAATAATTAGAGATTACAATAAATTACACAAAATGAGAAACTGTGGCATGATGGACTATAGCTGTAACTGCAATATCATACATATTCGTGGATGTTATTGGCAAGGACATGGTCATTTCTAGTATGGCCATATGGATGTTGGTTTTCTGCACTATAACAGAGTGTTGGTCAAGTCACACTTACATTAATGTGAAAAACAGACATTTTGTACCAATGTATCACTTTACCAGTTTTGCCTTTTAAGTCTGACAAATACTCTAGAAGCTCCAAACGTTTTCCTTTAACGACTACAAAGGCAGCTCCATTGGTTAAAATGACACACATAGAGGCAAAGCAACATTGAGACTTGAAAGAGCCTGCTAACCGTAAAAGGTCTGAAGGATCTTCATTATTCTGTTGCTTTTTAAACATTTGCCAGCTGTAAAGTGTTTGAAGTGGTCGAGCCGTAGGAGAACCCATTTACATTGACGATGGTTTAAAGTACTGCAAGGCCACTTTCTTGGCCGTCATAGCCAGTCAAGTATTTGAGAACTGCTCTACTGTATATGATAACAGGGCAAATACATGAATGCTAAGCAACCTTGAAAAGACATTACTCATTTTGTGCTATGAGAGAACTGTGAAAGCATTGCTCAAAGGCAAAACTCAACGCCAACACTCAGAACAGCTCGAGACAGGTAGTTTCTATGGCACTGAAGACAGAATCAAAAACACAGCGCTTAGATGACAGCTGTTGGCTAAAGACACGTTTTTTTTCTCTCCTCTGAAAATGATGTTATGAGATCCTATAAGTGTCTATAGAAAACATCCCACAACCTTCACAACCTGTCTCTATTTACACTTCAGCTTGACCACAACACAGTATTCCTGCTCCATGTGCTTTTGATGCACACACAGCAACACAGTTCAACACTTCTGAGACAAAATGAAAATGATCTTAGTTGTCCTTATAATAGTTTCAAAATGTTTTACACATTTCTGTCAGTAGACACAAATTAATAATGCTCAGCAAAATCTTCCCATGTCAGAGATTCGTTCAATGTTTCACTTACACTGATTATATTAACTTGAAAATAATTCAAAGGTTGTGTGCTCACAGGGAGGATGTATGGTATTTAGCCACAGCTGACACACTATAGTGAATATAACTTGATTTCTTGAAACTTAAGATCTTATTTATGGCCACAAAGATAGGAAAGATTTCCCTTTGTCCAAAACGCAGTCTCATTCCCAGGCAACACTGAAAATTTTCTAAAGCTGTTGATGTAACAGATAAAGTCATGAGGTGCCCTTTGGTGATAGTGCCTTGATGCATGGGGTTTGCAGGTGACTCCAGTGTTAATCCACCTGCGTCAACGTTACACACCATGTCTCCACAGTGAAATGGCAAAATGTGCTCTGCTTCTTTCGCTTCTGTTGCTCCTTTTAAAGCATTGATAAGATTTGTTAAACCAAAGTCTGATGATCTTTTGCTAAAAGTAACGTAGTTTTGGTGACTAAACTGAACCTAACAGGAACAGACTAATACGTCCACCCCCCTCCGTCTAAGGACTTTGTTGCCGTTTCAGAGTGGAAACGCACACAAACAATCATGGCATCCAGTTTTGCCACGGGTGGGTTAATATCGGAGTAAGTTGCAAACCTGGTGTGTCACAGCACCAACAACAAAGGACACCTGGTGCATGTCTCTGAGACATCAGCAGCTTTCACGAAATGACAGAATTTGACACCCTGGGAATGAGAACGCGTTGGCGTGGCTATTGTCACAAAATGGCAAGGCTGTTATAGTCTTCACACGGCTTAAATTTGGGCTCTGGGGATTGTAATGATAGCCACTCTCAATAAAAATGTGATGGGTTCTCAAAAGATTTTTGACAAATACATATACAATATGTCCATAAGTGACATGACATAATAAACCTAAAAACTGAACAAGTCAAAATTATTGATATCCTTCTACTTAAATAATACAACAAAAGAAATGTTAGAACTTAATGTCTTTTAACGCACCCATTCTTTTTGTAGCTCCACATGTGACCCTTACACTTCTGAGATAGTAGTTTGAACTACTTCCTTTCTCTCTGGTGGAAAGGGTGGTGCCTCTTTTCAAAAGAGCTCAGGCATGACCTGTGACTGAGACAGAGCTCTCTGACAGTGGACAGATTTGAAGCACCCTGTGCGAGATGTGGGAAGGCAGTGCCATAGCACGACTGAGCTTCTTCCAAGTTTTACAGGGAAGCTTTTCGGAGAACCGAGTTTAGCTACGTGCTGCACAGGAACATCAGGCTGCTTGGAGATGGAGACTGTGCCTAAAGAGGATTTTCACCTTCAGACAGCTTTTCTTTCCTCTTTTCCAGCACTGTGGTGCTCTCGTGACACAAAACAACACAGCAAGCCTTTTTCTCCATGTAAATATGCTGAATTGATCATAACATCCTCTTATTTGTCAATTTTCTTAGAGGTATCCAGAACAAAAATCACCCAAGCTAAATAAGTTTTGGTGTTCCAACTCTTGCAATCCATATTTGCACTGAGTGACAAGCACAGCTTCAGAGAATCGTCTCGCCTTTAGTTCAGATAGTATTGGCTAGATTTGACTGCTAAGATATGAAGCCAGTTTTAAAATCATTTGGAGCTTGTAGCTACATCAGAGTGTCCCAAATAATTCTTGTTACATCACAGGGATGCATGGTGCTTCACAAGATCTAGATGCCTTTAAGATGCAAGATATAGCTGAAATCAATAAAATCACAAAAAACATATTTTTATTTTTTTTATAGAATTTATTTATTATTAAACAATAATCATCTTTATTGTCTATTAACAATGACAGGCAAAACAATGCTTGGCAGGTTACTGAAAGAATTTTCGACTAATAGGAGAAGCAAACAACTGAGCAGTTTTTTTTAACCCCAGTGTTTCCCCCTGACATCATGACATAACGGCATGTAAATAAGATAAACAACATAAGGCTAGAATAAAATAGAATCGAACAGAATAGAATAGAATTTAATTTACTGTGGGGCGGCACAGTGGCGAGATGGTTGGCACTGATGCCTCACAGCGAGAAGATCCCGGGTTCGAATTGATGGGTCGACTGGGCCTTTCTGCGTGGAGTTTGCATGTTCTCCCTGTGTCTGCGTGGGTTCTCTCCGGGTACTTCAGCTTTCTCCCACTGTCCATAGACATGCTTGTTAGGTTCATTGGTGATTCTAAATTGGCCGTAGGTGTGAATGTGAGTGTGAATGGTTGTCTGTCTCTCTGTGTTAGCCCTGAGATAGACTGGAGACCTGTCCAGGGTGTACCCCACCTCTCGCCCGATGACAGCTGGGATAGGCTACAGCAGACCCCACGACCCTTCACAGGAACAAGCGGTTACAGAAGATGGATGAATGAATGAATTTACTGTCATTTGCAGAGGTACAAGAAAGTACAGGTACCTTGGAATGCTTGTGCCAGATTCCCTGAATAAAAGTAAAACAGAGACAGTCCAGTCTGTGAGGTGTGTGATGTGATTGTTTGTAGAGAGGTGTTCATGTGAATGAAGTGGGGGATGTGGTATTTTCTTCCAGCCTTGATGTCCTTGGCTATCATTCTGATAGTGGCGTATGTACAAAGATTAAAGAAGATATATATATACACAGTTGAAACCAGATGTTTACATACACTGTGTTAAAAGACACATAAACATTTTTTCCTCACTGTCTGAAGTTAAATCAAACTAAACCTCTCCTGTTTTAGGTCAGTTAGGATTACTAAAATTATTTCTATTTGCTAAATGCCACAATAATGAGAGTGAGGGAATTTCTTAGAGAATTTTTTATTACTTTCTTCAAAGTCAGAAGTTTATATACATTACCTTACTATTTGGTAGCGTTGCCTTTAAGCTGTATGACTTGGGTCAAACATTTTTGGGTATCCTTCCACAAGCTTCTCGCAATAGTCTGCTAGAATTCTGGTCCATTCCTCCTGACAGAACTTTTGTAACTGAGTCAGGGTTGTAGGCCACCTTGCTTGCACACGCCTTTTCAGATCTGCCCACAAATTTTCTATGGGATTGAGATCGGGGCTTTGTGATGGCCACTCCAAGACATTGATTTTGTTGTCCTTAAGCCACTCTGTAACTACTTTGGCAGTATGCTTAGGGTCATTGTCCATTTGGAAGACCCATTTGCGCCCAAGCTTTAACTTCCTGGCTGATGTCTTGAGATGGTGCTTCAATATTTCCATATAATGTTCTTTCCTCATGATGCCGTCTATTTTATGAAGTGCACCAGTTCCTCCTGCGGCAAAACAGCCCCACAACATGATGCTACCACCCCCATACTTCACAGTTGGGAAGGTGTTCTCAGGCTTACAAGCTTCCCCCTTTTTCCTCCAAATGTAACAATGGTCATTATGGCCAAACAGTTCCACTTTAGTTTCATCAGATCACAGGTCATGTCTCCAAAAATTAGGGTCTTTGTACCTGTGTGTATTTGCAAACTGTAATCTGGCTTTTTTATGTTGCTTTTGGAGTAATGGCTTCTTCCTCGCTGAGTGGCTTTTCAGTCCATGTCGGTACAGGACTCGTTTCACTGTGGAGAATGACACTCTCTTACCAGCTTCAGCCATCATCTTGACATGGTCTTTATCTTTTGTTTTGGGGTTGATTCGCACGTTTCGGACCAAAACACGTTCATCTCTGGGACATAGAACCCGTCTCCTTCCTGAGCGGTATGATGGCTGGACATTCCCATGGTGTCTATATTTGCGTATAATTGTTTGGACAGATGAACATGGCACCTTCAAGCATTTGGAAATTGTACCCAAGGATGAACCAGACTTGTGGAGCTCCACAATTCTCTTCCTGATATCTTGGCTGATTTCTTTTGATTTTCCCATGATGTCAAACAAGGAAGCAGTGTGTTTGAGGTGTAGCCTTAAAATACATCCACAGGTGTCCCTCCAATTAACTCAAATGTTGTCTGTTAACCTATCAGAAGCTTCCAAAGCCATGACATCATCATCAGGGCTTTCCTTCATTGTTTAAAGACATAGTAATCTTTGTGTATGTAAACTTCTGACTTTGCAGAAAGTAATAAAAAATTCTCTGAGAAATTCTCTCTCTCATTATTGTGGCATTTAGCAAATAGAAATAATTTTAGTAATCCTAACTGACCTAAAACAGGAAAGGTTTAGTCTGATTTAACTTCAGACAGTGAGGAAAAAAGGTTTATGTGTCGTTTAACACATCTGGTTTCAACTGTGTATATATATATATATATATACACTGAGGGGAGGTGTGAGCCAATGATCCTCTCTGCAGTCTTGAGGACTCATTGAAGTGAGAATGCTCTCAACGAGTCCTCTGTAGGCCTACTTCACCGTAGCCCTGGTGTTTGTGGCCCAGCTCAGGTCTGCTGACACATGAAGACTAGCCCTGTGATAGACTGGAGACCTGTCCAGGGTGTACCCCGCCTCTCACCCAGTGACAGTTGGGATAGCCTCCAGCCTCCCCGCGACCCTCCAGAGGACAAGCAGTTATAGGACATGAATCAGTGAATGAACTTTACCTTCGGGTATAATATTGTGATAAAGGAAACGCCTGACCCAACATGTAGTAATAACAGCAGGACAGCAATCACAATATAATTTGACAGATTATAAAGCACAACAGTAAAGTAACAGAAACAGACAAAAGGCTCGAGGGGGGTCCTCTCAAGCATGATTTACAGCCTCAGCGTTCTGCTTTTGCACTAATTACAGACACACACACAGTCTCACACAAACACACACTCGCATAGCCTCTGGCAGGAGGCGAGGTGCCCAGAAAAATCCTTAGTCAGCATGAAAAACCTTGATCAGAAGTGCGTCCCCACAAGTCTGTACTCACATCCAATGAATTGCAGTCAAGTTTAGCTCTTTAACTCACTTTTGTTTCTGTTTTTTTGCTTTAAATATATCATGACTGTGATGATTACTACATTGTTCAAAGTCTGTACAGTTTTAACCTCTTCATGAATTTGTGCTTTGCTTGTTTGAATTTGCTTGTTGTTTGAGTTTGGACTCTCTTGTGTCCGCCAGAATGACGAACATGCTTTGATAAAACAGGCTGCAGGAAACACTCTCACAGTGACCCCACTGCTAACAAGAGATGTACACCAACTGTGCCATAAACTCAGTGTTATAAACCTAAATGGGCTGTGGCACTTTTCACAAAGAAGCTCTTAGCACGGTCTGTCCATACTGTCGCCGTAGTAATTACAGCCATTGCAACGCCTCACTGTCCAGCTTAGAATTAGTAAAATGAGGAATGTATGAGGGAGACAGGATGCCTTGAGGACACAGAACAGCTTTGTCTTATAATACCAGGATTAAGACTTACGACTTGTAAAAGAGCCTGTTATTAGAAAAAATGTTTGCTTGTACCTTGTGATTAAATAATAGATAAATGTAGGTGAATGTGAGATAAGCAGTTTGTGTGTGTGTGTGTGTGCGTGGGCGCAACATCTGTCCAATTAACTACATACCCCAAAGCAGGACAGAGATTACTTTCATGCACAAAGAGTCAGAAGAAGCAATTCTAGGACCCTACCAAGTATTGAATGTTGAAACCAGGAAGGCTAGTTAGTTTACTGCTGTCTTTGGATCAAAAATATGAGATCTGTTCTGCAGCCCTGGGAATATTACTGGACACATGCTACAGATTAACTGCATGTCTAGTTGTTTTGTTTGTTTATTCACTACAGAGGTGCATGGGACTGAAAGTCCACACACCAAGAGACCCCTAGATGCTTCGGTTTGGCAGGTGTCTGCCAGGAACCAATACAACAATGATCGCAAATCCAAGATGAGGACAAATCAGCTGGAAGACCCTCGAACCCAGAAAATTACTCAGGTCAGTGCCAAAGTTTTCAACTATTACATTTTTGTCGTTAACAGTTGAGGACTAAATTTACCTTAAATATTGTACAACTTGCTTTTAGCTTCTCATCTGAGACAGTTTAATCCACAAGTTGTGATAAGTCTTACATGCAAAGCTGTTATTACCCAATGTTGTAGCCTCCTCTGCGACCTTCATTTGCATACACTGGTTAAAACAAACAATTCATGCAAAACTAAATCTTTGTACAATATAATGTAAGGTCCCATTTGCAACCATTGCCTCCAAGCATTACTCATTTTATATATTTTGTGCTGTCCTACAGTAGTTGTGTAAGTCATGAATGCAGTGAAATGGTCAATCTGTCCATCAATACCCAGCAGTGAAAGGAGGTCAATAATGTGCTGTGTGCAACAATGCCTGGTATGTAGTGCCCTCCTCTGGGCACTCTGTCACTCAGACAAACAGATGCACTTGCACTGACACACACTGTACATAAAGACACACACATCCACTTATATTTAATGGACCAACACTGGCGTTCAGAGAAAGTACATCCCTCAGGAAATTCAGCATCTTCTCACCATTTTTTATGATGACATTAACTGGATAGTATCACTAACTGAACAAGCAAAAAAATACTGCAACTCCCGTAGCACTACATCATATCTGATGCAGTCTGCAAAGTGTTTGCCATGCATTGGTGCAGCAATTGCAATTTTAAATGTATATTCATTCTGCATCCCCAATCCCAACTCTTATCCTAACTTTACTCTAAGCCTTTATGGTTGCACAGATTTCAATATGTTTGATACAAGCGGACGATGACTATGTTTTGTCAACATGTCTGAAATCATTCTCAATAGAGATTCCAACTTATTTGTTTAGACAGACGTCAAATAAGAGGATATATATGTTTCCATGCCACAAAACATCAGTCAGTAACTTTGAGTTAGATCTGCTGGAAACATAACAGGACACCAACATGTATTTCAATAGAAGATGACCAAGACAGCCCAACTTTTCAATGGCGCTGCCCAAATTCAATCATTGTGCATCCTTTTATAAAAGGTTGTTTGAACAATTTTTGATTGTTTTGTTTATGTCCTTCCCTGTAACTCCCATCACATCACCTGATGTTAATTCTATGTGGGGCAAACATATGCATGAATTTAATCCAACCAGAGTGAAATGATCCCCAAGTCTAACGCTGACCCCAGCCCTAGACACTAAAATTTTCCGGAATACATTATCAATAGGTTTGCACCACCCCTCTCAATCCAAATATTCCTCCTGTTCAGTTACGTTAGCATTTTTATTTGGACTAGCCTTTCTTTTATGAAACTCTTGTCTGTAAAGCACTGTTAAAACACAATTCACTATCCAAGTTACAGGATTCACTTTACATCAACGTTAGACACATCTGTTACATTCAGTAGTACTACATGTAAATGTATTAATGTTTTCTGTTGTATAAAAAACCTTTACCCTTATAAACTCATCCTTGTTGTGAAAACAGAAACTGTTTTGCATTCCACAGTGGAATGCATGTTGGCAGTTTAAGACCATCTATAGATTACAAACCCGGCCCCCTCTATTCTTGAGCGTTCACTTAACATTTCACAGTTTCAAATGCAGATCCATAAAAAACAAACAATTCCTGGAAATGCTCAGTGGGGTGGCGTTCAAGCGCAGTTATTCAGTTTCATGCAAATGAGCTTGGGCCCAGGGGGCTATGCATGTGGAGACCCACATATGTCACAACAAGGCAAACAATGATATGCATTTGCTCATTTTCTCCCTCACTTAACTCACTCACTTGTGAGAGAAATGCAGTAATAGGAGTTGTTCAGCTGTGCATTGGGAGGGACGTCAGACGGCTGTTGTCAAGCATGGATGCCCTTCGTTGTGGGTGGTCATGTGGGGTCACAGAACGGTATACAAATACAGGCTTTACTGTCAGAGCGTGCGTCGTGCCAGATCAGGCACTGTATATAAATGTGCAGTGTATACTATATACAGTCAACAGGTACTTTATCAAGAATACTTCTACACCTTCATATCATGCAATTATCCAATTAACAAAACATAAGGCAGTAGCGCAATGCATAAAACCCTGTAGATCAGGGTCCCACAATTATTTTACCCAAGGGTTGAATATTGTAAGGCATGCCAAGCCAAGGGCCTAAACATCCCAGGGTTTTTTCCCATTGCACCAATAACAGTTGTTTTTGCTGCTACTGCTATCATTATTACTAGCTGTAGGAGTATACAATAATTGTAATGTGTAGTAGCAGTAAAATGATAATTAAGGCATGGGTATAACAAAGCCTGTTTTGAGTGTCTAACCAGGAAAATAAATTAAATTTAAGTTCAAAACTTGTAAATGCCAATATGTGGACCATGTTCTGGACCAGTGACAAACAGATAAGCATGCCAAATTTTCTGCTAAAGGTCTGGCTACTCTACAGAGACATTTATCAGCAGCGTCTCTACAACCACATTCCCCTTGAGAAGAGCCAAGTGACTGAAAGACAGAGACAGGAAGACAACCAGAGATTCATCAATTTTGTGTTGTTTTTTTTTTTGTTTTTTTGCAGGCTATAGTGACAACGCCTCGATATTGATTAGTTCACAGGCAGCTAAGCTAGTTAAGGAGCATATGCAGTTACAGTACTTCATGCGTTTTATACGTGTCAGTGGTCAAGTGTACAGTGTGAGTTGAGACCAAACCACCGCAAAACAGTCTGCATTTTATTTTACATGTTGTGCATTATTATTTACTATATTATGACAATACACAGGCCAGACATTTGCCTTCTGCTGGTTGGCATCAATGAATGATCACATATGAATTCAGAAACTTTGATTGTGCAATGACTATTGGTGGCCTGGTTTGAGTATGTGAACTGCTCATTCCAGAATTTCCACCTCAGCAGCCTCTAAAAGCCAGTTCTGCAGTTGGAAATGTCTTATTGGTGGGAAAGTCGAAAGGAAAATTGGATGGTTGGATGGAGCTGACAGAAAAGCTATAGTAGATAACCACTCTTTACATCTGTGATGAGCCCAGAAACACATCAGAATTCACAAGACGACCACCATTGAGGTCGATGCACTATGACAGCAGAAAGCCACACTGAGTTCTGTTCCTGAAGAGAAAAGAATAGAAATTTGGGGCCGGACTCAGGCTCACAGAACTTGACAGTAGAATACTGGAATTACATACTGTAGTCTGGTCTGATGAGTCAATATCTGCCAAGGCTCAAGGTGGTAGGCTCAGAATAAGCCATCAGTTTTGTGGAAACCCCATGATGATGGTTTTAATGGGGAATGTTCAGCACATTTCAGACCCCTGCCACAGCATGACTCAGGTTTATCACTGACAATATTCAACCAACAGGGTAACTGTGGTTCAGGTGCTAGAGTGGGTTTTCCACTGATTACAGGTCCTGTGGTTCGATTCCTGGCCTTCAAATGTCCTTTGACAAGACAATAAGGCTGACAATGCTCCCAGTGACAGGTGGGCACCTTGCATGGTAACTCTAATGTCATCAGTGTATGTCAAAGTGTGAATGGGTGAGTCAGACACATTGCAAAGCACATTGGGTATGCCTTCAAGGCCACATCTTATTTCCAATTTGCACGGCTACTTCTGACAGGACAGAGCAACATGTCACAAAACAAGCAGCCAGCTGGTTTCATGGACACGACTTGCATGGACTTCAGTGGCCTCCTCAGTCACCATATCTGAATCTAGAAAAACTCTTTTGAGATATGGTGGCAGGAGGAATGTACAGGAAAATTTCCAACATTTAATGGAATCAATGCAAGGAGGAATTGAGTATGTTATGAAAGATTATGCAGGCCCTATCTGGAGAGACTATGAGGTTGTCAAATAATTGCACTGTGTCGTGCAGTCCCTGGCTCTCCAGTATTTTACAGCGCAGCCATGACATGCTAATAAGTAAAGAAAACTATATGTTATTGAATACAAGTTTTTTTCCTCTTCCTTAGTTGCTGCAATCTGTGTTTCCAGTTCTTTAATGGCACATACTTTGTATAATGTGAGTAAAGAAAAAGTGAACGAAAAAGTCTTTAACTATCGATATGTGGGCGCAAAGAGGCAGCTCTGAAACTGGAGGGTGTGAGTCTATGTGTCTTTATTACAAGAGAAAGAAACGTCAAAGAGCATAAGAGAGCTTGAAAGACAGGACCAGAGAAAGAGTACTTTTCATCCATATGTTCAGATCTCTGATAACGTTGGTGGCAGACTGTTCCTCCTCCTGTCCTTCTCTCTCATCCTCTGCCAACTAATCATAAGGCCAGGTCTCTTTGATCCCACTGGCAGACTGATACAGTCTGTGTGTGCATTACAGTACTGTACATTGTAAGTGTGCATTCCATTAGTGATAATGTGAACAGGAATAGTGTGCATGGTTTTTATGCAGAAACACATGTCTGCACAGGTTTGTGTGTGTGTGGCCGCCAGTTGAGTTAAACAATCTAGCTACTTATGCTCCATTCCACCAGACTCACATTAATCATATTGGCCAAACTTGATGCTTGCCTAACTGCACCTCGTAAAAAAATGTTAGCTATAAATATGTATATTTCAGACATTTTTACAAGACACAGAAGTATGTTATTTCACCATTGTTTTACTTGGACAGACCACATTCTTTGGACTCCAACTTAAGTCAAACTTAACTCCCCTTTTTGCCTTCTGCACCATACACCATAGTAACTGTCATTGTCAGTCTTGGTATTAACAGTTGACTCCTTCATCATTTTAGAGTGCTTGTCAGCAGGAGCTGGACCAGGTTTTAGAGGAGATCTCCAAAATGACCTCTGAGGACAACAGAGGCCCGCTGGAGAATCTGTATGGGCTCAAATTTCCAAACTGTGACCGACACGGATTCTACAACCTCAAACAGGTGAGCCATAGCACTGGTCTCACATCATACTATCTCACATGACAGTGGACAGGATTGTGGTTAGGTGAATTTGAAGAGGGCCCCATCCATTACACATCCAGTAGTTTCATATTATAAAGGGAGTTTTCCTTTGAATTGAATTGAATTGAATTTGAAGTTTTTGTTAATAGCATAATACAACTACACTGTACAATAATTAATACACCAAGTGAGTTCAGGAAGGTGCAATTCTGACATGAAGGCAAAGCATGCAGCTTCCCTGATGGCCTAGAACTCCAGAAGCCCCAAAAGATCCATGTGGGGTCACTTGGGACCGAGCTTTATTCTCTAAGCTGCAATCTTCATTTCCACAATTAAAACTGCAGGCTAAAGCTTGAAACACATTGTAATGATGCTGTTCCTTTAACCAATCACATTTCAAGTTTGTATTCTTAGGCCTTCTCTGTGGCCTATGGTAGCATCACCGTTTTCGCGTTCTCAGAAATTTTCCCAATTTAAGCCTCTCGCCCGATGACAGCTGGGATAGGCTCCAGCAGACCCCCGCGACCCTTAACAGGAATAACCGGGTATAGAAAATGAATGAATGAATGAATGAATAAACCGACGTAGCGGTTCATGTTCATCTGTTGCGAGTTGCAAAGCAAATTGTCCCCGTTTTGATATCTATTTTTTGAATCCACGATGGCGGTTGGAGGAGAGGCTATCGATTTGGTTGAAGATCTTCTTAGAAAGACATTTTCACAGTGGACTTTGATGGAAAAGCTGGATATTGTGAGGAAAGGCCGCTAGTTAGCCTGACCCAGCCAGGGTGTGTCTGCCATTTTCTGTTCAGCAAATAAGAGCGCTATGAGGACAACTCTGAATTGTTTCTTAAGTTCTGGTGAGTAAAATTAATTATATTTATGTCTTCTGCCATTTTCTTGAGTAGACATTGATGCTTCTGCTGGATTTGACGTGTGTGGCGCTGGTGCGCAGCTGCAGCGCAGTTTGGGCTGCAGGGAGTAAAAGGAGACTTTTTGAATTGTTCTAAGTGAGTTTCTTGCTTTAGTAATGGAATTCATCTCACTATATGAGATACCTGTCTATGATGCAACGTCTTGTTTTATTGCATATCCGTATGTTGTTGATGGTTTCTATAGCAGTGGCATCATAACGATCGTATTAAGAGGTGTTTTGAATAAGGTTGGAGGGCATTGAAGGCCTAGGTGGAAAATGCACAGCCCGCCACTGATATATTCTTCTGTAACCGCTTTGTCCTGTGAAGGGTCGCGGGGGGGCTGGAGCCTATCCCAGCTGTCATTGGGCGAGAGGTGGGGTACACCCTGGACAGGTCGCCAGTCCATCGCAGGGCTAACACAGAGAGACAGACAACCATTCACACTCACATGCACACCTAAGGCCAATTTAATTCAATTCAATTCAATTTTATTTATATAGTGTCAATAACACTTTTACAAAAACCCAGCCTGAAACCCCCAGAGCAAGCCTGAAGGCGACGGTGGCAAGGAAAAACTCCCTTTTAACAGGAAGAAACCTTGAGCAGAACCCAGCTCATATGGAGGGACCCATCTGCCTAAGGCCAGACAGGTAGAGACAGAAGAAAGAGAGAAGAGAACAGCAAGATAAACATACATCTGTCAGATACACATATCTGACTAAAGTGTGGAATCTTGTGGAATCTTATGATACAAACTGATGATGTTACATGACAATTTGAAAATGTAAGAGGAATCATAGGCAGGTTGGAGAATTGTTCATTCAGGTAGGAGTGGATAACTGCAGGATTCCATGAAGACTAGGCAGGCTGATGAGACCACGACAACAGATGTAGTATAGAGCTCCACAGGAAACGCACAACTCCAGGCCAGGGATACTCACAAGAAGAAGGAGGAGGAGGGGAGGGGGGGAGGGACACACAGCAGTTAACATTCTATACAGTAATAGCACAGAATTGCATGACTAGTAGTAGATAGGAAATTAGAGGGCAAGAGCTCTGTGCCAGAGAAAGGAAAGTGGAGGATGCGAGAGAGGAGAGAGAATTTAGAATTTAGAATCACCAATGAACCTAATGAGCATGTCTTTGGACGGTGGAAGGAAGCTGGAGTACCCGGAGAGAACCCACGCAGACACTGATTTACAGTAAACAAAAAAGAGGTATATACAAGGTAGTTACTATGTTTATACAGGTGTGAAAATACTTAACTTGTGACTATTGCAGTGTAAGATTTGCAATAAGATTTTTAAAGTAACTGACAATAAAATCTTAATTACCACTGATAAAACCCTGAAAATGGAAAGGAGAGACAAAAACCAATGAAGAAAAAATGTTGAACCACCAAATGAGGCCAACAAAAATGAGTCAAAACAAGCATTTTTCAAACCCTCAGAAGTGTATTTTCCAAAGTTTCCATTGATGCCAAATACAGTATGGATAGGGAAGTGTTTATAAAATGACTCACATCTAAAACTAACAACAGTATTTCAGTAATAGAGTGTTGTTTGACTGAATTTGGCACCTGACACTGAGTTCTGTGGCACTGGAAAAATATCTCTCTCATTGCACTCATTTATTCAAAGTACATTATTCAGATGATGTATAGTTCATATAACATCTACTGTAAACTCATTTGTCATGTTTGTAAAATAAGTTTAACACGGAACCACGCAGCACGGAACGGCTGCTCTCTGCGGGTGAAAACTTTCACAAATGTCACAGCACCGGCCGCCGATCGGTGACGTCACAGCAGGTGTTTTCCGTCCACTGGTGAAAGACCTGCAGTGACGCACTCATTAAGTTTGGCCATGATTAAAAGATTCAGCGCACAGAGCGCAGTGCAGCAGCTGATCTGTGCTCTGAGGGATTAACTGGTGACCTACTGTTTCACAGCGAACGATAACACAACAGACTCAATGGTTGCAGATGTCATCATGTTTTAAACTCCGGTGGTAGTTGTTCCAAGTAGTGACGACTGACTCTGATGATTCAAACAGCTCTGTGATGATCAGTATCATTGGGCCTACACATGTAATGCATTTCAGATTGAAGTAACAACTTTCCATTCCTTCACTTTCTTTCTCACATTCTTTGTCTTTTTCATTTCTCAACCTTTCTCTTGAGCTTTCCCACAGAGACAAACATATTATTTGGCGTAGTTTTCCCTTGGATTTCCTCTCTCTTTTCTTTTGTAGCCTGACTCACACAACACACACACACACGGTTCTCTTGTATTAACCTGACAAAATCACCCTGGCAAAATATATATTCATTCATTCATCTTCTGTAACCGCTTGTTCCTGTGAAGGGTCACGGGGTCATCAGGCGATAGGCGGGGTACACCCTGGACAGGTCTCCAGTCTATCTCAGGGCTAACACAGAGACAACCATTCACACTCACATTCGCACCTACGGCCGATTTAGAATCACCAATTGACCTAATGAGTGAATATATAATGAATAAACTGCACCATTCAAACATCTTATATCTCACTCGGCAGAGAAGCAAAACGTACTACCTGACTTGACCACTATCAAACTAAGACACTCAGCCACTCACTCACTTACGCAAAATATGCAGAGAAACGAAACTTAACCGACTTATAACCGGTGCTCATGGATCCCTGCTTAACCGAGAGTAAGCAGCCATTCACTCGGTTGCCTTCAGATTTTTCTGTCAGAGCTTTAAAAAAACGGTCAATGGCGGAAATTATCCGGTTAACGCGACCCCTGGTGTGTAGAGAGCTTCATGGAATGGGTTTCCATGTCCAAGCCATACATCACCAAGTGCAATGTAAAGTGGTGATGCAGTGTGATGCAGTGGTGTAAAGCATGCCGCCACTGGATTCTAGAGCAGGGGAGACACGTTCTCTGGAGTGAAGAATCATGCTTCTCCATCTGGCAGTCTGATTGACGAATCTGAGTTTGACGGTTGCCAGGAGAACGGTACTTGTCAGAGTGCACTGTGCCAAGTGTGAAGTTTGGTGGAGGGGGGATTATGGTGTGGTGTTATTTTCAGGAGCTGGGCTTGGCCCCTTAGTTCCAGTGAAAGGAACTCTGAATGCTTCAGCATACCAAGAGATTTTGGACAATTCCATGCTCCCAACTCTGTGGGAACAGTTTTGGGGATGACCCCTTCCTGTTCCAACATGACTGCGCAAAAGTGCACAAAGCAAGGTCCATAAAGACATGGATGAGCGAGTTTAGTGTGGAAGAACTTGACTGGCCTGCACAGAGTCCTGACCTCAACCCGATAGAACACCTTTGGGATGAATTAGAGCGAGGACTGCGAGCCAGGCCTTCTCGTCCAACATCAGTGTCTGAGCTCTGAAATGTGCTTCTGGAAGAATGGTCAAAAATTCCCATAAACACACTCTTGTGGAAAGCCTTCCCAGAAGATTTGAAGCTGTTATAGCTGCAAAGGGTGGGCTGACGTCATATTAAACCTTATGGATTAAGATTGGGATGTCTCTTAAGTTCATATGTGAGTAAAGGCAGATGAGCCAATACTTTTGGCAATATATTGTATATATATGCCACTATCCACACACTCTCTCCCCACTTTATTTTATAAGCTCACACACACCCTCCTCCTCTTCCTTAATACTCTGCTTCTCACATACACACATGCATGGGGAGATGTTGTCATCATGAATGAGGCAACAAGCTTCTGAGCTCAAGGTTATAAGGCAATAAAACAGTTTGGCGTATTTCATGGGAAGACTTTTGTTAAGCTGAGAAACAAACTGTGCTTCCGACTGGGGGCTCAAATTCTGCCCATCCATAGAAATCAGACAGAGGAGGACAAACAAGGTCACATATCCAGTGTTTTCTTACGAGGATAGTAGAGCAGAAAAGAAGATTTGAATAGGCGCCACAGTTTCCTAAAGCAAGGCTCTTAACCACTCAGCCAATTTTCGTCACTGGTCACAAACAACAGCATTGTTTCGGACTGGAGTCCCCGGTTCCCAGGAAGGAACACTGTACCTCCTCAACACTTGGCTCCCTCTTTGAGTTGTCCCTCCTTGTCGCGCGGTAATTACTGTAACTGTCACTTTTTTTGTTCTTTCTCATCGAAGGAAGAAAATGGAAAGTCTTTTCTTCCCCCCCCAGCTCTTCATTCTTTTCCCCCATCCTCTACTCAGCTGCGTGCGCAGCGTAAACTGTGTCCCCTGCAATTACGACCTCATTTCTGAGGTGTAGGGGGAGGGGGGATTAGGGCTACTGGCATGCCTCCTCTGTGCATGTGTGTGTGTGTGTTTGTGATGACATGTGTGGATGTGGGGTTGTGTGTAGGGGGCATGACCTGAGGACAGGCTGTTATTGGGTGAGTGTCGTCCCACCCGAACCATAGCCCTCACTCTCGTCCAATGGCCCCCCGCCACCAGAAGATCCTCACACACATACACACACATCATAAGCCACCATACGCCATGCTTCATTAATGCATCCCCTGTTTTCCATTGTTCATCTTACCCCCCCCCATTTTTTTTCGAGTGTTTTCAGATTGTGTTTTTCTTCTTTCCTTCCAGTGCAACATGTCCACCCATGGCCAGCGGGGTGAATGCTGGTGTGTTGACCCCTTAACTGGGGTCCAGATACCAGCGACGCCTAAAGTCAGAGGGGATCCCAACTGTAACCAGTTTCAGGAGGAGCACTGGACGATGCCCACAGAAGCGGCATCCCAGTAGCAATCCCACTAGCACACTACAGCAACAAAGCAGAGTTGGGTTTTCTCAACTATCCAAATATAATCTATTTGATGTGTTTTTCTCATTTCAAATTGATAGTAGTTTTGAGGTTAAGGTAAAAACTAAGCTAAAAAGTGTCTGTTATACTATTTTTTGCTGATGATTCCTATAATTTGACAGTAAACAATGAGCGTTAGTCCATATCCTTCAGACCCTGGCTTGTCGGTGGGACTCCTGTGAAAACCAGGCCCAATTTGTCCTGCTAAAGATGTACTTTTTTAAAATGGGGGCTCAAATATAGTTTCATTTTCTTAAAAAAAAAAAAAAACAAACAACATCCTGAAACAGCTGGGTAGTGTAGCTTTTTGTATATCTAAGTGAAACTGAAATAAACTGAACTAAATATTTTCTGATTCATTTCGCATTCAGTTTCCTGTACAATATCTTGGTAACAGCACAATTTATGTGGAACTGACTCAAAATATAGTTCCTACTTTCATTGTAATAAGTGAACATGTCAACCACTGCATTTATTTTTCTAATTCTTTTGGGATGGTGATGTAATGTAATGTGTCTGTGTCTTTGCTACAGATCACAAACAGCCTTTTGGCTGACTTTATATTTATCAATTGAAAGATTGAAAGTTGTTGTTACACAAACCAATAAATAAAAACAAGCTTTCTAAAAATTAAAGCAGAAATAATGTATGTACAATCTACAAACTATGCCACTAGCAACACTGTTTTCATGAAAAATAAGTTGTTTGCTGTTTGTATTGCCATTTGTTGGTATTATACAATAAAAACAAAAGTTGATTTTAATGAAAATGAAAATGGAAATCTGACACACTAAATTTATATGAATCCACACCCATCAGATGTGCTGATGTTTGTCAGCAATTTTCCTCGCAACACTGACAACAACTCCAAATAAATGTCACTCAAGAAAAATTGCCCGGTAATAACACTGCTGTGTGTGCCATCACTATTCCTGTCATACTATGAAGACGTGCGCGTGTGTGTGTGTGGGGTTACTAATGAAGTGTTGACATGAGGAGGGATTAGGATGGGAACTGACACTAACAAATGTGGCATTAAGTGGGTAAAGGTGTCTATGAATAAACCAAGCCAGGCACACAAATACAAACTGAGACACAAACGCGGCAAGACATTTATAATACAGTTAGTGACCCAAAGAGGAAACCAACGAAAAGCCTTAAAGGGCTATATAGTGGATGTAGAGGTACTAGCAAAAAGCGGGATTCGGGAATTATTGCAATGAAATTGTACATCTTATTTCTACAGGTTGTGCTGGAGAACTTCTGCCATCCAAGGGGTGCAGGCAATGTTTTTAATTGTCAGACATGTAATCCATGATGACTGCGAAATCATTTTAAAATGGGTTCAGAAGATGTACGAGGAGCATTAAGTTCCGTTATGTATGTTTATATCTGCAACTGTCATAGAGATGTTTGAAACGGCCTACTTGTGAATGGTTGTGCCATATCACTTTTCATTTATTTAGTTTAGTGTGATTTCTAAGAATGCCAGAATCCTTTTTCAGTTGTTCAATGAGCAGAGGGCATATGTGGCCTTTTTCAGAATATTCCACCTTTTTGTACCACTGTCCAAACACTTTAGGTTAGGTAAGCTATTTTTGAAGCAACCAACAACATGGGATGGACTTGTCACCTTGAAAACCAAAGAAATGGAGGAGACGCATGTGTGTTTGTAGAAAACAAAATATGCAGTTACATTTCAATTTAAACTGATTAAACTGATGGCTCAAATTTCTTTATGATAGCAATGAAATTATAAATTTGACTACGCTATAAAAGAGGAAGAACAAAATCTATAGCCATTAAAGTTCAAACCCACATGTGGAACTAATATGTTGTTGTTGTTGTGCAACAGAATCTAAGTCAACAACTTGTTTCATCACTGCTTAAACTATTTGTCAGATTCAAGCCGAACAAGCCCTGAGTGTGTTCAGAACAGGTAGTATCATAATAAATATAACACTTTAGGGTTTACAACAATTGGCCAGACAGAATTAGCAATGCAAATGTGGGGAATGGGAAAAAGAATGTAAAGGGACTTTTTCACAGTATAATGACATTTTAGTAGAAGAATCTCTATGGATTTAATGATGTGTGGCAGAAGTCTTTGCAGTCACATTAAAGTTTGATGACAGGAGCCACTACTGGGAATGAACCTGCATGCAGCTACCAGTCAGAAGATGTCAATTTGGTTTATATAACTCACAATGGGCCTCATATTGGCCCCAGCTGAATAGATATGCACTGAACAAGCATGGTCCTCATTTTATACAGCAGAAAGTATTACTTAAAAAAGAGGTGTGTATGTTTATGTACATCATGGCAGATGTTTTCTCAGTGGGCTGAGGGTGGAAGCTTAAATGCTGTTATATCTGAAATCATAGGGAATCTGACAGATTTTTTGATCTCAGTGCTTCCTGATTGAATAGCAACTAAAGATAGTGGAAGACAACATATCTGATAACTACTGAGTTACCTATTCACTACACTTTCACTACAGTTAAAGGGGAATTACCGTTTTTTACAACCTGGACCTTATTTCTGTCATAAAATACAATTGTTTACTCACCCATATAACTTTGGTTAGGGTTAGGGGGTTATGTCATTTGGAGTCGTTCGGAGGATATTTAGATCCAATGGAGCGCTCCGTATATCTATATAGTGGGAGTGATCGAGGCACCAAAACGCATATATTCATATCGTCATAGACGAACATTGTCCACAAGAACACCACCAGTTACGATCTATTTGTGGACGTGCAGCGGTTTGTTGTTCTTTGGCCAGCTTTTCCTCTCTCTGCCTCCGCATCCTCTTTTCAACAAGCTCCTCATCCATATACTCTGGCTTAAAACGGTAAGGACGTCTATCATAAACAAAGTCGTCGTCCACAACCTCAGAATCGGAAAAATATTCAGCCATGTTGCAAAAAACTAGTAGTAGCAAAGTACAGGTAAACAAGCCGACCCGTCGCGGGAGTTTAGTAAGTCAATCTGATGATAACTGCTAACCCCGGACTCAACGGGGAATAACACTAGCGTATTAACAAAATATTGGTTAAATGAACGAGTTTCACGGCAGATAATGCGTTATTTAGAGGCTGCATTAGGTGCCCCGATCACTCCCACTATATGGATATACATGGCGCTCCACTGTATCTAAATATCGTCCGATCGACTCCAAATGACACCGAAGTTATATGGGTGAATAAATGATCGTATTCTATGCCAGAAATAAGGTCCAGGTTGTAAACTGCAGTTATCCTTTGCATTCAACCACTTCCACGTGACATATTTTCAAATAATATTCATTCAGACTACATCCAGCACAAAAGTGTCGTCTAAGGCCTTTTACAGTAAGGAAGCTTGTCCAGGGTGTACCCCACCTCTCGCCCGATGACAGCTGGGATAGGCTCCAGTATCCCCTGCGACCCTTCACAGGACAAGTGGTGACAGAAGATGAATAAATGAATGAATGAATGGGAGTTGCTGGGTCTTACCTTCAAAACCATGAATTTAAATTTCAGTTCAGTTGCTGTATTTATTTATTTTTTTATTCTTTTGGGTATCCTGGAAAAATCATCCACTCATTTCTCAGTTTGGTCAAGGAAAGGTGTCCGACTCAGGTTCTTTTTTACCATCTCACCATTATTGCACATGCTTTACTTGACAGCATTCAAAGCTTCCTACCCTGAGTGTGATGTCAGTGTGTGTGGGCTGCTTTACAGAAACAACACTGACCCTTCGTTTTACAAATCGATTCACACGTTAACCCTTTAAGCCTCAGTCCAAGATTTGTTTTGATCAGTGCTGCTTGCAAACTGATGGATGTTTCTTTAAGTAATGGGAATGTTCTGAAAACAGTTTTAAATGTGAAGCAGCCTAAGCATGTTTCACATAAAGATGAGATTGCAAACACTGACAAACGTCCTCAGTAAAAGTCACCACTGATTTGCGATTCAAGACTTGGGTGTAAAGAGAGATTTCTTTGTAGTTCTGGCCAAATATCTATCACATGAGACCATTCCTGACTGGCTTTGGCCTTGTCACCTTACACATGTACCAGTGTGCCAGTTAGCTGAGCACTAGTCCAAGACTGCATTTAATCTAGCTGTGCACAAAACTATTAACATCTTAAAGCTGCGGCTTCACAGCTTTGTTCACATTTTGTGACACTAGTTTTTTTTTTTTTTTTACTTTGTTTTGTACGTGGTTTTTGGCAGGGAGTTCACTATAAATATTAGACAGCTTGGCTCCACACATGGATCTCAGACGCCCTTGGGTGGTTTCGCCACATTTACTGCTAGTTTGAAGCTGGCCTTTTCCTGAAAATAAATCAAAACAAGTGTCTTTTGTTTAGGGTTTAATAGATCAGGCACAATGGGCTGAAGAGGATAGTTTAGCAGTGGGAGTGAGAGTGGGGTGAGTATCTGTGCTGGTGCGATAATGTGTGAGTGTGTGTTTATGAGCAAAAGCACTCACATGTGTCAACTGGCATAGACAGTCCAAGATCCGCCCTACTTTCAGGCTACTCTTTCTTTTGTTGCATTCAATAACTTTTGATTGATAACAAAATAACAGTTTTTATCTTGAAATGACAAGGTGGTCCAATGATAGCAGGAAGTAAATATATTTCACGTTGAATGCCAATTATTATGTTTTAGCTCATCAGACTGGGGGAGATTTTAATTTCAGTGTATAACAGTGCAGGGAATCTGTCCAGATGTGGTTATGTAGTTGAAAATGCGTAATGTGCAAGAGTTAAAAATAAAAGACTGAATAAGTGAATATGAATATCTTTAATGTGTTCAACTTCCCTTGATCCATGGCATGCTAGAGAGTGAAGCAAAAAAACAAAAAACAAACAAAAAGGAAAATTATTGTTTATAATCACCTGGGTTCAATTCTCATGATTGTAGCCATCAGCTAAACATTATACTCACTGAAGTAAATGATTGGTTTTGACAATCAATAACCACTTGACTCGGGATTAAAACCGAAAATTTAACTTCCACTTAAATATATTAGAGTGCGTACAACTATGGCAAGAATAGTAGCTCAAAGCAGAACCAGGAAACCAGTCTGTAAACTGTTTAAATTGAACTTTTATAGTTTGCCTTTGTTTTCTTTTCCAAATAATTGCTATAACAAGTGGTTTGTTTGTGATCTGCCTGCCCACTTCTATTCTCAGTTGTAAGCTAATGCAATTGCATTCTAAGCAGTCACTTTGTTGAGCAGAATGTTAATAGACCCAGTGACCAAAGCTACAGGCTGCAAATGTCTTTCTGTTACCAACAATTCTGAACATGTTCTTCATACTAAACACACTTCATACTAAACACATGCTTTTCTAGACCACTGAAACTGGGGACAGCTAATGGAAGTTTTCCAGTGCATTGTAACCATAACAGCAGCAGTATGAGTCTATCTTATGATGTTCCTATTGTGGCGCATAGGACATCAAATCTTAATCTCAGAGTTAGTTTACCTAACATACCATTGTGGTTCTCACAGTCACATCCGTCCGCTCTGGAAAACCCTCCATTTGGGATTCCAGGTCTAAGACCATCTGTGATGAAAGGGCTTGGATGAAAACTAGTAGACACTTGTCTGCCGTCTTCTACCACCAGCATTGGAGGATTCCTCCACTAAGTCATGTGATTTACTCCCAACTTCTGTACATTCTTTCAAATCTCCTTTCATCTCCATCTCAGTGATGACAAGAACCACTATTACCTCGTTTGGGGGATTATAAAAAGAGCACAAGCAGTGATTTGCACAGATCCCAATTATGCTGTGTAAAAATCTGCATGTGTTTCAGAATCTTATCACTTTAAATGTGACATCAGTGTTTCTAAAAGTCAGATTTGATGATATAAGACACTAGCAAATCAATGCAAATGCAACTAGATGCATCTCCAAAGCTGTTGCTTGTCAACACCACAATGCAAACAGGAAGATAATTCAACCTTGTTGCAGGTCTTTGAGGTCTATTCAGCATGGAAATACTCAGCACTGCAGTTCAACTAGGTTTGGGATGGAGTGCGGTGCGTGAGTTGATGTTAGACGTCCAATGTTGTTGGGTTAATTATGTAATAAAAAGGGATAAATGCTTTGAAGTCCTAAGTGCAGTTGTCAGTTTCTTTGAAGGAAAATAGTAATTGTCATGTTCACTGCCTTGCATATCAAATCTTCTACACATGTTTCCCCCTCCCTGAAGTTAAAGTCTGTGCCTCACGCACACACACACACACACACACACACACACACACACACACACACACCAATACACAGAAATATACCACAACAACCTTTACGACAGCCTTGATCTGCTAGCTATACAGGAACTGCTGGGCCCTCCACCCTTGCCCTGCCTTAGTCACGCACATCTGGAGTTGGTCAAAGTCTTCACGTCCCCAGGGAAAGAGTTTGATGGCCCCCCAAAAATAAAAGTCTTTTTCTGTCAGTTCCTGATATCCATGAAAGAATAAAAATGACCAGACACCCATCTTCAAAGGTCACTTCAATATTGTATCCTTTTGATTGTCTGTACGTGCTGCAGAAACTGAAAGCATGTAGATCAAATCAAAAACTGATGTCATTGCTTTATTTCTAACATATTTTAACCATGAAATCCCATTATGTTTAATGTCTTTTTATAAAGAGGAGTGTGACACATTTTATGAAATTACTTAACCTTTGCCTTACAAGAGCTAACTTTCACAGACACCCCTTACTCTCATATTCTCTCCACATTTTGTAAATACATCTGTGTCTGCATTTGGTTAAATGTGTGTCTGTCTCAACGGTTGTGTCTTAGGGGAGTCCATTCTGCCTTTAAGTGGCAATAAAGGCAGGTTTTCCATAACATGATGAAGCCTTCTTCAGGTTACAAATCCTTTCTTCTCAGACATTTGAATTACTAGATGTTAGATATTACTAAATGTTATCCCCCTCTTGAAGTTCAAACTTGTGTTAAATGACTTCCTTGTCCCTGTGCAATCTTTTTGACTATGTTGTTGAAAACCAGGTGACTTGCCTTCAGGCGAGGCTTTATAAAGTCACATCCTGAAGGCTGCATGAGATCCTGTGGGCTCGCCTGGGTGTCTCAGACTTATGTCTAAGAGGTTTAACAGCTCGTGCCTCGGAGATTAGTCAGTGCTTACTATCAGGATGATTCCACCTTCAGACTGCACATTTCAAGCCAATTCAATGGCTCCTCTCCAAAAAAGCAGCACTAGAAATGAAAACCTCACCAGAATGCTTAAATGAATACATAACTTTATTTAAATAAATGCTTTGTCATAACAAAAAAGACAAAGGTTAAAAGAGTACATAAATTACAAGTTGAATAAATATTACACAGTGATATTCACTTTAATAATTTGAGATTTTTTGTCTTTTTTGTCTTATGTAGCTCCAAATACTGACCATTTTGTTTCCCGCTATTCTCCTGCCACCGATGGGTCTGTTTGACAAGCCAGTGAACACCAAATTACAAAAACCAATTGTATTTTCTCATTACATCCAAAAAGTGTTATGTATTCAGAAAAAATCTGTAATGTAGTTACTGTACTACTGAAGTATGTAATGTGAATATGAGTTCAAACCAAAAAGGAGTTGAGAAACCTGGGGAAGCGACTACTTGCAAACAGGTGGTAAACTGGAAGTCACTGACATGATAGAGGAGTGACTTTAAGAAAAATCACTCAACCTCAATCTGCAATTCAAACAAAAGAACTGGAGTTGTTGCTGCACTCCTAATTGCACTCCCCAGATTTCCATAACTCCTGGTGACTGTCTTGCTAGATGTATCTAATGTCATGCAATTGGTGACCCCACATCGGGGAAGTGGCTAGGCCCTGATAATGACCATTGCCCATGGCGCTCGCTCTTCTCCTTCCCTGTCTCCTCCGTCTCTTTACTCAGCTATCAACTCTGTGCAATAGGCCATGAGAACATCTCTAGTTGCATGTTACTTCCGATCTATTTTTTCCCTAAAAGGTGTTGCTGTATTGGAGGTCCAAGGCATGGGCTTCACGGCCCCTGTCAACAAATATTACCTCAAAGCATCACCTTTGAAATGTAAGCACAAGATAACACAACATTTAGCTTTTTTTTATTTCTTGTTGTTCCACTAACTTCATGATACCACATCTTAGTATGTCGTTGTGTGTCAATATCAATAGTGATTAACTGAAATAAGTGCAAGCTGCTTTTTTTTTCTCGAAAGTGGTAGTGGGAAATTGAAGTGGGGCCTTGATAATGTATTCACAACCAAAGCCATTTAGGATGAACTTATCATTTCTCCAAAAAAGTTTGCCTTATCTCTAAACATCCTTTGGCTTTCCTCTCTGGCGATCATTTACATTGGCATTTGCGTGAAATAGCAAGCAACTTAGCTTATTGGTTGTCAAAGAAAGAGAAGGAGGTTTAGCTGTGGTTACACAACAGTTCCTCACGCACCGTTCTTGTCCAGAGTTACAGGTACAGGCGGAGATTACAAATGAATTTGCAAAACACTGCTGACTCCATTTAAAGAACCTACCATATTTACTGTTCTTCTCTTAACCAGTACTGAACCTAGACCTCTTTATTGTTATATCAAGTATCAGCCCCATTGGAGGGGAGGGGGGCTGAAAGTTGCCCCATATGATATCCATGTCACTTTCACGTCAGTATTTAAATGTATTTTTACATATAGGAAGGCACTGTGACTTGCACAGAGAGAGAGAACAACTCTATTAAAGACCCTGTTATAACCTGTAACCTCTTTGTTTTTATCATGCTCCACTTAGATATAGGTGGGAAACCTCTGTATGGAGCCATGTAAGCAGAGGGGTTCCAGAGGGTTAGCTTCTTTGACTGTCCTGTAGTGAAGTTCTCCTGACAGGCTACAAAGACTCATTCAAATTCTTTTCAGGATAAACTCTTTTTTCCAAGCACAACAACATTATTGTCATATATTGTTTCTACAGGAAAAACAACGGTCAATAACTATATTTAAAAGTAATGTAATACACCATGGTTACACTGTAGTAGCAGTACTGAGGGGGAAACCACTTGATAAAGGAACATGGCTCAAAAGTGGGCGGTCTTTACTTCACTGAAGGCAAAGAAAACAGCACAAACAAAACCATACAAAACTACACTTCACACAAATGAATCAGACAAGCAACCGGCCCGACTGGGGAATTTGATTATGCATGTAACTCACAAGATCAAAGTCAAACTTGAGTCGCATTCACTTAAGCTGAAAATCTTTATTTCGCCAGTAGAGTCAGCGCCCTCTAAGCTCTGTGTTGCCCTGCATGGCAGTGTCTGTTCAAATAGGCACAGTTGGCATATCAGGCTAGCTACATTGTTGAAGAGCCACTTTCATAGGTTCATCTGTAATGGTCTACTTGCTCATTTGTCTCTGAACTCTCCCTGTCCCAAAACATACTTTACATTACAGAGAAGGCCAGCCCAAAGACCACCTCAAGCACTAGCAATACTTGTTGTGACAAAATCAAACAAAAGAGAAAGAAAAAAAAAGGACATTCTTTTTTGTAATAGGCTCACTCCCTCATACACCAACAGAGGCTCATACATACCACACATTTGCACTGTACACATGCACACGTCCATGCACGCGTCTTTTTCTGTGAAGTTGCACATATCTAAGCAGGTTCCCCTATGTATAAGTGCTCTGACAGAACCACATACCCAGATAGAGTCAACTGTTACAGTATCTTCCTATCTCTTGTTTCTTTTTTTTTTTTCTTTTGGAAAACAGACAAAAAAAATAAAATGACTCTGCCAATCATCAGTTCCACAGTGGCATCATGTTCCACAGCTTGAAACTGATTTGTTTTGATGTGTTTCTTTTCTTTTTTTTTCGCAAGGAATTTGCGTTAATTTTACACCATACAAAGTGTTGCGTTGTAACCCCCAGCTTCTATAAAAAATATATCCATTGTGTGCATATATGTTCGTGGGTCTGCAACCAGGGAACCTGGTTTGTATGAGGGATCCCACGATCAATGAGTCAAGGGATAGGAAATCTTCTGGGACTTTTCCCCTCTTTAGGAGAAGAGTGCTTGGTCAATGACAGAAAAAAAATACAGGTGTCTTTTCAGCTTGTTTTTTTTTTTCAGTTTGAAAAAAAAATCTTGAAGTGAATGGAGGGTGGAGCATACAGGTGTGATTCAGAGAGGAGACGTGGGCCCTGGGTAAAGTGGTGGTTAGGGGGTGGGGGGTTGGCGATCAAGGGTGGTCCTCCCAATTTCATTCATTGTTGTTGTTGCTGCTCTCCAGGTCTTTACACTGAATGTCCCCTCCACTGTAGTCTGTGCCCGGGAGCTGAACGCCATACTTGTCCACACACCAGCAAATGCCTCGTTTGCGACCACGAGACGGCTTGCACTGTAGAACATGAAACCAGACGTTGTGTTAACAGAAACAGATAATAGCATTAGAGTGGTGGAGTGTAAAGGCCTGTTTACCACAGAACGTGGCATAGCAAATCTTTTGGAAATAGACAACAGCTCAGAGGGCCCTTAAATGAAGATGACAATTCCAGTTAACTTAATTAGTGAAGTACTTAAGTATTTTAAAAGTAGTAATAGCGTATTTCAAATAAAAGTGCTGAGAGAGTGAGAAACAATGACTTAAAATATCAGCATTTAAAATGGAAGTGCCCAGACCCAAGAAGCAACACTCACCTGCTTGCGCTTGAAGAATCCTTTTCTGTCACAGTTGGGAAGGTACAGAGACAGAGCCATTACACGAGAGGTGTCCTTCATTCCCTGAATGATCCCATCCAGTTTTCTCCTGCATGGACCCTTCAGAGAAATACAGCACACTGTTACAACTAAGCAGAGGTTATTCCATGAAGAGAAATTTTTTTTGGGCTGTTCAAAAGATGAAATTAAGTAACTTGTTGACCTCCAGGTATTGAACTCCTCACCTTTTTGCACTGATGTATAGGTACATTTCAAGGACTTGTAAGATCACAGTTTGTTGCCATTACAGGTGCAACAGAAATGTGTCTGTACTCCACTTCTGACCACACCTAACTAGTGATGCCCAGTGTGGTCAGAAGTGAAACTTTCAACTAGAGAGGGCAGCAAAACACCAATTTTCAGCGCAATTTTGAGTTGCTCTTTCAATTTTGAGTTGCTCCTTCAATTTTGAACATATAATTCATAAACATTTATTTCTTCACAAAAGAGCTTTGGATATTTCTACTTACAAATTCAGGCTCATGCTTGTCAATGGCGAGGGGGGAGTAATCCAAGGGAGATCCCATGACGCGCTGCTTGCTGAGCTTCCTCTTCTGTTCCTTGCGCACTGCGAGGACTTTTTTACTGTTCACAATGTCTTTGGGAAGAAGAGGCACTTTAGCAGGTGGCTGCTCCTCTGTGATCTCTGTGGTTATGGTGTCCTCATGTTCTCGAGACTCACGATCTGTGCCGGAACAAATGAGATTCAAGATTCAAGAAGTTTATTGTCATATACACAGCAAGGGTTACATTGAGCAATGAAATTCTTATTTTGCGAGTTCACTTCACACAACTTCACTAAAATAAAGGAAATAAACTAAGAAAGCATAGAAAATAAATAAAATAAGCGAGTAACAGTATAAGGTGCAATAAGTAGAGCAATACTGACACAGTAATAAGTAAATAAGGGACAGTTCATTAATGTCATACTTTTAAATCTGAACAAAGACACAGACTTTAAAGCATTCATTTAAAGTAGTGAATATGTTAGGAAAAGATTCAATTTTTCCAGCAGATAAGAACATTAATATTGGGATTGTGTTTCTATAAAGCTGGCAAATGTAAGATTAGTACTCCTTTTCTTCTTAGTTCTGGCCTCTACTAACTCTTGGGAACATTTGTTTGACTCTGAAGTCGCTAAATGCTCCATGCTTTTCATATGCATCACTAACTTCTTCAGCCATTCACTTCTGTGCACAGTGGGTTTAGCTGAACTTTTGATTTACTGAAAGGAGCTATACGTTTACGCAATAGAGACCCTTTTTTACACTAAACATACTCATTTGATCCATTGTTAATATAAAAATACTAACAAGTAAAGCCTAAATCTCATTATGTCAACTCTTGCTGTTTATATGATGCTTTATAATGTACATCAAACTCTCAAAAGTTATGTTGCTCATCTCATCCGTCCAGATTGTTTCAGGTTTGAACTGAAACATAAGAAATTCAGGGACATAGAACAACTCTGAAAAGTAATGACTGATCCAATAGCGTTCACTAAATGATTTAGATTTGCATTCTTTACAAAGACACAGAAAGTTTCAAGTTTTCAAGTATCAGTGTATATTCTAATTATTTTTGGCGTGAATAGTCAAACTTCTGCTTCTTGTCAGTCCTCATCACATACATACAACAACAGATGGGTGCTTTTCCCAGGGTTTTGTGCCAGCTGTTTAACGTTTGTTTACAGAGGAGAGGAGGGTGGTGCATTGACCAACAGCTGAGGAACTCCTACAGCTAAGACAATAGTTTGAACTCATCTTTTCTCACCCAACCCCAGCTAACAACCCACTCTAATTCTCTACTCTCAACAGTAACATATGTTAATACATAAATTTATGTGAGGTGAATTTGAGACGATGTACATAAAGAAATTAAATATCTACAGTATATATATTTGATCAATGGTATTCCAACAACACATCTACCAATGCCGAGTGCTACCAAGAAGCACATATTTGTAAGCTTACAGACCTGTACAACTTAGGAAAACTGCATCTCATGTCGCTCCCTAACTGTGCCTGGAAAATCTGCTAACATGTTATCTGGGCTGCTAAACTGCGACCGGGACTGAGGCCCTTGAGTGTTGTAACTTCATAGCGACATTTCCCACATTAAACCGATTCAAATGTCAAGCCGAGGAAAATTCTGTTTCTCTGTGGACTCATATAAATGCTTGTACATTTGTGTCACATTTATGCCCTTCATGGATGTAATTTCAGCTCTCCCAGAGGGCACTATAGTCTCAGAGATCTGAAAGTCCTTCTTGATGAGATATTTACAGGTTGAGGTCCTTTATCCTTAACCTAGCCCTCCCTGCCCCCTTTTCCTATCTTTGGGGCTCAGCCTCCTAAGCCTGGACCCCCAGCCAGAGGTTCTTTGAGGCCACAGAACGGACCCCCCCTCCCCAATGGCTTAGCTGTCCTATAAGTACGGAGTTATTGTGGGGACTTTGCCAGGCCCCAACTGGCTGAAGCAATGGTGCCAGTGGATGACCCTGGTTATATTTATCTGACAAGGAAACCTGCCGTGGTGCGCAGGGCCAGATGCACTGAACCAGAGAGGAATGTTGGCTGGCGACTGTAGGCCAACTCCTGCTAAAAGACAAATCAGCTTTAATACGTAGAAAATATGCCGGAAAATATGATTCAACAACTTTGCCGTCTGGTCTGTTAGTATACAGCCGTCATGCTGAAAGGCGCTCAGACGTAACACAAGCACCGAGAACACAAGCACCGAGAAACTGATGTTCAAACAACCTGACACAGCATGAGCGTCTGGGAGTCTTTGGGAAGGGAGGGGAGATGGGGTGGTCGGGGTGTGTGTGTGGGTGGGGGGGGGGGGGGGGGGGGCTGGGTGATTACCAGAATTGGGTCTTTGGCTTCCATGCTGCACTGCTGTCTTTTTGAAATTAATCTTACAACTCATGACTTGGCAGGCCTTGGTTTGTGTTTAGATATGTCCTTGGGTCTCCCCACTAAGACTACGAGGCTATTGCTTGCTATAAATAAATACGTCAAACAAGCATTCCTGTGTACACCATGCATGTGACCACTCTGGAAAAACTCTTTATTTCTGCTGTGCAGTCCAATAATTTCTCAGGGTGCTTGATTAAAATGCCACATATTTGGCAATGAAATATATGGTTAAAAATAAGGACTGTGTTTTTTTAATGTGCATTCTTGTTTTATGTGTAATTTCATTTGAGCATATAAATGGCCAGACTAAAAAAGAGGTTCAAGCAATTGTTTGTCTATTATCCTCACGAGTCAGTCACTTCAAGAAAATGTCTGTTTTTAGAGGATAGTGTTTAAAAAGTGGGTTTGTAAAGACAATGGTGTCTGACTTCTTTTCTCCTTCATTCACAAAACTCACCAAATTCATCTTTTCTGATGTGGGCTCTTCAGTCTGCCACAAAAACTCAGTTTTTCCATGCTAGGGGTACCCAGCTTGTAAAGGAGGCTTGGAGGCTCTGTGTTTAACTCCTGAAACTCAGCCAAGATGCTGGACGTGAGCCAACTGAGCCAAGTCATGTGCTGCTCCTCCATTCAGCTGAGCCCAAAGTTGTGCTGCTATCTCCCTCCCTGTGCTGAGCCCGAGCTAAAGATTTCATTAGGACGAGAGAGGCAGCGTAGCCAAAGGAGGTGCACCTGATACTTCTCTGTTTAAAAATTAACATCTGCACACAATTATGCTTCATGAATATCCCAAGGTTCTTTTGGGCAGCGGTCCAAGCATGAAAGATAAGCTACCCCTTCTTTGGATTTTTCATTCCACTGCATCTTTAAGACGATAACAGATGACAGTAATACCATTTGGACAGCAAGAAAAGTCAGGACAATGGATTATCCCACCTTTCAGTGGATTTCCAGGTATTACACCACGTTTGTATCATCCTGCCTTTGATTAAGCCATCCTCTGCTCTGCATCTGAAATTACATCTTTACAAGTTGTAGGAGAGTAGTGAATAGAGCTTCTGTTTAATCTCATCTGGGGGTAGGACAAGATAATTGAGGGGATAAATGAGCCTGAGGGTCTGTGTCATATATAGCACGACGTTAGTAAACCATCCTTCAGCATCACACTTCCTTGGCTACTTAATATTTGAAAGCAAGGTCGTGGCCCGATAACCCTGCAGTTTCTAGAGCAGAAAGGGAGGTGTGAAAAAACCAGAGGAGTCGTACGAGTTACAGAGGATGCATGTGCAACAGCGCAGAAGTTAGGTCTTTACCAATAAAAGAAGCGGGTCAGAGAGTCTTTTCAAAACTGTGGGTAACTGCCAACACTCTTTGTCATTTCATCTTCAAATTTATTCACCATCAAAGTATCACATGGTAATGCCACATTGAGAATAGCCAACTGTATTTTCACAGAGACACAGTTTTCTATCCCAAATGCCAACAAGATGCATTGCAACAGTGGAGTAACATGGAGTAACCATGACTGAAAAATACACAGTTTCAAAGCAGTTGGAACAGTAGTAATTTTAATAAAAAGCTCTGTCAAGGATTTTGTTTGACCACAAGTGTAAAGGAATCATGTTTTATCTTGTATGCCCTGTTGTTTCAGTGGAATTTCTGTTGTTCGGCCTTGTGCATGCTCTCAATCAGGTTCTGAATGTGCAGGAAATAACTCTTCCCATGGCATTGTGCACACAGAATATGTCCATTGCAATCAAAAGGTTTCCTGCTTTTCTGAATGCATTGTATAAATAGCAACAAGAACAATTCAAGGATTATAAATTGCAAAACAGGACTTATAAGTGGATGCCAAATCTTTCCAAGAAGGAAATGCTGCTATAGGTAAGCAAACTTTCTGACCTGTTCACTTCATTCACAGTACAAAACGTTTTTGTGGTGCAAGCCATGCGAAAAGTAAATTTTCAGAGTAAGGCGCATGGCCGCTCTACTGTACATTGCTAATTTTGGTCTGAGGTCTCGTTCCACATCTGAGTTTGGGTTTTCAACAAGCCACACGGACGGATGCAACCTCTTTTTGGGTCGCAAACACCACAACACAATTGCTGGGTGTGACGATGTTCTGGCTCTCCAGTGGCAAAAGCAGCTATTTTGGCGAGAGACAACTGCTCCTGGATGTACTGAATAAAGATTGTCCCCAAGCAGAGTTTTTTTTTTTTTGTTGTTGTTGTTTTTCTTTTTATAAACACATTACCGTCGGTGACAAATGAGCATCCAGACTAATTTGCGGTTAACGCTGTCTTCTGTGAAGTTTTATGGTATAATGCCATGATTTACTGCAATTCAAATAATGAACAAATTGCCTGTTTATTTAACACAGTACTTGCACCATTTGAAGAAACATGTGACATCTGAGTCTTCTCATCAAAACTAAGAATTAAAAATAATGCAATTTCAGGTATTGAGAAGCATTTAGGAGCTTGAAATGGACAGGTGATGATCTGTCTGTTACATGGGCCATGACAACTAATATCAGTGAGCCCCTGTTGTTTCCCAAATCCTCAGAAAGTCATGATTTCTTTTGAGAGTGGAAATTTAAAAGGCAAATAAGATGATTTTTGCCCTTTCTTGCTAGTATGTAGCCAGGTGTCGGAGTGAGATTACAGTACACAGGTCAGGTCTGAACACATGAGACATCATTTTAAAGCCCTGCACTACAGCCAGTGTTGATTTCTTTCGCAGCTGTTGCCACCAGCAGGCTAGGTGTCAGTGACCAGTAAGCTGTACAAATACCACTGTAAAGTTTTATAGGGAGAAATCAAGCAAGTGTGCCAAAGAGCATATTTGCTTGCCAGCAGCAGCTCCAATGTTGTCGATTCTCCACATGATTGTACTGTATCTGAAAAAAAAAAAAAAGACTACAAAACACCATCAATAGTATCAATGTCATACCCAGCAAATGGGCTCTTCTTTTGGCAGCATCGCATTTTCCACGAATTGCAACCTTTTTTTTCTCAAAGTCCTCATGCAGTATCTTCCCAAAATGACCTTTCCAATAACTTTCCCCAGCACCTGCAGCAGATCAGTTGCAGCAAGCTAAGCTTTCACTGCACTGTCTCAGATGTTCAAGGTGAGATGGATGGAAAGCCACATACAGTCTTTCCTTTCGCATGAACCAATCATGAAGCTGTCAGGCAGCTGGGACTGCACGTGACCAGAGCTATATCTAATGTGGCATGTCTGTGTGGACACGCAATGTACACAGCAGGCATGGAGTATAGTGGCTGGTTGTCATTAGTCTAAGAGTACCATCAGAAAGAGTGTGCTTTTTCCTGCTTGCTTCAGCTTCTCAGCTACGACCCATACCGTATAACCAGCTGTGCCAGTGACGACGTGAACATGGAAAAAAGCAGATGGTAATGCTCAACATTGGATAGGTTTCTTCAAGTATGTGATGACAAGTGATTCTGTATGGTGCTTAAAAATGAGAGGGCAACAGTGGGAACATAGTATATATGTGAAGCGCTCTGGCAGAGATTAAACATCAAAAGTCTGCAGTTGCTTGACTTACTGATGATTGTAAATAATAATGACAAAGTCATGTGACATCTGAACAACCACTATTCTCCACAAAGGCACTGTGGCTGCAGGTTGAAAGTGCATCAACATACACGCCAAGAGCTTCATAGAACGTTCAGTATTAAAGCTGTCAGTAAAGGCCGCAGGTTTCTTGTTGCTACGCTGTGAAGGAGCATAATATTTCTGTCCATGTGTGAGTGGAGTTTTTTCTGGATTTGGAACCACTCCCTAATCACCTTTTGTTTCTTGGCAAAGAGCAATCTGTTAAAACATAAGGCCCTTTCAGGAGCTTGAAGAATGAGCAGCCTGCTGCCATGAAGTCATATCTTTTGGCAAGCTTTCCAGGGTCTGATTCACCCATAGGGGGCAGACAAAGTCTGAGTGCTCCAAAGCACATACCACCTCCTGTGCCTTACAATCCAAGTAACTCCTGGGTTCACAGTGCAAAAGCAAGACATGAATTAATGCACTGCTGGGACATGAACCTAGACGCAGAGCCAGGCCAGGATTCTTTTTCTTACAAAGGCAAGGGTGAACAAGAACTGGAGGATAGCATAGATTCCTTTCTGCCATTGTTTGGCTGTCCCAGTCAATATTTAGTAGGCTGCAGCTCTCATGCCCTCGTGAGTCTTGTGGACACTTGAGCTCCTCCTCCCTCTCTTTGCTTTGCTCAGCTGGTACAGCATACAGACAGCTGCAACCCCACACGACAGGAAACAAGAGGCTCACCTCACCAGTTCCCATCCGGGGAGCTGTTTGACAGCAGGCCCTTCACAGGGAGAGCTGGGAGGCATTCTGCTGAATCACTGCGTTGTGACCGAGTGGCCATGCAATGAATGCACTGCCAGAGGCAGGAAAAGATGCTCCGATTACCTGTGTGGGCCAACAAAGAAGTTGGATTGTGTGCGTGCGTGTGTGTATAAGCGTGCAAAGCCAGAGTGACACAAAACTGCCTGAGGTGTCATCGCTAACAACAATCGCACACAATGCATACGTACACACAGCCCTGCCCACAAGAGCCTCAACAAACACACACAGACACACACACACACACACACACTACTGATACTGAAGCTTACCTTTACATCTTTTCAGACAGTGACAAATGCTTTGCAGAACAGAAAGTTGGCTGGGTGATTTTTTTTTTTTTTTAGAACTATGGCAATCATGGATAGACATTCTGCTGTGAGACAGGGAAAAAAAGACATGGAAATAAGAGGTGAGAACTTCTGACGGGTGAACCTAGCCTAATGACTCTGTCAACAGTCAAAATGAGTCCAGTGGAAGCCTATTTTATAGAATGAGGCGTGTAGCCAAGACCTTTGTGGTTACCACCTGCTTATCTGCTCTTGACAAGCTGCTAAAACTCTTGAGTGACAGTGGACCTGTCTGCTACACCAAGAATGTGTTAAATCATTCAAGAATATTGGCACAGCTCTACTTCTCCCTCCCTCTGTCTGTTTGTCTCTCGGTCTGTCTCTGTCTTTCTCTCTTTTCTCTCACGCATACAGATTTAGTTGTAATCCGACTCTAAACACCACCCTAGGGGTAGCCTGCAGACCGAAATTTGCTCAAAGTTTGTGGAGTGGCACTTCAGTACCTCTCCATACAGTAGATGCGTATTCCTACTGCCCGGACCGATTTCACACCTCAAGCAGTTCGGTGAGAATGATACTGGGAGAAGTTCAACACAGAGAGATGACAGACATAAGTGCGCTCTGGCGTGAGGATGGAACACTCTGCGCTTGTTACAATGCTAGATGTTACAGACGACTCTCTGCAGTAAAAGCGACACTTAAAGGACTGACACACTCCCCTCCTAATATTCCTTACATAAATAAACTCAGACCTCTTTTCATAAAGTTTTTCACCCGCTGGATAACAACGGTATGCGTCAAGTTAACAGCAGAGACGGTGAAAAGACATGATCTAAGTAATTTTCCAACGCCTTGAGACTCCTACATATAAAATGACCACTGCTTGGATACTTGTCACCCACTCTTGTGTCTGGCTAAACCGCAGTTTGACAGCCGCTGTCTCGCATTAAAGGCGCTTACCGCGGCGCAGCGTCGACCCGCCCGCAACAGATTAACCGTCACCGGACACACAAGCAGGGCTTTTTTTTTTTTGTAGCTACAGCCCGTTTGCTACAACGAAAAGTCACGATGAGCAGCGAGAACACAACTTTGTTATTACACCTGAATGCCGTGCCTGCCACCACCAAGGTGTTTGTTTCTGTCTGAGAAGGGAGCTGAGAGAGGCGAAATAATCTCCCGCAGACAGTTTATTCAAGGCGCTGGATAAAAGTTAATCAGGTGGCACCTCAAACCATCTGTCAAACAAACGCTCCGTCAGAGAGCAGTGTCACCGGCTGCGGAAGTTCTGCAGCACTGGATCTCTCCGCGAGCAAAGGCAACAAGATGCAGGAAATGACCATTCATGCCATTTATTTAATTGTAATAAAAATATACAGATTTGCATTTTATTGCTTTTGCTACGTCTCCCTCGAGACGCAGCAAAAGTCTTCCACTCAGCAAAACAACAGTGCATCAAATCATCAAATACCGATACCACGAAAGAGGACAGGGGGGACCCCGCTGTGCTGGTTAACGTGACACTGTTGCATTGATGCATTTGTAAGTGGGACTCCTTTTCCATGCACGCGTACATCCACCCAGCCAGACAGACAAACAGACAGACAGCCGGTGCGCGTCTTACCTACGGGCGGGTGAGCAGGTTTGTATCCTTTCTCGTTCGTGCACACTCCCCTGCCGTGGAGAAGGGCGTGCAAGGGTTTCTCCTCCCCGCTCCTCGGCAAGCACCGAAGGCCCTGGGTGCACGTCCCGGTGTAAACGCCGCACGCCTGCCCCTCAGACAGGGCGCACGTTAGGCAGCAGCCACAGCCCGGCTCCTTGACCAGCTGGCAGCCGACCGGGACCGGAGGGCACATGGACAGCGCCTTCTCGTCACAAGGCTCGCACGGAACGTATGAGCCCAAGCACCCGGACAGCCCCAAGATAAATGTCACCAAGAGGCAAAAACTCAAAAACATTGTTGGCGTTCTTTTCAGTTATAAGCATAAACCTCAAATGCGAAGAGGAGGGGGCGGGGGGAGTAGCCTGGTCTAATGAACACAATGCCTCAGTCAGATAATCCGATTTTTACAGTTAAAGCCAAGAGTCCTTATCCAAGAGTGTTATATATATTAAAAAAAAAAAAAAAAGAAAACACACACACACTAATGACAGACTTTTCGTAGTGCACGGTGCCAAATGAGTTGGAATAACAGTTTAAAATATATATGATAATTTCCCCAAAATATTGTCCTCTGCGGGAGCAAAGAAAATTCTTTGCACAAAATCTCAACTTCTCTCCCCTTCTGTTTGGACTCCAGTACTTTCTCCACCAGAAGTTTCCTGAGCAGACTGATCAACTTGAGAGCTGCCTTGCCTTTTTAAAAACAGCCGAGCCCAAACCCCTAACTATGAATACGCTAAACAGCACGGAAGGGAGGCGCACTTGTTCCATGGCTTGGCAAGTAGCCAAACATTTTTTTTTTTTTTTCAGCAGCAGGAGGATCGCTCTTTTACCCTGAAGGCTGAATTGATGCCGAGGTGCAAGGAGCAACAACAGAGAGCAACGCAACCTTCGTCAAAATACTCCAGCTGAGCACTGTCAAAACCTGCAGGCTTCTACTGGATATATATTTGTATGTTCTGGATTTTTCAAACGCCCTACAGTCCAACTTTTCTTTTTTTATAGTGGGTGAGATAATTCATCGGGAAATGCGCAGAAACAAACTGTTCAAAATTAGAAACCGGCGCCCAAAACGCAATTAAATCATCAAAACTCTGCGGTATTTTATCTCATTTTTGAACATTTAGCCAACTGAATCGTTGAGCAAAAGGTTTTGTTAAGAACCAGAAAAACAGTTGTGTGGAAAATGTAGGTCTGATGTGAAAGGTTTATTCCTGAAACCTTAATTCGAGTCAAGGAAAAGCCGTTTTCTTATATTACATCATGATTCCTCCGTGGCCATAAAAACGAAAACACCGGTAACCCCCTGCTTCATAGTCACAGAGCTTCACGGGTTGAGTGGAATATCCGTGGTGGGGAAACGTAGGTGCAATCCCCTGCTTAACATTCTCCGAACAGGGAAAAGGTGTGTGTGATCATCAGTTATGTAATAGTTGGAGGAAAAGGGATTTGCCATTTATTTATTTTGATTTAATTTAATAAAAAAAAATTCCCCCAATTTACAACAGTTTTCCACAATGTTTAGATAACACTGTCAGGAATACCTGCTCTGCTCCGTAAGTCACCTTTAAAGCTCGCACCTGTTGCTTCCATTGGACACCATTTGTGTTACAAATGTAGCCAGAGGGAAAATCCACAAACATACTCACACACACACACCCATGTGCGCGCACCCACACACATACAACACACACCAGTGACTATTGGAGAGAGACAGTCATGTGCATAGAGGAAAAAGGAGAAGCAGAGAGGAGTAGGGAAAGGGATGTCACGAACTGTGAGATTTGAGGCAACAGCCTGACAACTTAAGTGCAACTAGGCTCTATTATTTTATAGTCCATGTGCAGAATGAGGCCTGATTGCTTCAGCGTGTGTTCTGCTTGCACCACATATGCACTCTAAATCAGCCTGGTCAGGGCTGTTATTCCCATCTCTGCAGCTTTCATGGCAGATTTCTCTCCCCCTCAATACCGGCAGAGTGTCATGAAACTGTGCCGGTTGTCCTTCCCAAAACCATTCACTGCCTGATAAATGGCCACAGTCATTTCCTAAACGTGGCTATCATTTTATCTTATCCTGTGTATGTAGGCTGAGGATCCATGGAGGAGTGATTTAATCAGGTTGAGCTGTTAACCACTAGAAGGTGCTGTTAACAATGATAAACTCATCTGTACTGTATACACCTTTGCAGACATTGCCACAAAGCAGTTAACTGAAAGTAGATGCTGCTCTGGGATATTATATATGAATCAGAAAATAGGACTACTGCAGTATTTATTAATTCCATGGAGAATTAGTGACTGGATAATTACCTAATCTCACTTTAACTGGATTGCATTTACATGGACATTTGTAATGTTTTTGGAATAGTTCTGATAAATGGGGTTTGTTTTTACCTCAGCATCAGTGTGGCGCATGTTTAGTATTTTTCTTCTGTTCAGCTGTGCCATGCCATGTCAATTCTATCAGTTCCTGTCTTTTGCTTTCCACCATAAACATTTGAACCAGAGTGTGTCTGAGTTTGACACAAAGGGACAGATTAACACAAAAAACAAAACAACAACAAGTATGTATCTGCTCTTGAGCAAAAACTATAGTAAGACAGTGGTCCCTCCAAAATCAACAGGAGCAGCAAAACCCCACCTGCAAGACATGAATGTGAGCTGCTTTGGCTAAACCAGAGCTGTGATAATGAACAGGATTAAGACAGTAAAGCAGTATGGATTAATGATGCATTCACCAAATCTCAGCTGTGCATGAGATGGATGAAACGAGGATGACACTTTACAAGGAAAATACAGTATGTTTCCAATACAAGCTCAAGTAAAGGATGTACACTGTTCATGTAATCATCACTCTGAGAACACCGAGTTCTTGTTCTTTTCCTCTGCTCTCATTCTTTGCTCAATGCAAATCCTAATTCCCCAAAGATCTGTTCATGCATCAATCCATCTGTTCCTCCCTCTGTCCCACCCTCCTTCTATGCATACATCATTCTGACTTAAAGGAACACTTACAAAGTTGTATGCTGCACAAAAGTGCATACTCGTGACTGGATGTCTGCTTTGGGTGGTGCTTTGATTTGACAGCCAGAAGTCTCATCACCAGGCCCTGCAATTCCCTACTACAAGTTTAATATTTAACTTCTGGCATTTCCCTAATGTTCAGCAGTGTTGATTTAGTGCAAGAGAGCCGCTAGTATCATAGAATATATCAGGAACAGAAGCCTAAAGCTCTACTTTATTCAGTAACAATGTGAGAAGAGTCAGTTTAAGCATTTTCTGTTGTATGTTCAAGTTGACAATATGATTAACGAGTACACAATATTTTTGTTTAAATAAGTTATTTTATGTTATTTTCATTTTCATATGGACACAAGTAGAAGTCAGTAAAGATCACAGCTTTTATTTGTAGTCATATAAGTGAAAATCTTGAGGGCATTACCATCTAGTGTTTTTTCACACCACAGTTGTGCTGTTTTGTACTATGGTGCAGTAACAGATCACTGACAACAAAGATGTTGGCCTTATCTTGTATTTGACAGCTGACACACACAGCTTTTCCAATAAACACTGTTGGAGGAACTCAAACAAGGGATTCAGTGTTGAAAAGATTTGGAAGATAAAATTTTCTTGTCAGAACCTGATACCTATATTACCCGCAATGAAACTGACAAAAAAAAACAAAGTTTTAGCATGAACTGCAGAAAATGCAGCCTTACCTATTGCTGTCTGTAAAGTGAATTTACAAGAAATTCCTACACATCTAACATACTTTGAAGTTTAAAAGCTGTAGTAAAAGTAAAAATGATGACATATCAGATTTAAAAATTAGTTTTATTGCAAGGCAATGACACCTTCCAAATATTGTGTAGGTCTCTCATGTGCCTCCAAAACAGTTGTGACTCATCAGAGAATGGACATGGGCCTTCTGAGGGTGTCCTGCAGTGTCTGGCAACAGAATGTTGTTAGTGGGGGCCTTTGGGTCCTATGGGTTAAAACATTTTTGTGTGTGTGCCCGTGTCAGGCTGCATTATGCTGGGGATGGCTGCTGCCATCAAGGAGTGTCATTGCTATGTGGTGGGGGTGTCTCGTCTGGTCTAGGTGGGTGGTACGTGTCTAACAGACATCCACACAAATGCCAGGTCCAAAAGTTTCCCAGCAGAACATTGAATTGTCACAAGATGGTCAATGTTATTTATTTCTCCTGTCAGTGGTCATAATGTTATCTATGTATCTATCTGACTCACTTTTTTTGGACCATAACTTATCCTAAATGGTTGCAGCTTTAAATGCCATTCCACCGTTAATTTGTCAAGCATACTGATGTCATGATGGCTATTACTTTTGATGGTGATATCTGCAATCTAGTCGATTTTATATGACTTTTTATAATTTAAAAAAATGAATGGATGTCTATGGGAATCTGGAGGCACATTTCTTCAGAGTTGAGAATTTTTCAACATTCACGCATAGGCTATGTATAGCCACATCTATCATCTCTTGATGTATTGCGTGGGTATTTGCCCCAAAACAATTAGTATTGGTGAGATTAATTTCGAAAGTGGAGAAAGTTTCAGCATTTTGTAGATTTCCCCAGTGTGTCACGTGATAATTTAGAGCGTAGCGCTGTGCAGTTTTGACGGTGAAGAACTATTTCTAAATTACTCAGAGTCGCTCATATTTTGTTCTATAGCCATATAATTGCACTCCTTCCCCTGGGAGTGGACACAACTAACAAATTTGAGGTTTAGTTTAGTATGTTTACTAAAGCCTTATTTGGTCATGTAGCAAGACCCATTGGGTTCCATAGCGCGAGGCATGCTAGCGGTTAGCCATGGAAGCTAATCACTGTGAATGAGCTGGATCTTGAAGGAACGCCTGCTTTAACGCAAAAGTCAAATTATGGATTACACAGTGGATTCAAGTGGAGAACCACAGTAATGCAGCATAAGAAGAGAGCGGGTAAGCATTTAAGTGACTGATTTGCTTCTCAAAGAAATTATGTATTAGATAGGCTACGCCCACAGCAGTACTTCCAACAGTATATCGACAAAAATGAATTCTCACTCGCGATCAATGAAGTCCTGTTGTGCACATGTTGTAAAATTTAAATAAAATTAGGTAAAAACAAAATATTCTTTGCAATGTGTTTTTTATTTACCACCCCAACACAAAAATATCAAAATATTCCTGTGTAGATAGCCACCGTTTTAAACGCATATAAAACGTTTCTGTGGCAGCAGGCAGCCAGCCTTCTGTTTATAACACACCAGTAGCGGAGGAGTGATTGGTTTGTCCACATGAATTGAGAAGCTAGTCATTTTTCCTGTGTGACGGTATGCTAAGCTAGTAGCGCCGACATCGCATGCAGCACCCATTTACTATTTATACAATCTATGGTATATACTATGGACAAATCGTGACATCACCCATTAGATTTATGAAGAGCAAAATGAAGCCACAGATGAAGCCCCCAAGTGAGCGGAGCCCACGGTCACCATGTTGGTTGTGCTTTACTCCACCCACACTCGGATACTCCAAAAATGGGCATGGGGTCGGAGTGAAGGAAGCCTGGTTGTTGAAACCTGCCCACCCAACCTCTCCGCTACCGTGCTAGCTCAGGTTGCTGAGCTAGACTAATTGCTATCCGTGGTGCTAGCAGCCAGCTCCTGGTTTGATGCTACTTGTCACGCCTCATGTTACAAGCCTTGTTTGACTACATGTTTACTTTTACATTATATAGTCTTAAATATAGTCACCTTTTTGTGGTTGAGGTCTTTATTTAAAAAAAATTAAAAATCTGTAACAAGTTATGGGTCACATTTCAATAATTTAATTTCTATTTGCATTGTTTTATAGCAAAAAATGATAAATTAATGTCAAAATTTGTATTCAGGATCCTCGGTGGAAGCTGGCTCTTTGGACATGGAATGTCACCTCTCTGGGATTTTGTAGGGCTGTCCTGGCTGACATACCTCTGCAACATTGCGTGGACATTGGGGGCAGTGCCTCTGGAGTGGCAGACCATGAAGATCAGCACCTCCAAGTCTGATTCCAGATTGGTCCTCAGTCAGAAAAGGTTGGATTACCCACTCCGGGTTGGGGAGGAGGTCCTGCCTCAAGTGGAGGAGTTCAAGTATCTCGGGATCTTGTTCATGAGTGAGGGTAGGATGGAGCAGGAGATCGACAGGTGGATCTGAGTGGCGTCTGCAGTGATGCGGGTGCTTAACCGGTCTGTCATGTTAAGGGAGAGCTAAACCAAAAGACGAAGCTCTCAATTTACCGATCTACATTAAAAACCCTCACCTATGGTCATGAACTTTGGGTAATGACAGAAAGAACAAGATCACTAATACAAGCGGCCGAAATGAGTTTCCTTCGCAGGGTAGCCAGGCTCAGCCTTAGAGATAGGGTAAGGATGCCTCCCAGGAGAGGCCCTGGGGCCGACCCAGGATACAAGGGAGGCATTATATCTCTCGTCTGGCCTTGGAACGCCTGGGGATTCCTCCAGAGGAGCTGGTGGAAGTGGCTGGGGAGAGAGAGCTGTCTGGACTTCCCTGCTGAGGCTGCTGCCACCGTGACCTGGACCCAGATAAGTGGAAGAAGACACTAATCTGTGAGATATAAAATAAAATAATCAAACGCTAAGCCTATGTTGTGTGATGAACGTTGTCTTATGGAAAATAGTCTCTCAGGTGGACAGGTGTGAACCCCCGCAGGATGCATTGAGGGATCCAATCTCTGAACACATTTGGAGGTGCTCTGGGTCGCATGTGTCTGCATTCCTTTGGTAGTGTGAAAAGACCTCCTATACTCAACAGGAGTGCTCTTGCATCAGTGGAGTTTTGTCCCATTCATTCAGAAAAACACACGACCGCTATTAAATGAGCACCTAAAAAGGAAAAGTCACCGCAAGTGATGTCTATTCATTAGTCAGGAGAGCGTTTAAAAATATTCTGTCCTTGTAGCTGTTAACTAAAAAATAATAAATCTAAGTAAGGAATTTACAAATTAAAATATTTAATATGAGTACATGGTGAGTTAATTATGGTTGGGCCATGCATTAATAATGATGCGGCCATGTCGATGTATGTATGAGCTGTGTGTGGTTAAGTACTCATTCACCTATGTCTTTATTTACCTTTATTGACAGAGATTACGGTACATAGGAGACACATCTGGAGACACATTTAATGCCAGGTCTGAAGACACGTACCTAAAGCTGGTCACAGACGGAGCATAATGCAAGGTCTGAACAGGGCTTCAGAAAATCGAGGGCACATGCATATGTTCCGTAGAGCAACCTTTGAGAGCATTAATTTGCTTTACTTTGATTTGCTTTCTGTCATTTATTTCCAAAGCTGTCCAAAGCTGTAAAGTTTACAAAAGTGAAACTTTGGGGAAACTCATACTGAAAGGTTTAACGTAATCAGAACTTCTTATTATAGCGCTTCAATGTGGTCAGTCACAAAGGCACAGTCGTTCAAAACCTTCATGCTCTCCCTCTGACCTAGCAGCTACTATCATCTTAAGCAGCTGTGAGCTAGCAGCAGTATCTCCTGCAATCACACTACACTTTCGTCAGGAAATGTATTTTTTCTAGTTGGAAATATTTTCTTTGAGACAAACAGGAGGGTCGTAAATGTACACCACTTTGTATGTATAATGTTTTTTAAACATGCATTTTCAGCACACAAGTAAAAAAAAAAAAAAGGAAGTAAATTATTATCTCTCAGTTCCAAACATTGGCAATAAAAGGTGAAGGGACTTTACATGTTCTCTGTGTTTTCTTAATTGGTTAGTTGGTAAGCATGATTTGATCTTTTTTGTTTAAATAAATACCAACTAGCATGGTTTGCATTTTGCTTACTGAACATGTACACCACTGATTTTATTGTGTCAGTGTCAGGCGTGTCTGCCAAACATGCTAATCTTCATACTGTATGTGCTTAGAGGACAATGTTTGCATGATGTACAGTACTTCCTATGTCTGTGTTTAATTGCATGTTTATGCATGCGTGAGCCTCTCTTATATTTATGTGTTCAAACATTCTGGAAACGGTGCGTGTTCATGTGGGCAGGTGTATTTGTGTTTTATTTCCTTGCATTCCCCATAGATGGAAAATAACGAACAGCAGAGTATGCAGCCCATAATTTTTCTTGTTCCACTTCATCAAGTCGTCACTTTACATATACACAAGGCGGGTGCGTGATACACAAACACTCTTAGGCACACAAACAGTCCCATTTCTAAGGACATACAGAAAGGTGTTGTTGTGTATATCTGTTGAGACCAGACAGCACGGCTCCAGGAATGAACCTGTTAGCATTGTTAGCATTTCAGACGTCCTGTCTACATTGTGTTATTTAAACTGTGGAATAAAAACTCCTGACGTCTGTGGAGTTCAAAATGTGTAGACATATATGAGGAATGGCATGACGCAAGGGTGTGTAAATGTATGCGTGAGAGATAGAGAAAACGACAACTTAGGAAGAAGAGATTTGAGCAATAAATTACTCTCATAGGGACCTTTAATGTACAGGAATAATGGACAAGGTTGTTTTCATTCTTTGTAAAATCAACAGATCTCTGCATAGAACCACTAAACCTTAAATTATTTAATTTGTCTGAGCTTCAATTGGCTGGAGTACTTTACTATCTTATTACAATGTAATAAGGCCACTTCGGAGTCTTTTCTTCACTGTCAAGAATAAAAATATTGACTATGATCAAATTTGAATGCACTGTATTGAATATCAGTGTAAAATGGGATCGATTGACCCTAACAGCTCCAATACAAAAGCATGATACTTGATACATTTGAAATCCAAGTTACTTGACAAAAAGTCATTTAGTAAGACTGGGGAGAAAATTGGTGGTTTGAACTGTATACTTGTATTGGCACAATGCATGCAGTACACAGGTAACTTGTGACATTCTGGTCTGTTTTTCTGAAGTTTTTAATTCACCAAATAGTGACAAGTACTCAGTTCACTCCCACTTGGATTCCATCTCCCTATAATTGACAGTGTTGCTATAGTGGCATTGTCAACAGCGTGGTGAACTTTCTGGGGGGGGGGGGGGGCGCCTACGGGTTTCCATTAATGGTGAATCGCCTCGACGTGACCATGGGAACACCTGCATGATCTTGTAACGTGAGTCAGTGTGAAGGCTTATCTGCGCTCTGTGATGGAAACTCTGCAGATGGAGATAAGCTGGCAGCATAAAACCTTACACAAGTGGCAGTCTTTTTATAGTCTATTAATGTATGGTCGGCCTAAAGCTTTTCCAAAACAAAGCTAACATATGTGAAAGATGTCACAGAGGGTCTCAGATGAGGAGTGCATGAACAACTTGGGATGGTTTAGCTCTGTGGCCTGGTCCGAAGCCAAACTCCTAGCTTGAAATAGCTAACCCTGGGTTTTGTTAAAAGGTAAAGTATTTGTGGTTTCTCCTCCCTGCTCTTTCATTCCTTCAATCTCAAGGATGATTTACTTTTATACATTTCTCTTTGCGACGTGCATTTTTCCCCATCTTATTCCTCATGCTTGTAATTGAGAAAGCAATTGTGCAGCCAACCTGGCAATATAAGATTGTCTTTGTTAGTGTGTGTATGCAAGTATGTGTGTGTACACAATGGTGGCAGGCTGGTCCAAAAGTGACCAAAACACACTAACAAATATTTGAATTTTTACATCAAGTACTCCTCAAGTATACTTTAAACACTGGCAAACAATGTCTTCAATTTGTAAGTTTAGGTATTTATTTAACACTGTTGTCCAGAAAGTTTTACACTAAGATCAACATTAAAATTCCTTGGCTATTTTACCTAAATTCTTCTTGTGACAACATTGCAGAAAGTGTGGAGTGCAAAAACAACTACATACACAGCAAAACAAAAGAACCCATTTATCATCAGTATTTGAGTAGTGCTTAAAAAAATGAAGGCTGACCTTTAAGTTGATTCTACTTTTGTAACAGAGGGGAGTTTTATTAGAATGGCTAACAGCAAATGTCAGGGTGGAAATGGAATACATGCCGTTGATTGCACTTAAATAAAAATGTCAGTCTAATGAATGTAAAATCAGCAGTCTAGGGAAAAAGAAAACTTTCCCAAGCGAACTAGGTGTCTGTCATTCCTTTTTATTGCTAAAGCTAATGCCTACCACTTTTACACAGGTCATGCCAACATATCGCTTTCAGTGCCAGATGCTGCGTGGTACCGTAACAACTCAGGGCAAAAGATTTTATACTGGACTGCTCAAGTATGTGCCAGCCTTTGGGTAGGAATGACATTTAGGACAGTAGGAGACACGCTGGCTGCACCTTGCAACCAAGTTCCTGTGGAAGAGCATACTATGCCAGGGTCAGTGAGTTAAAGCCATGTGCATAGAGACAGTGTGATAGAATAAAAAGCAAATACTTAAAGGTGACATAGAATGATTGAACGGGGTATTTATCCTTGATCTGTGATGTGACATGCAGACAAAAAAATTTTGGTTGGGTCTGTAATGCCTTAGAAGCTTCCTAAAAACCTCTCTCAGAAAGCTATATTAGGGTGGGGGATTTTAAACGCGTGGTTTTGCACCTATTTGGCGCCCCTTCGGGCTTAACTGGCAACCTCATTATGAAATGCAAGCACTTGACGCTGATTGGCTGCATTTGCTGCCACTCAAAAGAATGTAAACTTCGCTATAGAGAGCCGAAGTCCCGCCCCTCTACTTACCGAAGGGAGTTTTGGTCGGTTCTGTACGCGCCAGCATGCAGGACTTGTAGTTCGTTTAATTACGTATTTTCCATAGCGTTTTACTTAACTATCTTGCGACAAACTGTGACATTCTTGACATGTAAAATCATTTTTTATTCTGAAAAACAACATATGTATAATCCAAGGCACAAGTCGATCGGGACCAGAAAATAATTTATCTTTCGCCATAGACTGCCGTTCACAAACGAAGTAGCAGTCTGTGGTTGAATGTAGTTGGAATCCGATTATAAATGAACAGCAGCCACGCATCTCGTGCATTTCTTTCGGTGGGAATGTAATGGAAAGTTTGCACACCGCTTGCACAGCCTGGAAGAGCACACCTCGGAACGCGACTCGCCATTTCGCCTTGAACTCCGCAAGCACTGCTGCAATGTACTTCCCGTTGGAGGCGAGAGGGCGGATGTATGCAAATTATTTTGAAGGGGAGGGAATTGAATGAGAGTGGGGGGGCAGTAAGATACATGTTACGTAATATGTATCCGTTGTTCAGATTGGGCCATTTTCTGGCTGACATTTCTAAAGGAGGAATTTCTATGAAACGGAGATGTTCAGAATGTCTAGCACTTTTCGTATGTTCGTGAATGCGGGCAGACTACCGTTATTCAACTAAGACAAGGTAAAAACGTTTTTTCATTCTCTGTCACCTTTAACAGTTTAAACTAAGGGGCCATCCACACGGAGACGCTTTTTGGTTTAAACGCAGATGTTTTGCATCGTTTTGGCCGATTGTCCAAACGCATCCTGTAAACGCATTGCCTTAAAACGAACTTTTCTGAAACCTGGTCCCAGGGTGAAAAGATTTGCAAACACAGCCCTTGAGTGTTCGTTTGGATGGCGAAAACGCATACTTGCGTTTCGACGACGTCATCGCCACACCCCTCGAGCAGCCTTCCACCTCCCGCGAGACGTCTCATAACAACATCAACAACAATGGCGGACTACATGCTCGTGTTCCTATTAGGGTTACTAGGGCAAAATATCATGCTCCTGTGCCACCACGCTGAGCAAAAAAGGCTGATGGACAACCACATAAGCAACATTTTACATCCACCGCGAAGGGCTACCAGGAGGGCAACTAGGAGAAGATTTTGGGTTCGACCAGGTAGAACCAGCAGTTGGTGGGACAACTTCATCAATGGCGTTGTTGTGGACGAAAAATGGAGGGAGAACTTTCGCATGTCCAAAACATCTCTCGTCGCCCTGAGCGAAGAACTCCGTCCATACATCCAAAGGCAAACAACAGCCATGCGTGCGCCAATTGAGACGGTCAAAAGGGTTGCGTTGACGCTTTATTACTTGAGCGACGAAAGACTGCTAACGCCTTTGGCGTGTCGCGACAGGCTGTATCCGTCGTTGTCAGGCAGACCTGCAAAGCTATCGCTATCCATCTTGGTCCAAAATACATCAAGATGCCTTTTACGGAGCCCGAGGCCGAGGATCTGGTTTTGGGCTTCCATCGTGCTCATGGCATGCCACAGTGTTTGGGAGCGGTCGACGGCACCCACATCGAAATAAAGCAGCCATCTACCAACTCCATGGACTACATTAACAGGAAAGGCAAGCGTTCCCTTAATGTACAGGCTGTCTGTGACCACAAGTTTAAATTCATGGACGTCGTGATAAAGTGGCCTGGGAGTGTACACGATGCACGAGTTTTTGCTAATTCAACCATCAACTCAAACTTAAAGACTGGCAAGATCCCTGCTCTGAAAAAGCAGATTGTGGACGATGAGGAGGCCATACCCATCTTCCTTCTTGGTGACCCAGCCTACCCTCTGATGCCTTACTTGATGAAGGTGGCTCCACACCTCAAGAACAGTACTTTGGGCTATGTTTGTGTAGGGCACGCATGGTCATCGAGTGTGCTTATGGTCGCCTTAAAGCCAGATTTGCTGCATTGAAAAGGCCTATGGACATCAATTTGCAGGACCTGCCCCGTGTAATTTATGCTTGCTTTGTTCTCCATAACTTTTGTGAGGACAGTAAGGAGACTGTGGCTGATCACTCTGTATCGGGAGCAATACAGTGTGATAACGACGTGCAGCCGCCAATACAACGCAACAACTACACCACTGACTGTAACGAGGTGGAGGGAAAGAGAGTGAGAAGAGTACTCACAAAGTACCTTGACCCATAACAAAAGACTGAATAGTTGTAATTTTGAAAGTATTTTGAATAAAGAGTACTCACAAAGTACCCTTAACAAAAGACTGGCACAAGACTGAATAGTTCACTGATTGTCATTTTGAAAATGTTGTAAATAATGTGTGTCTAGTGAAAATAAACAAATGACTGCAGTCACTTTCAGAAATCTTTCTTTTATTAAAAAGTTAACATTTGTGCAAATATTAAATGTGCAAATATACAAACAAAATGTGCAAATATAACATCTCACTCCACATCATTTTGCAGCAGTGCTCTTCTGAATGAAAACGTTTCATTCGCTGGGCTGCGTGTTGGTGTAGGTGTGTATTGTCCAGGTTGGTATGCAGATGGATTGGGTGCAGGTGTGTGCAGAAAGGCTGGTGTAGTGGGTTGTGGTGTCGAATGAACATATGATGGTGGGTACCCATGGAATTGTCCGCTGCTGCTTTGGGGGGGGGTACAAACTGGGGTCTGAGCAGCAATTCCCTCATCAGGGAAAACCCATCCCGTATGGTGCTGGTAATGTTGGCAATGTTGGTGTTTATCTGAGTCATGTTTTCAGCGTGGCTTCTTGCTGACTCCTCAGCCAACTCCAACATCCTCCTCTTGATTTTTGAATCCTCCTCTGCTGGGTCAGCCTGAGCTTTCCTCTTTAGCCCGTCCCCTCTGTGGCTGTCCAGCTTGGCCTAGAATTAAGCAGAGCAGAATATTACTATTGGGCAAGTTAAAGTCAAAACTACGTTGTGAATTATGTGCTGAAGCAACACACCTACATAAACATGCATCCGTCCTAATGCCCACAACAACACGGCACTGTAGCACTAGCTAAGCTTGAAATCATGAGCCTACCTGGAGCAAATCCCGGCGCTGCTTCACAACTGCAGGAGGAAGACAGTCAAAGGAGTCTGTCGAATTTGGGGATGCAGGCATCTCCTCTGTCGATGTTGAGGTCTGGGACGACAACTCCTCCAGGTCAGCGGTTTCGATGCTAGACTCGATGGAGCGCGTAGCAGGCGACCCACCCCAGATCTCCTGGCAAAGCTCATAAAAGAGCATAACCACCCGTCCTTGGCCACTTGGCCGTCCTGTGTCCACGGCCCGTCTGTATTTGCCACGAATATATTTTAGCTTCGTGGTCACATGGCCTTTTGAAACTGCCGTTGCCGAGTGAGGAAAGTCCTCTGTTGCCTCCGTAGGGTGTTGTGCCCGTAACGCGTTCGTTAAGTCCAAATAATTCGACTGGCATGACTCCCAGTCAACATTCTCTTGCAATTTCCTCGCCTTGTAATCGAGTGTGAGTCGCAGTAGCAATTCGACCTCGCTGTCGGTCCACACAAAAGACTCTGCTTTCTTTGCAACAGCCGCCATCGTCGTCGTCTTCTTCTCCTTGAGTTTGGTTTCTTCTACTGTCGATTTGTAAACAGCGCTCAAGCTTTATGCGCATGCTCCGCCTCTTCCTCTCCGTTTTTGGTGAATTTCTGAAACTGAAACAGCGTCACCTATAGGCCTGGAATATGAAGTAGCGTGTTGAGTCGTGTTGAGATGGATCCGTGTGTACGCAAATATTCTTGAAACGATGCCAGGGAAAACGGAGGGGGAAAAGATCGTTTTGGTACGTGTGGACTTGGCCTAAGACAACAACTGTTCTACTAGCTTGAGGTTGTGCTTTGGTATGGTCACATGGCAACATTTGCTGATGATTATTAAACAAAAAACAACTATGAGGTTTGAAAAGACATAAACCAGACTTGGATTCACGAATATATGGATGTCTGTCACTCAACCATATGCTGTTGGGATAATACAGTTTTGTAACGTAAGCGTGGTGGACCGACCAACACTATTTTTTTCTTTGATCAACAGGGGAACTTCAAATTACCCAGTTAAAAATGTAGCTATAAGGTGCCTTGAACAAGCACCTAGACCCCCTAATCTGCCTTGCACAATTGCCCACTGCTCCAAGTGTGCACAATACTCTCTGCATGTATAAATGGATGTGTTTAATGCATTCCTTGTATGTATGTGTACATACTGTGTATCATAGACGATATAAAATGGAGATGGAACAGCGCCTCCAAAGTGAAGCCAAAGCAAGTAGAGCTCCCCCTGGTGACTGGCTGCAGTATAGGTCATAGGCTCCACCTCCTCCACATCAAATATATGTTTTTTTAATGGTTTCTGTCATTTTAGGTAGTTATATAATACTGATGCATACTTAAGTGGCTATTTTTCAAATTTCTTTTTTTTTTTTTTTTTGTTTATTTGATGTTATACAAACAGGATGTGGCATCAGAATGACTACAAGTTGCCATGCCAGTCTCGTAGGACCGTGAGATTTGGAAAAAATAAATAAATAAGTACAGTGTATAATCCAACATTTCCTTCTAACTGGTGGAGGTAGAGCAGAGTGCAGTATTAAACAAATATGTGAGTGAGTCTGGCGGAAGTGTGGGCGGGTCATCAATAACGCGGTTCCTCGTGGCTCCACTCTCGGAGTGTGATTTCCTCCCACTTCTATGCCATTCTCAGGCATAGTGCTAGCATTATGTATCCTTCCCATGGCAGCATTCCAAGTGAAAACAAGATGCCTTGCACAAGCAATTATACAAAAATGTAAATATGGATTTCCTGCAAACCAGAAACACGTGTGCGCAGCATTCTGTTTTATTAAGCATCATTACCTACTATTTGAAAGCCTGGGTGTTGTTATTATAGTTTGTGACACAATTCATAGCTGTTACAAAAACATTTACTTGAGATATAGTGATACAATGACATCACTAAAGGCAATGTCAGTAAGGCGGTTAAAATTGTGTTATTCCTTACTGTCTGAGAAGTATCACGCACATTGTTTATCAGCTGGTTTTAGTTCTTTATTATACAGTATAATGAGATTTATGAATTTACTCCAGATATTATTTCATACAGTTTCCCACAGATCATCCTGACCTGTTGGGTTTCTTGAATCGTTTTAAATCTCCAATTGAATAAAGCTGGGCTTCTCAGCTTGAGTTTGTAATGATTGATCTGACAGCGGTTCAGTGGGATTTAACAGGTGAACAATTTATAAATGTATTGCCATGCATCCTCCAACCAGAATGATGTCATTACGTAAGGGGTAAAAGTAGAAAAGTGTTCAGTCAAAAATGTTAATTTTTGCTTGTGAGAAGAGTGGTTAAGCATGGGAGAAGAGAATAGAAGGTCAGACGAGACACAATGAGTAGTGAGCACACTTGGAGAAGTGGGTAGCCAGGCAAAGCACCCAAGGAGTAGTTTTAGGGTAAGCACTTCAGTCATGGATGTAGATGAGATTCAAACCAGCTTCCGTTGTGTTCAGTTGTAGAGCAATAACCACAAAAGGCAGAGAATTAAGGAAACCATGCTCACAACAGCATACAAAGTAAAGTTTTGATTTTTCTTTTCCTGTTTCCTGTCTGGTGCATATATGGAGTGAAATACTTGCTCTCTTGGCTGCCAGCCAGAGTGCAGAATGCTTTTTTTGGCCAATATTTGTCCATTAAAGTATGCCTTGATTGATTTCAGTAGTAGTCTTTATATTTAACACATATGAGAACATCAGTACCCTAACTTTCTGTGATGTCACCTGACCTGTAACATGCTATTTTTTTTTTCACTCTTCAGTCTCGCCAATCATGCTTAACCCTCCTGTTGTCTGTGAAACTGTGTTTAACACCATAAATGTTGTTTTGTCAGCTTGAAATTGTATGACTTCTCCTAAAATGGCATCACGATTAGAAAAGGGGAAATATTGCCTTTATTCATGTTTCCCTGGGAGGTGTACACCACTAGTGTACAAAGATTGTCTTTGGGTCATTTTGACCCGCCAGTTAAAATCACAGTCATAGCGTCAGTAACTGACTACAAACACTCTCACACATACAGATATCTCCAGCAAGGCGCATTTAACGTGGAGGGTGGGGAGGTATCTGAGGAAGAAGATGGGAAAGAATATATCCAGAGCATGATATTCAGATGAAGAAACCCCTGAAGCTGAACAAGAAACGTTTTTGTCAAAAAAATTGCAAGATAACATGGTCCTCACCACTATATGACAACCAAGGCAAGATAACAGCAGAAGATGTCATAAAGATGACTTCAGGTCCCACAAGACATTTAACCTGTTCATCATACCAGCTATTGAAAAAAATCACCCTGGAGATGACAAATTTGAAGGGAAAAATAATAGTGACAGCTTGGAAAGCATGGATGCGATTGACTTGCATGTCTACATAGGGTTGCTAATCTTAGCAGGAATTTACAGATCAGAATAAAAATCTACTTTGGTAAAGAAAACATAAGACAGCTGTGCTGAAATAAAAATGTATGATTTGAAAGCAGTCTTTCTGCACTGTAAAAAAGGAGAACTCTGATATTCACAGTTTTTGATGAATGACGGGTTGTTTCTTCATGCAAAATAGATTTGGAATTTCAAATTAAATGACATTTCTTTATTTTAGATCTTTAGTGAGGGTGGGTCATTTTTGACCCGGAGGACAAGGGGCGTATAAAGAATGTGAAGACAAGAGTTGGGTTAAACGTGTATAACATTGATCATGTCTTTGGGAGTGGCTCTTTGTGTTTTTCATCAGTCATCGTGGTGTCTTTGCAGAAGCATATTTTTCACAGCAAAACCCTGACAATTGTAATGAGGGGACGTGTTTTTAACTAGTACTGCACATACTGCAGCAGTTCAGCCAAGCAATGTTTTGCAGTGGCTCAAATAAAATGGAGAGAAAAAAAGTTTGGCTGAGCTGCAAATCAGAAATGACTCTCCAATTGTTGGTGTAAGGGTATTTAGCAAACTTCAGACATAAAACATTGCCTCTGGATAGGAGTTTTCCAGTTTTTTGATTAGAGAGTGGGTTTGAATTTTGATTTGGTAAAGGCTCTGGTTATGACTGCAACGCTAAAGAGAATCCCAAACAGGCCTGAGTGGACACAGAGGCTTTTGCAGAGTATGTAATTACATAGTAAATTATTCAGATCGTCCAAACCAAAACATAGAGGCATTAATTTTCAAAACCATCTTACAAGGAAGCCTCTGGCAGCACTGAGCCACACTCTTTAAGAAAAAAACAAAAAGACCTTCAACGTTTGCAACGTTGTACCTGGAAGTGGTTTAATGTTTATTTTAAAGAGTTAAAATGTTGTTTTTCACATGGCCTCAGTGAAACATCCATAGCAAATATGAACTGAATCAATGAGTTTTATCTTGGCTTTAGGAATCAAACATGTGAGGGTGAAATTATTCTTCAAGTGACAGCAGTAAGTCAGTGATGACAAAGAGACAGAGAGAGAAAGAGGGAGATATATTACGTGTTTCTGATGGGTTTGGCTATCGCTGTGATTTTGCATAAGCAGATCAAACCAGTCTGTTTGTTTAGGCAGAAACTACCCAAAGGATCATGTTACTTGAAAACTTAATACGAAGCACAACTGATTTCTGTGAAGAGTTCAGCATTCCTCTTCAGCTGGAACATTTTCCTCCTTACGCAATAATTAAGGCATGATGAAATTACGGGTTTTTAGGATACAGTGCCAAAATATAACACATGAGTTTGGATTTTGCTCAGACTCAACAAAATAAACTCATCAAGTCTGAGACAAGTTTGAGACTCCACCTTCCAAAATTAATGTTGTTTGTTGCAGTTTGACTAAATGTAAATACTGAGTTGACAAAAATGCAATGACTTTTTGTTGACTAAAACTAGACTAAAACAATGAAAGATAAAAAAGACTAAAACGTGACTAAGCTAATAAGCTTTTTTGTCTGAAGTCAAAAACTCCAAAGCTGGGGATGTGACGACTTGAGTGCAGGGAGGACCCAAAACACAGAGACACTGGTAGCAGGTTTAACAAAGGTTTATTTCCGCTTCTTCTCAAAACAAAAACAACAACTCAAAAAGCTGCTTTGGGTAGCGGTTCGTTGCAGGTGGCGGTGACTGGAGGCTGGCTGACTGCGAGGACACTGACGTTGCTTGAAAACCAAATCATGTGACATTGGTGTGGAGGGTGAACCAAGCTTTTATGGAATGGTGATTGCTGGATAGAACTCGGGTGCTCTGCTGTGCACCACCTGCACTGCAGGAGGGGAAAAATAGGAAAACACAGCCACAAATTATAAAAACACAAGACAACAACTCAGACCATAAAAGGGGACACCCTACACAACTTTTACAGTCTTTACAGATTTTGAAAAGACAAGGAGTACACACTGACAGACTGGCTTCAGCAGATTTTTGTATGACGACTAAAAGCCTGGGGATCACACAACTGTGCCTAATGAGGGATCACAGACTACATGATTTGTCAAACCAACTAAAGCCAACTGAATGCATCAGACTCTCGCGCAAACTTTTGTGAGTGTACTTTACAAGGGTAAAAAAACAAACATACCAGTTGGTGGTAATGCATTAACGAAAGCTTTTCTGCAAGGCAACTGAAGCTTGAACAGGCGCTACTCTCGGCCATAGCCCACATCAACACCATAAACACCATCAGTCTGACACTTGTGATATGTGGCTCTCGTTTGGCAAAAATAGAAAAAGAAAAAGAAAAAAACGCTCCATAACCACAGCAACAACGTCTACTAATAGAACACAACAGAACTGAACTTAAACACATGAGCTTATCAGTACTTTGCAGATATGTATAGCCTATATTAATCCTCACTGTCAATAGCATTTAATAGTACTTCACACAGAGTGTTGTAAGATAGGATGATGTAGCCAGGATAAAAAAAGAAAAACGTAAAAAAGCGATGTATCTCCGAATTTATTTCTGTGGATAGCAGCTAAAGGTCTAATAACTTTAGACAATGAAATTTATCAGCAAGTTATTGAGTTGCACCCTCCCTCTCTCTGTTACCGCAGGAGGTTTAACTGACCACTGTTGAGAGGATTTGGACCGTTCCTCTGCTAGCCTTTTGGGATGAGTGTGGATTGCAGTAGTACTTTTGTTGTATTTCAGGACTGACTTATATATTCTGCATGTTACAAAAAAAAAGTTGTCACCTGGATTTAATTAAGCAAATAGGTAAGAGCCTCCTATTGGATAATTACTGCACGGGTGATTATCTTTCAGCTGGCAACAAGTTATTTAACCTGCAATAAGTAGCTTCTCATTTCTTAAACAACCATGTTGAAAGACACATCCTGTGGTTGTGGAAAAGATGTTAGTCTGTTTGAGAAGGGTCAAATCATTGGCATGCATCAAGCAGAGAACACATCTAAGGAGATTGTAGAAACTACTAAATTTGGGTTAAGAACTGTCCAACGCATTATTAAGAACTGGAAGGATAGTGGGGAACCACCGTCTTCCAGGTCAGAAAAAAATCCTGATTGGTCGTGATCGCCGTTTGGTGAAATCAAATGGAAGAAAAACAACAGTAGAACTCAGGGCTATGTTTAATAGTGAAAGTAAGAGCATTTCCACACATACAATGTGAAGCGAAGTCAAGGGACTGGGACTGAACAGCTGTGTAGCCTTAAGGAAACCACTACTGTAATCAGAGAGGCTAACCGGAAAAAAAGGCTTCAATTTGCCAGGGAGCATAAAGATTGGACTCTGGAGCAATGGAAGAAGGTCATGTGGTCTGATGAGTCCAGATTTACCCTGTTCCAGAGTGATGGGGGCATCAGGGTAAGAAGAGAGGCAGATGAAGTGATGCACCTATCATGCCTAGTGTCTACTGTACAAGCCTGTGGGGGCAGTACTATGATCTGAGGTTGCTGCAGTTGGTCAGGTCTAGGTTCAGCAACATTATGTGCCCAAAGAATGAGGTCAGCTGACTACCTGAATATACTGAATGACCAGGTTATTCCATCAATGGATTTTTTTCTTCCCTGATGGCATGGGCATATTCCAAGATGACAATGCCAGGATTCATCGGGCTCAAATTGTGAAAGAGTGGTTCAGGGAGTATGAGACATTATTTTAACACATGGATTGGCCACAGAGTCCAACCCCATTGAGAATCTTTAGGATGTGTTGGAGAAGGCTTTATCAATACTAGATCTTGGTGAAAAATGAATGCAACACTGGATGGAAATAAATGTTGTGACACAGCTGAAGCTTAATCAAAGCTAAGCGTGTGTGACCTTTTTTTTTGGTGATCCTACAAATCAGCGCAATTTCTATTCTCTGTGTTCTTGTTAGGTAACTGTGATGGCATACAGTGTTTCTGGCACTGTGGTTATTAAAGTTAGTACAGTTAATTAAAATGCATGCTTATGTTTATTTAATTGTCAAAGGTGAATCATTCAAGTCACTTAGTTTTCAGTACAAGATGGGTGCAAACACTGTTTCAAACACTGAGTATAAAACCTGTGAATCCCCGCATCAGGTGATGCATCATCACCTTCAAAGTTTTGAAGGTGGGTAGAGCAATTTGTGATATGTTAAAAAAAAACCTTTGTGGCCGGAGCTGTTGCGGTTCGGGTGGTCTTAGGTGTGTATTTCTGCCCACATCTCAGATGCGACCTGTATGCAAGAGGGAATGCTCCGTGTCTTCATTACCGCTGCATTATATCTGTTCCAACAGAACTGTATTTGATACGTGGTCAAACACTGTGGGACCGTAACAAATTCTGGGGGCTCGTCCGGGATCTCGCTCCATCCAACAACAGAGAGGAGGAGATCCAGTGATAACAGAACCACGAGGCCAAGGCGAGGAAACATGACTGCAGCCGCGACGACAGCCAGTGGGTGTCCAGCCGGGGAGATCAGAGCCAGGAGAGGGTCTCGTTCTTCCAAGGGAACTGCACTACTGTTTCTTCAGACCTACGCAGTGTGCACGCCACAAGGAAACAGCTTGTGTGGAGCATAAGGAAAAACTTGTTCAAACTCTCAGGAAGAGAAGCATACGAGCTAGCCAAAGACATTGCGACTGATGGAAAAGGTGCAACTGACCTGGAGTCTTCTGATGAAGAAGGTTGTGTGGATTATATCCTTAACTATATGCAGTCTGATACATTAACCAGTTCTGAGGATGAGGGTATGAGTCAGTTGCTAATGTTAAATGATTTAGTGTATAATATGATTGAGAGTCGTGATACAGTTGCTATCTCAAATGGGGTAACACAACAACATGAGACACTTACAAACACCCCAACAGAACACATTACACCAACACATGCTAACTACAACACATCAGCAACTAGTACTACACTTCCAACAGATGCAGCTATGGGTCACACCATACAACAACACATTCATTCCAACACTGACACTGCCACTCACAGTGTAGACCAGCTCCAAGTAATGTATGAAGAGCTGGGCAAGAAGCTAAGACATTATCAAGACACATCTACCACACCACATAGCAGGAAACCATCAAGTCACACACACTTAAAGGGCAACACACAGACAGTGATCTCTCCTAAGGACCTACCTTATCTCCAGCATAGGGAATTTAAGGTGCAAGGAGGACAGATCGGGGATCAAAACTCTGAAATTACATATAACAGTATCTGTAAGCAGATTGATGAAGGCGTCAGAGAGGGTTTTACAGAGGCAGAAGTTATCCATGGTGCCTTGAGGATCATCAAGCCAGGAGCTTTCAAGGACATGCTCATCAATAAAGATGAAATAACCATCTGTGAACTCAAGGGCTTCCTCAGGTCTCATCTTGGTGAAAAGGCAAGTACAGAACTGTTCCAGGAACTAATGTGTGCAAAGCAAAATGAACAAGAACCCCCCCAGCAGTTTGTGTATCGTATGATCGGGCTTAAACAGAGAATCCTCTTCCAATCAAAGCAGACCAATGCAGACATTTCGCTATGACCCCAAAACCATCCAGGAGGTTTTCCTGCACACCATTTACCAGGGTCTAGGCTCAAAGCATACAGATGTCAGACAACAGTGAAGGCCCCTCCTTTCAAACAATCAAGTAACCGATGAGGACACAGTCAGCCGAGCCCAACCCCATCCCACCTCCATTCCCAGCAAAGCCCCACCTCCCACACCAGGTCTGCCCCACTTCCCAAGGAAGAGTAGAGTACTCCTCTGTAACAACTGCTCACTCCATGGCTCAGAGAACTGTGACCACTGTTTTGTGTGTGGTGATTCAGGACACCGGGCTGTTGGCTGTTTAAAAAGAGCCAGGCAGCAGGGAAACGGGAGTTGGTCTCTGCCAAGGGACAAACAGAGGCCGTTCCACAGCTGCAGTCTCACTCAGTAACCTCCACGCACAAGCAACAACGCACAAAACAGAAAAATCTTATCAAAAGAATTGGCGAACCCTGCCCTCAAAACATATTACATCCCCACAATATCACTCACACAGTACCACTGGTTGGTAAAAAGAGTCTTCTCAAGTGCTTCATGAGTGGTTATGCAGCAACAGCATTATTTGACACCGGCTCACAAGTAAGCATTATTGACTGGTCCTGGAGGGAAAGATTTATCCCCAGTTACCCAGTGCGGCCACTGGAAGAGCTTCTCGATGCAGGAGAAAGCTTCAGCCTGTATGCTGCAAACGGACAGTCAATCCCCTACGATGGATGGGTGGAGCTGATGGTCAACCTCCCAGGTAACGACAATCCAGATCTTGCAATACAGGTCCCCTTCTTAGTCAGTCAGCTTCCCCTCCCTCAGCTCATAATAGGCTCTAATGTTCTTGATGAAATAATTAGTGGGCCACAGTCTTCTGCTGAAACACATGCAATGGTTATCAGTCTTCTGCAAAAAGCACTTGGAGTAGAGGAAGACCAAGCAATAGCTATGGTTAACTTTATTAAGGTTAAGAAAACACCAAATGACGGCATTGTCACAATTCGACTAGGTAAAGAAGATTAGAAGAGTATACCGGCAGGAAAAACTGTTCATGTATGGTGTAGAGTTCCCCCTACACTTGACACATCAGACCCTGTTGTCTTATATGAACCCTCAGAGGAGAGCACAAACTTAGAACAGCTGAGTATAGGGGAGGGCCTCTTAGAGATCAGTAACAGCAGGTGCCCCCTTATTCACATACCCATTTCCAAACACACTAAGCATGAAATCACTCTCCCAAAAAGAACTCAGTTGGGCTCTATCCAGCACATAACCAAGGTCATTGAGATAGGAAAGCAAGAGCCACAACAAGGTGAGGAGCCACCAGCTCCAGCTGTTCGGGCTGAGGTCAATGCCACCACTCCTGCACCACCACCAGTTGAGCTATGGCAACCACCTGTCAACCTAAGCCATCTCAACCCAGAACAACAATGACTAGTGGAGGAAATGCTTCGTGAGGAGTCTGCAGCATTTGCTCGTGACAGCACTGACATTGGGTGCATACCCTCTCTCCAGATGTCAATTAAGCTCCACGATGACATTCCTGTACAGAAGTCTTATGCTTCAATCCCCAAGCCACTGTACAAGGAAGTAAAATAATACATCCAAGAGTTTTTAGTGAAAGGGTGGATTGTTAAGTCCAAGTCCCCATATGCTACACCTAAAGTTTGTTTAAGAAAAAAAGATGGATCGGCAGACATCCCCTCCCCCGCATACAGGATCTGATCGACTCACTTGGAGGCTAAAACTGGTTCTCCATCTTAGACCAGGACAAAGCCTATCACCAGGGCTTCATTGCAGAGGGCTCAAGGCACCTTACTTATTACCCCTTGGGGTTTATATGAGTGGATAAGAATGCCCTTTGGGTTATCAAATGCACAGGCAGCCTTCCAAAGAAGCATGGACGAAATGCTTGACACACTAAGGGATGAATGTTGCATTCCCTATCTGGACGATGTTCTGTGTTTCTCTCAGTCCTTTGACGAGCATGTTGAGGTGTTGCGTCCCGTACTACAAGCTCTACAGCGCCATGGTGTAAAGTTGAGACCGGAAAAGTGTGAGTTATTCAGGAAGGAGGTCAGGTATGTTGGGTGGCTGGTGTCTGAAAACGGAGTGAGAGTGGATCCTAAGGATGTTGAAGCAGTGCAGGCCCTGAAAGAGAAAACTCCACAGACAGTGGGAGATGTCAGACGACTCTTAGGTTTCCTGAGCTATTACAGAGCATATGTACAAGATTTTTCACGCATAGCAAGACCTCAGTATGAGCTCCTCCAGGTAAAGTCCAATACATCACTACCCAAGCCTGCAAGGGGAAAAACAAAAGGCCCTCAACTCCCTTCACGCACCCCTGTAGAGTGGACCAGTGAGCATCAGAAGATCCTGGAGCGCCTCATAAACATTCTGACCAACCCCCCAGTGTTAGCGTACCCAGACTTTGATCATCCCTTCATGCTCCATACTGACGCTCCCCAACAGGGCCTTGGAGCAGTTCTTTATCAAAACCAGGGTGGGAAGATGAGAGTAATCGGGTATGGGTACCGCACACTCACACCAGCGGAGCAGAGTTACTATCTCCACAGTGGTAAGCTTGAGTTTTTGGCCCTGAAGTGGGCAGTGTGTGACAAATTTAGGGATTACTTGTTTTACGCACCCCACTTTGTTGTCTACACTGATAATAATCCCCTCACTTATGTAATGAGTACAGCTAAGCTTAATGCAGCAGGCCATCGCTGGGTAGGGTAGCTCGCCGATTTCCACTTCAAGATAAGATACAAACCAGGCAGACTGAATGTTGATGCAGACACACTCTCTCGTTGTCCCTTTGACATCAACACTTATATGAGTCAGTGTAGTGAGAACTTGTCAGAAGAGGCAGTATGTGCAGCCTGGGAAGGTAGTAAAGTAGCTCAGCAGGGAGAAGTGGCATGGGTGGCAGCTCTTAACATAGCATCTCACCCCCAAACTCTTACAGAACCTTTCCCAGTGATTGACCACAGTGACCTTGTAAGTGAACAACAGAAAGATCCAGTCATCGGGAAGATCTTAGAGTTAAAGGAGAAAACCATAGAAATGACTGAGGACAGATGCAGGGCATTAGATAAACCCACCAGAAAACTCTCCATGGAGTGGAGCAGGCTGTATTTAGAGAATGGCCTCCTGTATAGGAAAACACTTGGTCGCAAACAGCTAGTCTTGCCAGCCACATATAGACAGACAGCCCTCACTTACCTGCACAATAACATGGGACATGTGGGTGTGGAAAGAGTATTGAACCTTGCGAGAGAACGTTTTGTATTGGCAGTTTATGAAAAATGATATTGAGGAGTACATCACCAGGAAGTGTCGTTGTATACAGCAGAAAAAGCCAGCCGTGCATGACAGAGCACCCATGGGGAGCCTCACATCAAGCTCACCCCTTGAACTCGTCTGCATTGACTTCCTCCACCTTGAAACCAGCCGTGGTGGATATGAATATATTCTGGTAGTCGTCGATCACTTCACCAGGTTTGCACAGGCATATCCCACCAGAAATAAGGCAGGCAAAACTGCTCCTGACAAGATTTTCAATGACTTTGTCCCACGGTTCGGGTATCCAACTAAACTCCACCACGACCAAGGCAGAGAGTTTGAAAATGAGCTGTTTCGGGCCCTCAGCACTCCAGGACGTCGCCTTATCATCCACAGGGCAATCCTGTGGAGAGGTTAAATCGGACCCTGTTGCAAATGCTCCGCACACTAGGAGAAAAGGAGAGAGAGAGTTGGAAAGATCACCTGCCCCATGTTATTCATGCGTACAACTGTACTAAACATGAGTCAACAGGCTATTCCCCATATTACCTGTTGTATGGCCACCATCCACGTCTTCCTGTCGACCTCTTTTTTGGACTGTTAACAGAGGAAGGAACAAACACAGCAAAAGTGTACGCAGAAAAATGGGCAGAGAGAATGACTGAAGCATACAGAATAGCTAGCACCAACAGTCAGCAATCAAGTGCTAAAGGTAAATGCTGTTATGACAAAAGAAACAGAGGTGTGACTCTACAGCCAGGGAACAGAGTCTTGGTCCGTAATGTCGTTGAAAGGGGTGGTCCATGTAAACTAAAACCCCATTGGGAAAAGACGATTTACATTGTGAGAGAGCAAGTTGGTGATAATCTAGTCTATAAGGTTAGTCCTGAGACAGGGAGCCATCCCTCCCACACTCTCCACCGAAACTTGTTGCTCCAAGTAAATGACTTACCTGTAGAGACACCAGCTGACAACACACCTGTTCAGTCACAAAAGAGAAACAAAAGATCAGCAAAACCAGTAAGATCAATGGAACAGACACAGAACCATGACACATGACCATGTTATTGGCTGCGCATGCCAAGAGCGCCACAGAGAGATGACAGTGTCACGCCTCAACTTACCTGTGAGATATCAGAACACCCTGAGCAAGCAGAAATTCACACGGGGGAAACTGGTCCTGTGGAGCCTGTATCTGAAAGTGAAAGTGTTAATGAGGAAGGACAAGAGGGACAGGGTGGCAGTGAGCATGGTGCTGAGGAACATCTGTCTCATGATGGACAGGAGTCACCTCAGGTTGATAACCAAGAGAGAGAGGTCCAGGAGACACAGCCTCACACTCAACCTACGCTGAGGAGATCCACCAGAGACAGGCGCCCTGGCCAGATGTTAACTTAGCTGCCTTGGCCAACCAACTTATGAGCCACGCCCTGTGGTCAGTACATTAGCAGCTCAGCCCATAGCTTATGCTCATCAGTATCCACAGCCTTACTTTCAGTTATTCCAACTGACACCTGTCATTACTCCCACTTACCTGCCATTCACTTATCCTATAAACTGCTACTGAACATCACACACTTCGTGCACTTATACACGGTCACCTTTAGTAATAATAATAATAATAATAATGCATTTTATTTAAAGGCGCCTTTCTTGGCACTCAAGGACACCGTACATACATTCATAAGAAGAAACATGGTAACATGGTGTTGTCTATTGTGTTTTGAGTATTAGACAATTTCAAGTCTTTAACTCTGTAAACTTTTATCAAAATATGTAATGAGAAAGAATGAGAAAATTATTATTGTGTTGCAAGTGTCGGGAGCCACTTTTGTTTGTGGGGGAGTGTTTCGTGCACCCAAATGGTGTCACCACATTTATGTGAATTTAATTTAGTGAATGGAAAAAAAATAATTTCCTTCTTTTTATTTTGAAGGGTCGAGTTAATTCCCCTTTTAAATATGTGTTAATCACATTTTTATTTACATATTTTGTGAGATAGTGGCAAAAAAGGATGCAAGTGGAACCTTTGCGGCCGGAGCTGTTGCAGTTCGGGTGGTCTTAGGTGTGTATTTCCGCCCACATCTCAGATGCGACCTGTACGCAAGAGTGAATGCTCCGTGTCTTCATTACCGCTGCATTATATCTGTTCCAACAGACTCAGTTGACTGCCCCTCCCTCCACAGTGCATTTTCTGCTGCAACCACTACCACTGATACCTACTGTGACCTGCTCTTCATCCCCACCTCTAGCCCTCCTCAGACAGCACACAGCACAGAACCACCCTGCACCTCCAATTCTCCGCCTGTCCATATCCTCAGACCCACTGTTAACCCCCTTTTATTGTTTTGGATTACATCACATCCTGCATATAGGACTACCTGACCAATATACCATATTTGATATGTGGTCAAACACTGTGGGACCCGTAACATTACATTGACTGTGTAGTTATTAAACATTGCGATGTTGCCCACATTCCTTGACTTTACCAGTTACACATGGCACAGAATCCCACAATATATCATTTGTTTTTTCACTGAAATACATACAAAAGTGTAAATGCTCAGTATGGTGTAGGCTATAATGTAGGCTCTACATAGATCTGCTAAATAAAGCTTAATCAACCCGTTCCTGATTGGTTGTTCTGTATTTGCCTGCAGTCTAGATTGTCACAGATGGAGAGGGAATGGTGTGGATTGCATATGCAATCAAATTGCTGAAACTTTGCAGATCTCAAATGCTCATGGATGAGGAACAGATCTTCCTTTTGAATTTACACCTACCCCTCATTTGTGCAGACCATGTGACTCACTGCAACAGCTCTGTTTTTTTCTGTTTGCCATGTGCGTCTCAGTGTAGCTTCAGTGTAGTTGATTGGCAAATACAAATCTTTATGCAATCAACAATGTGAACAAAAGAAAGATTTTTTTTTGGTTCAAGTGGTTCCAGCCCTTAATCTTGGTGAAACGATCCTTCCTTGATCTTTGTGCACCTTACTAGTTTGTTACACAGAACTTTGTGGCAACCCCAGCTTTTAAAAGCACGTAAACATAAATGAACGGGACCAGATATCTCCCCCTCTGTACTCTGTCCACCATGTGAATGGCTGGAGATAAACTTCAGTAGGTACAGTCAGTCCAACAAATAAATTGGCTCCATCTGGTTTTGGAAAGACTCTGGTGTTGACATTAGTAAGTCAGAACAATCTCCAGTGTGTTGGGGCTACACAGAGGATCTGCTCTGCTTCATCCTTAAACAAGCACAGTGGTTTTGTCACAAAGCATGATTCATACATTATCTTGGAGTCCCTAATAAGTGGCAAATATTATTCCACCTTAATGAATGCATGTTAGAATGGACGTTTTGTACTCGACTTACTTTATAATTTAAACAATGCAGACTTTTTGTAAGAGTGAATGCCAAAGAGATGTCTCTAATGAAAGTTTATTCAAAACCTAGACCAAATTTGATCAGTTGACTGCCCCTCCCCCCACAGTGCATTTTCTGCTGCAACCACTACCACTGATACCTACTGTGACCTGCTCTTCATCCCCACCTCTAGCCCTCCTCAGACAGCACACAGCACAGAACCACCCTGCACCTCCAATTCTCCGCCTGTCCATATCCTCAGACCCACTGTTAACCCCCTTTTATTGTTTTGGATTACATCACATCCTGCATATAGGACTACCTGACCAATATACCACAGCATTTGAGGACACAGGGCTGTGTGTCTGATGTGGTCGTCTGCAGCACAGTAGCCCCTCAGGCAACTGTCCTGGTTCCCTTCCTCTTCTCCCTCTACACTGCTGACCTTAGACACCTCTCAACCAGCTGTCATCTGCAGAAATTCTCAGATGACTGCCCAGTCGTCTGCCTCATCCAGGATTAGGAAGATGGGATGAAAATATGTAGGATTTTGTAGTCTGGTACGATGAAAACTGCCTCCAGCTTAATGTGGGTAAAACCAAGGAGCTAGTGGTGGATTTCCACAGGTACAAACACACACCAAACACATCGATGAACATCTAGGGAATGGACATAGAGATAGTGGACCTGCCTGGGTGTTCACCAGAACAAAAAACTGGACTGGACTGACCACGTTAGTGTACTTTATAAGAAAGGGTTAGCAGAGCAGACTCTAAATGCCAAAACTCTGTGGTGGCATCAGCCATCTAATATGGAGTGGTCTGCTGGAGCCGCAGCATCTGAGAATGGATGGAACCAAAACTGTCATCCCTGATGGAAAACCAGTCCCACTCCCTCCATGGTGCTATAACAGCACAGGGCCGATCCTACAGCAGCCGGCGCTCTACTGTTGCGAGACTGCAAGCAAGAAGCCTTTCATCTTTCTCTCTGGTGATTTTAACCTTGTCCCTCTCTCCAGCACACTGCCTACCTTTAAACAATTTAATTCATTCATTCATTCATTCATCTTCTGTAACCGCTTGTTCCTGTTAGGGGTCGCAGGGTCTGCTGGAGCCTATCCCAGCTGTCATCGGGCGAGAGGCGGGGTACACCCTGGACAGACTGCCAGTCTATCACAAGGCTAACACAGAGAGACAGACAACCATTCACATTCACCGTCAGGTCTGGTCCAGTATGCAAAAGATTGCTGGTTTGGAGAGGAAAGGAGGGCTAGATAGTGACCAGGACTTTGCAGATGGCTAAAGCCCGGCAAGGCAGCTGGGCCTGATGGAATCAGCCCTAAACTTTTAAAACCCTGCTCAGGCCAACTGTGTGAAATCTTTACTCACCTGTATCTTCTGCCTGTGGCTGCAGAAGATTGCAACCATTCCCAAAACTGACCTAAATGACTACAGACACATCACCTTAACTTCCCATATTATGAAAACACTAGAAAGATGGATTCTCTCTCACATTTGCCCCAAAGTGGGCACGTTCACAGACACCCTGCAGTTTGCATATCAACCCAAAATTGGCGTAGATGATGCTACCATGTAAGGATTATGTTTTTTGACTTTTCTAGTGCATTTAACACAATTCAGCCAGAATTGCTGGGAGAGAAGTTGGGAAGGATGCAGGCGGAGTCGGAGCTTGTTTCATGGATCGCAGACTTCTTAACTGCCACATAACAGTATGTGCAGTTCAGTACTAGCAAACAGTAGAACTGTTTTTTTATTTATTATTATTGTTAAGGTTTACTTTTCTTTCTCTTGTGTGCACTGTCCTTAAACAATATGCTGCTGCAGCACTGCATATTTCCCCACTGTGGGGTGAATTAAAGGATTATTTTATTTTATCTTTTGAAATGACAGCTGGGATAGGCTCCAGCAGACCCCCGCGACCCTTAACAGGAATAAGCGGGTACAGAAGATGAATGAATGAATGAATGAATGAATGAATTAATTAATCTTTTGAAATTGTGCAAAATTCCACGTTTGTTTGCAGGAAAGCTTCCTGGAGCTTAGTAGTCTCATTGCATGTCTAAGTACAACAATGCTTGTACAGTAGTCATCCTTCATGTAACATTATAAATTCAATGACAATGATGCACAACTCCAAGCACCAGGCTTACTGGGCTGGGTCCTCTAATTACCCAGCAGTCTCAGTGGCCACACGTCATGGCTGAGGAAGGGGCTGGTTTGAGGTTGTCGGGGTCAGAGGGTGTTCGTCAACATGTGGGCCTGCTTTCAGCATTTAAATGCTGAGCCATGCATTGTATCACATTGCACTCATTTAAAAGGTCAATACTTGTGGGACCCAGGCCTGACCTTTGACCTGGCGTGGACACTTGTTCCGTTTCAGTCCCCAACAATAAGACCCTTTCAGAGTAGGGCAACTTGTCGAACATCTGTTTCTATGGTCAGACACCACGCCACAGCTTAGCTGTAAGAAGAAGTTGACTGTAGACATGGCTTTATCAGAAATATTTACATGAAACACATGAATATTTTTGTTATAAGTACATACCTTCATACCTCTTAGAAGAAACACTTTTTTATAAATGCCTCATGTGTAAGTAAGCTCATTCTTGCACAGTGTAGGACTAAACAAAGTGTGAAAATACATTTTCATTATGATTAGCCATACAATTTGTGGTAATCTTACTTATTGATGAATACAAACCAAGACTGAAACCAAGAGAACAGCTGAGAATGCACATTAACTATGTCGCTTTAGTCAAGCTATATCGCATTAGTGCTTTTGCGAATTGGACAAGGACTGATTTGAAAGTCACTTTTTAGCACATATTTTTTAGCGATTTGTGCGCTCCATGTCTTCTTAATTCATAAATTCTTGTTTAGTTTTCACTGATTTTGGAACCTGCCTAATGTGGACGAACTTGCTTAACACCAACCGACGTTTGGCAAATGAAGAAGCAATCAGCACTGCAGTTTAGAAATATTAACCTCTGTGGCGTCTTCTGCGTACTGATCTGGGAGTTTTGCTTTGGACTGTGATTGATTTCATTCTGTAATTCAATTCAATTCAATTTCATTTTACATTTTTTTACATTACTTTTTACATTTATTTTACTTTACAGCCCCAGTGGCAAGGAAAAACTCCCTTTTAACAGGAAGAAACCTTGAGCAGAACCAACCTCGTATGGAGGGACCCATCTGCCTAAGGCCAGCTGGGTAGACACAGAAAAGAGAGAGAAGAGACAGGATAGGATGGGAGGGAGAGGGAAACACAGCAGTTAACATGCTATACAGTAGTAGCACAGAATTGCATAACTAGTTATAGAGAAGAAATTAGATAAGAAATTAGAGCCCAGGAGCTCAGTGCCAGAAAAAATAAATGAGATGATAGGAGCTCGGTGCGAGGGAGAAGAGAGTAGAAGACATGTGTTCAGTGCATCGTCCTCCAGCTGCCTAGGCCTATTGCAGCATAACTGAGGGATAGTTTAGCCTAGCCAACTATAAGCTTTATCAAAAAGTCTTAAGCCTGACCTTAAAAGTAGAGAGGGTGTCTGCCTCCTGAACCCAAACTGGGAGCTGGTTCCACAAGAGAGGAGCCTGATAGCTGAAAGCTCTACCTCCCATTAATTTTTTTTGAAATTCTAGAAACCACAAGTAGGCCTGGACTTTGACATCGAAGTGATTTGGTGGGATAATATGGTACAATGAGGTCTTTCAGATATGATGGAGCTAGGCCTTTAAGGGCCTTGTATGTAAGGAGGAGGGTTTTACATTTTGGTTACTTCCTTTATGTGTGAATGAGGACATATCCTCGTCAAATATAACATCAAGGTTTTTCACAGTACTACTGGAGGCCAAGGTATTGCCATCCAAAGAATCCAGGTGATTGGATAATGAATCTCTGAGATGTTTAGGGCCAAATACAATAACTTATGTCTGAGTTTAAAAGTAGAAAATTACAGGTCATCCAAGCCTTTATGTTTTTAAGGCATGCTTGGAGTTTAATCAGCTGATTAGTTTAACTTACATTTTTATAAATAGAAGAGTCATTGCTGACATGGACAAAATGGAATCTGTCTGACAGATAGGATTCAAACCAGTCTAATGCAGTTCCTTTAATCTTGATCACACTTTCAAGTCTCTGTAGTAAAATAGTCTGTAGTGCTGATGTCAAATGCAGCACTAAGATCTAGCAGAACAAGTATAGAGACAAGTCCATTGTCCAAAGTCATGAGCAGATTGTTGGTAACTTTAAGCAGAGCTCTTTCTGTACTACAATGAACTCTAAAACCTGACTGAAACTCTTCAAACAGACCATTCCTGTTTAAATGGTCACACACCTGATTAGCAACAACTTTTTCTAGAATTTTAGAAATAAAAGGGTGGTTGGAAATTGGTCTATAGTTGTCTAAAATATCTGGGTCTTTTTAAGTCAATGTTTAATTACAGCAATTTTAAAAGACTGGAGCACATATCATGTTAATAAAGACTAATCTAGTTTAATATGGAGGTGCTACGCTAACTGGAGCAACTTTCAGTCTGCCCGCATTGGCTACAGGGTACTGCCTAGCTATTGGTTTGTTTTCCATGGAGCGGAGCTGTGGTTCCAATTCAGAGAGCCTCGCCTCCAATGCTACAAATAAACTGCATTTATTACCATTACCGTTAAAGGAGGCAGAAGAGTAACTAAACATGTGACAGGATGTGCAGTCGAGAGAAGGAGAAGCAGGGTGAGACAGAGTAGCCATGGCTAACTGCTAAAGTTAACAGACCAAAGTTGACTAAGTGAGAACGAGGTTCAAAAGGAGCAATGGAGGACAAGTGGTTAAGTAAAAGATATGTAAGAATTCCCCGCTATACACAGAATGTTTTTGTGATTTCAAAGAATCTAAAACGGTCTGCAAACAGCTACACTACGCAGTGCAGAAGCAGGAAATGATGTAATACGCTTACTCACGTGACTAGCGTCTGATTCGTAATCAAGTCCTATTTCAGGATCAGCCTACTATGGCGTATGTGTGTAAAGGTGTAGCATAAAGAATTTAGGCTCATGGGCTAAGCTTGCATGTCTTTCCTTAATGAGAGGCTTAACGGTAGCACCATCCTGAGAGCCTACAACAGAGCCATGCAGAGACAAAAACTGATACTTCATTTAGAGCTGAGAAAGTACCGTTAGTATATATCTGTGATTCTCAAATCCACTCTGCCTCTCATTTTGCATTTCTTTGCAGTAACATTTTCATAGATCCAGTTAATGTGCTGTGTTTACCAGTGATGGATGACCACCTAAACACACACCTGCACGGTTTGGTCATTCATTGTTTTTGTTCCGGCTTTATGACTCAATGAGGACTGAACACATTATTAAACAATTGATTGATCTGATTTTAGGATACCAAGGCTCCTGAGATTAACAGCAGCTGTGCCCTGCAAAGCTCAAAATAAGGCAGCATTTCTCATGCAGCATGGTTGAGTAATGTCAGTTTTGTTTTCCTTGCAGTGCATTTACTTAGACATTTAGGAATTTGCACTCCATACAATCAGTCAAATGAACAAGAAAAGCCTTGCTAAGTTTTTTATATGACCCAGATGTTTATATCCATGCTTTAGTAGATACAGACCTCTTGTCTACAAGTCAAGTAGGTGTTGTCATAATATTTTATAGATATTGACATATGTTTGATGGGTGATGCAGAGTGGTACATATGAAAAAGTCATAATGTATGCTTGACATATGTTACATACGTCAGGCAGCATGTTATGGCTAAAATGAGTGCTACATTTATTTCAGTTATTTTCAATGTGAGTTAACCTGTTCAACCTATGGACCTTAATTTTAAACTCAGGGTGAAAAACAAAACAATTCTTTCCTCATTCTTAACAACAATTGTGTCTCCCAGCAACAGTAATAAGCATTATGTTTAATGTAGATCCAGTCTGTGCCATTGCATACTCCTCTCAGGACTGACTCCTAGCACCTCGGGCGTTGCAATGTTGGCAAGCAGCAACAAGAAGTGATGAGCCACTTTTACAAAAAGTGCTGACATGCTTACTTCTCTCTGCCTTTGTCAGTCAAGACAAAGCAGCTTTTTTTTATTTCCACAAGTTGCTTTGTTGTGTTCACAGTCATATTTTTGCGGGTTTTGAATTTCTTTTAGTGAAGTTTTCTTCTTTTTAAAGTGATCCAGTACGGTTTAGGAGCTGGCATCTTCACTGATGCAAGGGGTATAAAAAATAGCAATACATGTATTTCTCCCCAGCAATTATGGTGAAAATAACAAAAAAACTTCAACCTATTTTATGTTGTGCCTCTTCGTGCATTCGAAACCTTGGTAAATCAAGCCACATGGACTCTAATCAACTGTCATGAATGATTTTAACCATGGAGTTTCTTGTCAAACAGCATAACCATTCCATATTTGCCTGTCTTTTGCCTTGTGTCTTTTTTAATAGTCTAATAGACTGCAGTATTTTACAATAAAACTAATGATAAACTGCTTACAAAAAGCTTTTTTTCCCCATTGACAATATGTAGAAAATAAATGCATACAAATATTAATGAAAAGTGATGATACTTTGGAATGCCCAGTATTTATAGTGTGCGTATTGTTTGCATGTGTGAAAGCCAGCATGATGTAATACAAGTATTGCATGCCTGCTAAGCATAAGCAGATCCTTTGCTATGGGCGTCTGTTTGGTAAGATGTTCCATGTGTTGGGAGTTTCTTAGCGTATTTCATCAAGTAGAATGATGCACAGGTACTCTGATGTAATGGAACATTGATGCTAATCTGATTAGCTGCAATGATAGCACCAAGCCCGGAGATGGATTGCGATGACGTGCTAATGATACTTGAAGAGATTGCCTCATGAATAATCTGACTGGTTTTCCCTGTGGCTGAGTTCAAGTTTTGATAAATAGTAAGTCTAAAATGCATGAAAAGTTGGATGTGAGGCTTATTTGCCATTCACTTTTTAATCAATCACTTTGCAACCAAAATCTTCATGAGTGTGTGGGTACACTAAACTTTCTAACTGGGTCGAGTGGTGATGCCCAAGGCATAAGTTTGAAAAAATACATTACCTGTTGGGTTGTAACAGTATTATACTGTTATTATACAGTATTATACAGCATGACCAATTGAAGTTGAGAAAAGTTTAACTTTATGCAACTTTATGCCTTCAGAGTCACGGAAACCCAGAGACTGTCTTCACTCATTCATTAATTCAGTTAGGAAAGTTATGCTTCAGTAGTAATGTGCTAAATACTAAACATGCAATTTATATTGAAGAAACTATATCATTTTGAGTGGTTAATGTGCATTCTCAGATCTAAAATGTAATGAACAGGCTAAAACATGCTCTGGATACAATCTTTGCGGCATGTTGTTAGGATAGAGTAATTGAGGCATGATGATAAGCCAACACGTTGCAGAAAACATTGGCCCTTTCAACTTCTCCACTTTTCAGTTAAAGGATAGAACAGGAAAGAATGGGATGATTGGTGGCAGTAAAGTTGATAGTAGGGGGGATACGGGGGCCAGTGTGAAAGGGACAGCTGGGGATGGATGGTAATCTCAATCTGATAATGCTCATGTACCTTGCAACTGAGCATGGAAAGGGAAAACATGCCACAGACCCCACTCCCTTTTCCCATATCTGGCTTTTATTTTCATTTCCTACCCACATCTATGTAGTTACACATGAAGAATAAAAAATCCTGTTTATTGATTACGGACAAGCCAGTGAGGTTCTAATACTCAGGTTTGGGGGGAAAAAAGTTTATTTAAAAGCTAATTACCAGCAAAATGTTTTTTGTCTCTTCTGTTTAAAAAAGTCAGACATTCCAGGGTTGTGTTCCTGCAAATCAGATTTCCACTGGGTGCAGCTCAATGTTACAATCATGCAACAAAACAGAGAACTTGATACACACTATACATGTACACATAGTAGAAACATCCATTTACAAAATATAAGAAATATTCTCTTGTTTCTGTTTTAATTTTGTCCTTATTCTAGTTTTTTTTTTTTTTCAATGTGACTGTCACATTTATTGACATATTTACTCATTCATTTTTGAAAGTAATACAGCTGGTTCTTGGAAAGTCATTACAGACACAATTCAAAGACCTCACACTGATACTACAGTAGTGTATCCACTGCATATTGTACAATGTACACAATATAATTTGTGTATGCCATCATGTATATACCATCAGTAACCCCTACCAAAAGAAGTGCAGTTCTTGCCTTGAGAGAAATGTGGAACCTCAAGCACTGCAGGGTAGGTGGCTAAATCCCAAATCCAATGAAATCAAATAAAAAAAAGAGAAAGCGATAACCAAGGTACGTGGGACTAGGTAAAACAGTGTGCAACACTAGGAAACAAACAGGTTACTCAGCAGTTAATTTGACAAGGAGCAATGAGAAAGACAGGACTATATACGTATGTATATATACATGGACTGATGGGGTAAGCGAGACACAGGTGAGACTACTGAGGAGAAGACTACACAAGGAGAAACCAATTCTATAATCAGAGGGAAAACAAATACAGGAAGTATAGCAGGGGAAGAAGCTCACACAAAATACAAGAAAAAAGCAGCAGTCAAGAAAAATAGGTTTCCAAAAAACCTATGTTTATCCTAAACATTTTAATTCATTGTATATCGTTATCACAAATTTTCAGTCAGTGAAAGAACAATCGTTCACTGGCTTCCTATGAACCGACTCTGGTGTGTTTGATTAAGCACCTATGCTGTATATTTACTGTATGAAATACAAATGAAGGCTATAAGGCTTTAAAAGAAGAAAAAAACAACTATATTTAACTATATTCAAATTCACACTCAAGTATTAAGCTTATTTAAAGACTAGAATCTTCCTATGCAACTTCACTGACCAAGTTCTGACTCCAGATTGTTCAGGAACATATTAGACTGTCAGATCAAGTTCATGGCCACACTTTTCCACTAACCGTAACCGATATTCTAGACTTTGGTTATTGTCAGTAAATCCCATGGAGCCAAAATTATGTTTAGACAAAAACAAAATGCATTAGCCTCAGGGTTATGGTTAGGGCTATCTGTGGAGTTCTGTCCTGAGCATGTTGGCCTCTGCTCTGCACTGATGCACTGAAACTGATCACAAATCCATTTAATGGCATTTTTTCTGAAGGAATGTCTTTGCTGTGTTTGCAGGGGTATTTGAGTTGTGGATCAGTACATTCGATTGAGGATGTCCAGTGTATGTGAAGCCTGTTATCACACCCAATAGAAGTCAGATATCAGGCTATCAGTGCACATTTTGTCTTCTTGGTGTGTTATTTCACACTATGTAAAGGGGTAAGGACCTCCTGTGACTGTTGTTATCCCTAGGAGTGTCATTCAAGTCATTGCCATTGTTCCTTAGTCGTTTCATTGGGATTGTTGCGAATATAAAAATATATAGCTGCAGCTGAAACCTCCACAATTAACCTTTACAGAAAATGTACAGTAACTCTTTTAAACTTTATTACAAGCCAGCTGGTACCCAGGGACACTACTACCCAGTAATACCAGTGATTCTACTAACAGAAATCCTCTGAATAGGTTTTCAAAGCATGATCATGTTCACAATGTCTGCTTTTGGAATAAAGTTAAGAGCTAGTTAAGGCGGATGTGAATGATGAAACTGTAGCTTGTAAATGACAGACGTGTGGTTTCTAAATCAAATAAAGTGAATTCAAAACCCAGAGGATGGTTACAGTTTCTGGGCTCAGGCTCATAAGAAGGCAGAGAAAACTGGAGTTAACTGATTCTACCATGATCTAAGGGATTACAACAACAGTTTACCCTAACACTTTTTTTCATACTGATTGCAGCAGGGCCCCCCTGGTTCAGAGAAGTTACAACTCAGTGAGGTTAGAAGCCTGATACTCACTGTGGGTGATGACTACAGACACTGTATAGATGATGAAGGAGGCTAAGAAGAAAACATTATGATTGTGTGAAAAACTATAAAGATGTAGGCAGACAGGAATGGATATTTGGACAAAGTAGCGCGGCGATAAGGCCCAGTCTTTGTTAATGCCAAGCAGATGACAACCACTGTTAGTCATTAGAGCTAGTAATGGAAACACTGAGTGGAAATATCTTCTGCAACATTCTCTGAAGAGTACTCACCCACCAGAGCTTGAGAGAAAAAGCTGTGTTTTTCTTTATCACGGTAAATGAAGCTGACTGCTCCTCGGTATTGTTTTAGGAGAGCATGCATCTGCAACCCGCCGAAGCGGGGCGAGAAACCATGTTGGCTTTCCTTTAAGTCAAGTTGGGCGTTCTCACATCTCCTCCCTGGGGGAAACTGGCTCAAAGAAATACAGCTAAAACCCATCATTCCCATTTTGGAATTTATCAAATGTGTTTTAGTTCACTCTGCAGCAATCAAGTTTACTAAAAAAATAACACTGGTATAAAAGTCCTGGCAATAAAGATGAGAAGCCCTGTCATACAATGCCATTCTAGCCATTACTTCTCAAATGCTGGCAGGCACTTGAAACAGTTTTATTGTCAGCGTAGGTCCATGTTTGAACTCATGCAGAGCAGGCTGTGCACAAGCATAAATATGAACTGTTGTGAGGAAATTTGATGAAGATCACAGTGCACCCGCCACTTCTGAAATGCATGCATAGCTAGCACGTTAAACAATGGTTTTTCGCATAAAAGAAGCTTGTGGTGATTGCAGGCCACAGCATGGACCACGAGGGCCAACATTTCAGCCATGGTCCCTGACTGTGAGCACAGAGCCAGCTTCAGTTTACTTTGATCCTGGTTCTGAGCATTCTCATTGGCAGACATCTGGTCACAAGCATGCTTTGTGGACAGTTAGGTGTAACACTGTTCCGCCCAGGGACCTGCACGGTGAAAAGGTGATTCTAATCTGGCTGTAAGTGAAAAGCAAGAGTTCTTGTCTGCTACCCCTTTGATTGACTGGTCACCATGGACTGCATAATAACATTGACAAATTCTTTAGATTTACTGACAAGCAGTTTTGAAGCTCAGAGTGGTGTTTCTAGCTGTCACTATCAAGGCAGTGCCAAGAGATGGAGCATGAGCTGAGGCAAGTGAGTGACACCCAGGCAGACAGCTAGCAAACCTTTCACCTAAAGCTGCCACATCCTCAGTAATAGCACAACTAGAGCCACTGGAACCAGTCTCTCAAGGAACTACAGTTTGTGGCAGTTCTGCATTGACATTATTTTTACCTCACCTCTTGACCAGTGTCATCTTGCATAAGATCCAGCACCGCCCAGGAGCTGTAAGGATAAAATGGGTATAGGAATAGCTTGATTGTAGTGGTTTTGGTGCATGTTTGGAAAGATGCAAGTCCAGTTGTGGCAAATAATAATATATATATATATATATATATATATATATATATATATATATATATATATATATAATAACTCATGTACTGCAAGTTGAAAAGAAGCCAAAAAGACATGTCTTTGGAATGATGATCAGTAAAAAGAATTTAGATCTGACATCTTCTCAGTGAGAATTAGACTTGACATATGCTGGACAGAGACTGCATCCTCATATCCTGGCTCACTGTGTGTGTAATGATGCACTAGATTGGGAGCAAATCAAGTGTTGGACTAAAGATAAACATTTGTGGACAGGATTACAATTATCTAGTAATGACAAAGGATCTCATGTGTTTTAGGAGACTACCATCATGATGGGCACAAATTTGAGCTTCGGCTTTTGTTCATAAGTGAGCTGCCGGAATTCCTTGTACCCAAACGACGCCTTGAAGCACAACAAGAAGCCACAGTGATTCATAGGTTTACAGTTCTGGGGATGTGACTCAAAAAGGCCTATTGTTTGACATTTATGCTCACCACAATGTGGCAATGGAGCCTGACAAAGTAAATGGCAAATGCCTTGGGTACGGTTTGGTCATTAAGGCAACGTCAGAGCATTGCATTTCTTTAGAAACTACAACACAATAGACTAATGAACACAATGAGATTGTGAATGTTTTCTGTATTTGTCTCTGTACAGTCTGTGTAATTTCCTTAAAAGGGCAATAAAGATTGTATCTATCTATGAGGCCTGTGATACAAAGTTCTTGATAATTTCTCAAAAAAAACAAAACAAAAACAAACTGAGAATGGTACAGAGCTAACCAACCAATAAACCACAGACTCCCAAAACATCCCTCACACTGAGCGATGCCTGGTTGTTTTTGTCTTGGATTGATGGTGTGGCAATGTGGAACCAGCCTGCAAAATTAACAAGCTCCCACTAAGGAAGGGGTTGGATGACACAAAGGTCAGGGACAGCAGGGGAGCAGCAAAGTCAGATATTCTGCATGTCATCCACCACCCTTGTTCAGACTTTCTAGACTCTCTCCCATTACACTTTAGTGAAATATTGGTGTTGTTACACTTAAAGTCTGATTTGATGTGTGGTGAGAGCATGACTACAGTATGTAGGCCTTCTGATCCACCCATCTGTGTTAATATTGAGCTTCTCACCCATTTGGAATAAGACTTAGACAGACATTGGAACCAGTTTAACATTACCAACTCACCAAGCAGGAAAGATTTTTTGCATTCATTCAATGAGACATTTGTAGGAAAATTGCTTTGCCACACATTATTATTCAGTCACTGAAATGTTTATGTTTGAAAAGAGACTATCTCTACTGCTAGTTATCATCCCAATTTCTCCAGCTGTTCTTAAAACACAGTGCTTTGATATAGATTTTCTCAGTTTAGTGTCTATTTTTCTTTTTTTCAGAATTGAATGACCCAAATACTTCCCAGACCACTCATAAAATGCAATTTGTATTGCATCAATCTCGACTGTGATTCTTCCCATGTTTAACAAAAGTGTCTTTTGAAAGGTGTCATATGATTGACTGCTGGCTTTTGTGTGTTGAGCCACTGGACATAACATCACTGAGGGAGAGGACACACTCGTAAAACTTTTACTAGAAACAGACTGTAGCATGTCCTTTCCCGCTGTTTGCTCCCATCCATCATTGCAACTTTTAGAAAGGTCTGCTGAATCTGACGGGTCACTGAGGCGGAAACTGACAGTTTACTGGCAGAAAATATTAAAGAATTGTTTTTGGTCTGTAAAAGCTAAAGTACATGAGAAAAGAGAACAAACCAAAGTAAATGAGATAGTAAATCTATCTTTTTTAATCTCTCTGAAACCAAAGAGTCCTTTCTCAAAAAAATCGGCAGCAATAAAAGACAACTGAATGGCCTATTAAACATGTTAATTCCCAGCTGGAGCCTTCATGCTATTGCTGACATCCTGACACACAGTAAAACATCTGAGCAATGTCGTGAGTACAGTGCCTTTGTGGCCAGCTGCAAGTTAGATTAGGTGTATGGTGATGTTTGTTGATCGTGGCTCGGGTGGCAAAGCAGGCTGTCCACTCGCAGGGTTTGGCGCCCTTCCACATGCCGAAATGTTCTTGGGTTATACTCTGACACCAAATTTGCTCCTGATGGCAGGCTGGCAACTTACATGATAACTGTATTTGGCCCTAAACATCTCAGAGATTCATTATTTTTCAGTATCCCTGGCCTGGAGTTGTGCGTTTCCTGTGGAGCTCCATACTACATCTGTTGGCGTGGTCTCATCAGCCTGCCCAGTCTTCATGGAATCCTGAAGTTATCCACTCCTACCTGAATGAACAATTTTCCAACCTGCCTATGATTCCTCTTACATTTTCAAACTGTCATGTAACATCATCAGTTTGTATCATAAGATTCCAGATGTACGCTTTAGTCAGATATGTGTATCTGACAGATGTATGTTTATCTTGCTGTTCTCTTCTCTCTTTCTTCTGTCTGTACCCGGCTGGCCTTAGGCAGATGGGTCCCTCCATATGAGCTGGGTTCTGCTCAAGGTTTCTTCCTGTTAAAAGGGAGTTTTTCCTTGCCACCGTCGCCTTCAGGCTTTCTCTGGGGGTTTCAGGCCGGGTTTTGTAAAGCGTCTTGAGACGATTTGTATTGTTATTGACGCTATATAAATAAAATTGAATTGAACTGAACTGAATAAGATGGAGAAACACTGCATAGCTGTTTGAGTTCACTAAGTCAGAAGAGCACTTAATAGGTGTAAACCATTTACCATTAAACTTCAGAACAAAATTCCAGAGCCAGAACTGCACAAGTGAGTTCTGGTATTTTACGTCTAGGGCCACAAGGAATGGCTATAAACTAAGAGCTCGGAAGATGAAGATAGCATGCAAGCTGATTCCAATATGTGCTCCTGCATCCAACAGAAAAGGTAAGTGTATGAACTGTAGCAGACTCAGGGGACATAATTCACCTTCATCTGTGGTTTAGTGCAGGTTTCACACACAAGCAGTTACTATTCAGATGTGAAAGATGTGAACCTTTAAAGAAATAAGGGTTTTTGTATACATGTAACAATTGCTCTATTTAAAGAAATGTATCTTAAAAAGCTTTACACAATTTGTACTTTCTGCTTTCAGATGAAGTTTGTCAAATTTGACTGAAAATGGACAAATGCTTTACAAGATAGGTTGGCAGAATGCCTTCACTTCATGCACAAAAAGCAGAACATCCACTAAGACAAACTGTGTTTATTTATTTATTCATTGTTTTGTATAATGACAAGACAAGATGTGTGCAGTAAAAATCTTAATAGTATGAATCCCCAATAAACTTACACAACATTTTTTTTTTTTATAACTGGGTAATTTATATAAATTTTTACTAAATGTAACATTGACATGTTTCATTAAATGGTCTTCAGACATCTCTACACTTTCATTTAAACTATATGACAAGAAGTTATTCAGACTGGCAAGACCATAAGAAAAAAAAAGTATGATTTTCCTGCCTACATTCTATGTGCATTAAATTCAACCTATTTATTACTCTCAGTCTGATTTTAAAGAGACCACCAGGTGTATGTATTAAAATGTTGTAAACCCAGATTTGACTTTCTCATATTGTTCACATTAGTGAGGTACTATGTGCATGCCAAGTCAGTTTTAAATAGATGCTGTTTATATGATGTTATGGCTTTGGCAAAATAAGTACCAATTACTTATCTGGACGAGTCACATTTTAACAGGCTTTTCGGCCCTCCCCTCACTGCCTTGTAAACTGTGTCCTGTCCCTTTTCGGAATATAGCTTGCCTTTGCCTGCATTAATGAGTTACTTCCTTTAGCTTGTTATGTAATGATGTCATCTTCATAAACAGTGTTTATTGTTCTAGGTATGAGAAAGAATAGACACACAAAGTTTTATTAAACCGAGACCTCCAACACAGAGTATTATGTATTGTTACTCTCCCATAACAGATATTTTTCTGTTGGTTAACTGGAGACATGAGTCCAGAATGGACAAATCCTTGCCAATCTGGGCCAGTTAGCTCAGTTGATTTGAGCATGGCGCTAATAATGCCAAGATCACGGGTTCAATCCCTGTACAGGCCACCCATAGTTTATTGTCAGCTGTACGAGGATAGCCTTACACTCTTTAGTTATTCTTGGGCGGTTGTGGCTCAGTAAGTAGTGCAGGTTGTCCACAAACCACAGGGTTAGTGTATCGATTCTCAGTACATTGATATCATGAACCAGGTGAGCAAGACAATGAACCCAGAGTTGCTTCCAGTGCCTGACAATGATGTGTGCTTGTGTAAATATGTCATTGTGACAGGTATAAATGCACTAAATAAAAGCATGTCCTTTGCACACACTATGCTGCTAATCAGCCAAACTTTTATAATCACCCTAACTCATACTCTGTTAGTACGCGCTGCTCTCTGTTTTTGTGTAGTGTCTTTGTATAAGTCATTGTCTCCCAAGTGTTTGTACTGTCTGTATTGTATTGTTCATCTTTGCACTGTCTCTCGTTCTTGCACTGCTGGCACTGTTTGTCTGCACTGTCTGCACAGTCTGCACTGTATTGTCTGCATAAGCTTGCACGCACTTTATGATCAGTCCCTCCTATTGTACTTAGTCCTGTGTATTCATGTAGCTCCATGGTCCTAGAGGAACGTCCTCTCATCTCACTAAGTACCTCACCTGCTATATATGGTTGAAATGAGAATAAAAACCTCTCTCAACTCGCAATTTACTATCAAATTGTGCCGAATTAGAGACCCAATTTTCTTGTTGTTATTTGGAAGTATGAAGTTAGAACACAGTGCTGAAGCACTTAGCACTGTCGCTTCACAGCAAAAAGATTTTGCGTTCAGTTTGGATCTGCCTGTTTTCCCTATGCCTGTGTAGGTTTTCTGTGGTTGCTCTGGGTTTCTCCCACATTCCTTAAACATGTTAGCTAATATTTCCAATATTTCAAAATTGGAGTTAGATAGACTGGTGACCTGGCTCCAAACTCCCTAGAGCAGGGGTCACCAACCTTTTTGAAACTGAGAGCTACTTCAAGGGTACCCAGTAATAAGCAATGATTTACATGGTAGAAAAAAAATTTATTTTAACATGCAACATTTTTCTTTATTTATTATTATTATTTCGTGCGTCATGCGGGTAGTTAGCATGGAAGCTAGTCTGTCACGTACTGAAGTGTCTCTCCACACTGTGCCACTTTGCCACTACCACAGTAGCCCCACAAATGAGACATACACACGTTTCTTTTACTGCGGTAAAAAAGGACGCTTCTTCCCATTCACTGTGAGAATGGTACGTTTTGCGATGACTCACGTGGTCCCTGTGAGCGACCAGGTGCCCACGGGCACAATGTTGGTGACCCGCGGGCACCATGATGGATGGAACTCCCCTCTTGTTAATCAAGTCTATTGTGACTAACACTTTGATTAGTCACTTGTTTCATGGAGGCCTCACACCGCACCTGTTTTCTGAATAAAACTGAACAAAGACAGAGACAGTGATTCAATGGTGTGTAGTTACACATTTAGTTATCAGTCATGTGTCATGGACACATTAAGTGGACTGATGACATAGTTTTACGATGCTAACTATTCATTTCAATGAAAAGTGTTTGCTACATCATATACCACAACGTTTTTTAGGCTCCCTTACTTCCTTTCATATCTTTGGGCCGATGATGCATAAGTCCCTTTGACTGAGCAGGCTGACTAACCATGCATGTGGCATGAGAAAACTCATTTTGAAACACTGTTGTTTAAAAAAATACATGCAGACTGCACTTGCTCAACTGCTGTATTTCTTTGGTCATGATGTTTGGGAGAAAACGAAAGTCACCTCTGGGCTTCATGTGATTTACAATTCCAACTGTGACGAATATGCGCAAAATTCAGTTCAGTCTTTACATGTGCAAATAAGATGTCAAACTTGAAGAAACTCCAAAGTATGTCAGGCTTTGTTGTCTTCACATTGCTCCGACAAGATTAATTTCGGATTATATTTTACAATTAAAATAGATGATGTCTACATGTCTACATTTTGTCCTCAGTTTTTTTTTCTCCACTGATTTGTGATGTTAAAGCCAACCTTTCTTTGGCGGAATATCCTGATGCAGAAAGGTATTTGATTTTGAAATCAGAATTTTGGCAAAAAAACAGCATGCACCTTTCCTATAGCCCCCGTGAGAGCTTTTAGCCACATTCTATGCACATATTTTTTTAACATGTTATGAAACTATGCAAGATTGCTTGAATATCTTCCCAAGAAAGAAGCCAATGCAACTCTTGAGATGCACCTGTTGCCTGTGCCTCTTTTCCACTTGGTTTCCTGAAACATCATATTTACAGGATTATAGATGTGGGTGTGGTTATGAGTCCCACTTGGAGCAGGAAGCAATGAAATTAGGCCTTGGGGTTCCCATACAAGCATTCCTGCATGCAATTTTTATCGAGGATGTCAGAAGGTTGACGGAAGACTACGCGGGGGAAGCAAGGTCATTAAATTTTAGTGCAAACACATGAGGACAGGGCTCACACACTCACTTATGCACTCATCACAGAGACAGAATATTTTATTGCAAGGCCGGTGTTTCACAAGCAGACAATTAATTCCCTGTCTGGTTTGTTACCCAAGTTCAGCGAGCATGTGAACGTGTCTGTTATTTACTGAGCTGACCTGCAAATATGAATGTTGTTTTTCTGACAGAGCAAAAGGCCCTGAACAGTTGAAGTCAGCCAGTTCATGCTGTTGCGGATAGCTTAAGTGCACATTTCACTTGAAAAATGAATAGGCAAAGCTCAACAACAATCCAAGTGGGCAATTCTAGTTAAAACAAAAAGCAAACTTGCAGAAATCCTTCAAATCTTTTTAGTTCTCAGTTTAACACAAAATGCAGATGGTCGCTTGTGTTTTGGTATGATCATTCTATACCAAGGAAAAGATTTTACATAAATTGTTCCAAGAAATTGTCGATTTAGAGGTTCAAATTGGTCAGAAAAACAAATTCAGCAGAGTTACACACTGTTCAGTGTGCAGATTTTCTTGCAGTGGTAAGAAATGGAATAAACTGACTGTTTCATCAGTGGTTTTCAAGGGGATTTTTACTGGCGTTACAGAGCTCAAGATGGTGGCTAAGCATGTCTTCAGAAGCCTGTTTGTGATTTATGACAATCAGCAGCATGACTGTGCAAACAGGACTCATGGGAACAAACATATAGTGAGCACTGGCTTGTGCTAGCAGCAAAGGTATTTGAAACATTGTAAACCTGGCCAACAGCACTGTTTTGTATTGAGCACAAATTCAGGATGTGGCTCTGCCTCTATGGTAAATTCTTACTCTTCTCACATAACCTGTTTTGGTGTTGCTCATTTGAATGTCTTTGTTTTCTGGTTTAACATGCACAGCAAAGTAACAGAGGCAACATTTAGACAGTTGCTCAAAATTGGAAATAATTGCTGACCCGGTAGGTAGCAACTGAAGACCAATATAGTTTTAGTTCACTCTCTCATCACTCTCCTCATTCTGCAACAGCAGGCAGGTGATTAACAAAAAAATTAAAAACAATTTAAAAAAAAAAAAAAACCACTAGTGTTTCTGATGGGGACGTAGGGGTGTATGTTACTGTAATGCAGGATAGTTTTCTACTAAATGACAACATACCTTACCAGCAATAACTGATACAGTAGATAAAAGCAACATCAGTGTTGTGCACAAAATGTCCTTGATCTGTGATTCAGGTAAACAAACTACATAGGCAGTCACTATGAATCTTCAAACTGAACTAAACTAAGTGATTTATTAAATCTTTACTATCTGACAACTTATTCCCCTTAACATCTTTATAAAGTGCTAATAATAAATATTGCATTCACAGCTTGTTCTGTTGCTCACAAATACCTGAAACGTGCTGCTTTAACCTACGTGTTGTGTTGAAACCTGCCTCATGTTAATGTAACATACAGATGGCTGGACTTGTTCAACATTAACCCAAACAAGCACAGGGTTTATACATAATTATCTTGTGGCCTGGTAGTTAGACAGATGTAAATATCCTGCCAATAACAGTTTTTTATCTACAAGTGGAAATATATGAAAAGAAAAAAAGGAAGCGTGGGGGTTTGACAACCATAATATTTCTTAAGTTGTGACCACAGCCTGATGGAAATAGTTTATTTAATAAATATTTATGCTGCTTTTTATCCACATATTTGAAAGTTAATCCAATTTCTGCTCCAAGAGGTTGTTTTTATTTCTTTAAGATTTACTTTTAAGATTTTTATTGAATTATGAATGTGATATACTCTTTCTTTGTAATATTTAAAATATAAATAATGTGACCTACTGATGTCACTTAACATAACATGCCCTTTGCGTTGTATCTTTCAGGCCATTTTATTATCCAGTGTTCCTGTGTCATTGCCTTGTCCCTGATGTTTAGCCTTTGTTTAACAATCCTATTGTGTGCTCAAAAGGCCTTGTGGCAACGTTTGAGAGATGATGTCTCCTGCACACACTACCCTTTTTGCCTTCACAGGGGTTTAAAATGCTTTATGGAAACGTTTTCTTTTTTCCTAGATAAAATCCTCCACCAAAGATGTGAGGAACATGGCCCACTTAGTTCAAACAGCCATGAAATTATAGCAGAGCCAGATAAGACATTCAGCAGCACCACCTGCATCTTTTAACTCTCCAACTGTCTAACCGCTCGTCCCCCACCCTAGGAAATGCTGAATGTGCACTTTCTCTCCTCACATCTGTGACCTCTTGCGTCTCAGTGAATACCACCTGGTCCCTCTTTCTCCGTCTTACACACATATGCATGCATTCAGACAAAAGCATGCACCCACACTCAGACACATACTTCTTCCAGTGTTGGCTGTGTCTCATGCACATGCAGATGCTCGTGCACTCTTCTCTTGCCAGCCTGGAAATTTAGTCTTCCCTGCCCCCATTCCGCAACGCTGTGGTTTTAACTTGAACCTGTTATATGGGTGCCTTAAGGGCTGTGCTCCAGCTCGAAAGCTACTTTCCAATTATAGTAGCAACCTTGTGGAAGTCAAGTTAAGTCCTGTCCCTGCCAGGAATTAAACAAGATGCTTATTTCTTAATGAAGTTAGATTTAGAAGTGAGGTTCATCATCTGCCATGTGTTAAGCTTCAACTCTGAATTTATGTGAGCTCTTATGTGTTTGGTCAGGCACAGCATACATGCAATTACAATTCCAGAAGTCCCCTCCCTTGTTTGGAAGCGATTCAGAGCCACAATGTGTTTTCCACAACACAGATTAATCCAGAATAAACCAAATATAAATGCTTAAAAATACTGGAGATTATCACATAAATTGTTATAAATAGCATCCGTATGGCAACAAATGCAGATGTGTGGAACTCCTGATATATTGCATCTTTCCATAGGCAGAAGTTCCATGAAAATCATTAAAACTATAATAATAAAACAAATTTGAATTTCTTTTTTTTATTATAATTTCATTATCATTGCATTATATCACCATTCTTTAACATGTGCTGTATAACAGAAAACTTTCAACCACTAAAAAAAAATCTTGTACTAACTGAGATTTGCATGATAGTGCAACTAAAAATAAAATTTGGACTTGAAGCTGATAACAAATCCAAATGGAAACCCAAAAATAAACACAGAAATTAAATCACAAATCATGCTTATTTTGCTGATGACTGCTGATCACAAGCCAAATACCAAGTCTTGTTAATTACACCATGGCACCACCAGAGCAGCTACACACTGTAGCAGCTTGCAACAAATCTTTTCAAGTTGATCACTCAACATTGTGTGGTGTAGGTTGCAGCCTCAAGCTACATTGAAGCTTGGCGTTGTGTGTGATGGCACGTCACTTCAAGCACATTTCACACATCATGGAAATGCTTTTCAACCTCATCGTGTTATTTTACAGGGTTAAATGTCATGTAAGATGGCTAGGGTTAAGGACAAGGGTAGGAGGTCCTATATCACCATGAAATAACACACCACAACCACAAAATGCATACTGATAGCATGTGACATGAGTTCATGTATTACTTATTCAGTGTTGAGATGCTGGGCTCAAGAGGCCAATGAAGCAACACTACCTGTTAAAAAAATAATAAAATAATAATAATAATAATAATTCTAGCCTAAATTCACAACTTGTTGCTCTCAGACTCAGCTGTATCTCAAATTTTTACCTAATAGAATTACATACAGAATGGCTTTGCAATAACCACAGAATACCTCCACCCTGTAAGAGTTATCAGACTTCATACTTGACAACATTCAATTCAACTGGAAGTGAAAACAAATAATGCCCTCTTCACTATGAAAGCAAAGTGATTAAATCTCCGGTGTTCAAGCTAATGTAGACGTGTTCTGTCCAATATGATGACATGAGCATGAGGATTCAGCCAGCGTCTAATAATAACAAAGGCATGTCATTTTCTAGTGCAACACAAGAGCCAGAAACTGGGGCTTTTGGGCATCATACTTAGATTGGGTTGACCCAAACAAGGGACAGCTGTAATGACCCGGTCAGTGTCTTAAACCTCACGCATAATGGGGTCACGTTTAGAAAAAAAAGACCAACACAGACATTCCTGTTGTTACAGTCTTTCTCTGCCCATGATTGCTTAAAGTCCAGTTGTTTCTGTGCTCTGCCATCACCTGTTTTGTTTTATTACTAAAATTACTATTTTTTTACTTCATACACCAAAACTGTTATCAAACTTGATTAAAGAACAAAAGGCTATGAAGCTAGGAAAAGCTACAAATCTGAATGATGCTGATCAGTGGGTATATAGTTCAAAATATTTGTGTATTTGAATGTTCAGACAAGATAAAGATGCAAAATGACAAAAGCTGTTTGTCAGCCCATTGGACTTTGTTGTTTTGTCTACTTTTGTCACTTAGGTTTTTCTTCTCATGGCGCTGGGTTCTCTAAGCTGAACATACAATCAGAAAGCTCTCTCTCACCCACTTGTTCTGCCTGCAGTTTATCATGTTGAACAGCAAGGAAACAAGGGTCTGACTAGTGCAAGCAGCACTGGACACACAGTCCAAGAGTGGGCTTGGTGCGTCACAGCCCTTAACAAGATAACCTGCAATGACTATAATGTAAGCAATTAGTTTGGGTTGTCTCACTTGTTTGCTTCAAACAAAATTCAAAAAAACCTACAAAATACAAAGGCTTTGATCAAAAACATAGAATCTCAAAAAATAACTCATTGATATATTGTTGAAGATGTGGAATACTTAGATAACTGATTGTAGTGTAGATCGGAATACTGACATTATCTTCCCATATTCTCTATTCATGTATTTTTTGTATACTTCTTTATTGTTTGATTATCCAGACTTATGTGTATGTGTATTGTACTAACCACCATGACAAATTCCTCACATGTGTGAACATACTGTATGTGGCAATAAAGAGAATTCTGATTCTGATATGTCTGGTAATGCACAAGAGCTACACCTGCTAATAATCTCAATAAAGCTGAATAAGGACTAGAAAATGTTTAATGGAGCCTTTTCTGCTGCTTATACCTCAGTTCTGTACTGTACTGTTTATATCAAATGTCTCAACAAAACTTTGGCCTTTTTTTTCATTCAGGGAATTCTCTTTCTTCTCTTCCAGTTTTTAGACCATTGCTCCAGGTGCAATTTAAGGAAAATGCAATATGTTTGACACATTACAGCATGTGGAAATGGCCCGAAGTCAAGCTCTTGACTCTGAACCATCTGCAGGTTGGAAGTTCACCTCACAGGGGAGCATTATCTAATTAGCTACTTCGTGCTACACTAAGAGTGGAACACGCAAAGAATCTGCACAACTGAATTTCCGGCAATTGCTGATTGTCTGATTTGCACTTCCTCTGGTGAAATCCACAGGCTCCCTGAAGTGAGAAACCAGAAGTCAAATGATCTGAGTCTGTTAACTGTTTTAAAAAAGGCAGTATTTTCAAACTAATGATCAATTAACAACTTTTTGATAGCCGCAGTTAGGTTCAGCATAGTCAGGTTTAAATCTCATCTTAGGTTTTTGACTGTAACACTAAAATTGTATCTAATTTCAGAAAAATAAGACTCTACTGTGAAAAGTGGTACAGTGAGGAGCTCATTATCACAAGGCTCCGTTGGTTTCAAAAATAAAAAATCATCTGAGGCAAAGAAATTCACTTGTTTTTTTTAATCAACTGGTAAGTCCCCCTATAAAATCGGAGAGCTGATATTGTTTGTGAGCTGCATGAATCCCTGCCAGATCTTCCCCCGTCCAGTGGCAGCACAATGCTACATAGCAGGGCAAAGCCCCAGAAAATGATGTCATCCACTCCAACCTAATCCATGACCAGGATGCTGAAGGATCTCCCCCTCCTCCTTCCTTTGCAATAGAATACGAATACAACGGGTCATCACCGAAACCAAAAGGAGAGATTACGTTTTTTTTTTTTCCTTGTTTTTTTCCAGCAAGACTAACTTAAATTAACTGCTTAAAGAATTGCTGACTTAAACAAGGATTGTTCAAAAGGATAAGTAAAGGCTGCACTCCTTTTACTCCTAAAACCACAGCGATACCATCAATACACCCCACCCAAAGTTTGTTAAAAAATACAAGGCTATTGCTCACAAAGCAGTTTTTAAATTTATTCTCCCACAAGTGAAGCAAGAGGCAATATTTCACATAAACTCAAATATTGAAGATTTGAGGTAATAATGTGACTGTGGTATGTATCAGAGGCAGGTCTCGCTCACCTTGCAGTCACCATGGTGATGGTGTGCTTTTGTATTAACTTCATTATTTAACACAAACCAGAAAATACTATCCAGGACATTATTAACCGTAGAAATGAATTCATTAGTGGTTTATTTGACAGTGTTCCGTGGTGTCATTATTAAATACATAGTAGTGTACTATAGAGGTCCACCATTTTATAGGTTCGCTCCCCCCCGCTCCTCACTCAGACGAACACTTAATGTTGCCGCTAAAGGTCGTGGTTATTGCAGGCAAGAAATGGTAAAGGTATGGTAAAGGCAAATAAAATATTAATAAGGGACACAAAATGATCTTGTTGCTCTCTCATGGAACATGTGAGTTTGGGGTTATGAGTTGGGTAATGGTGTACCCAAAATTCATGTGGTGACATCAGCTGTAAGTTGTGAGAACAGTGCTGCTAGGACACTGCTGGCATCTAGAGGCCAGTTTAGCAAGCTAATGGAATCAGATTTAGGAACACAGACTACTCAAATATATTTCAGACTAATGTCTAGGTTCGTAGGAGGTGTTACTTATGACATACACTTGTGGGTGCTATCCTCAGTTACCTTAATAGGTAACTGTAGCTGTTGGCCAAGAGCAGACATCATCAGGTGGTACACAACCTTCTTAGAGCGTTTCGGCCCTCAACCACAATGCTCTCCAGTTGGTGGGCCGGCAGTGGTGGCCAACTCACTGCCCACCTGCTCCTGGCCTCCAGCTTTCCTCCTCTCTCTTACTCCAAATCCAACACGAGGCTCTCTCCGCTTCCTCCCCCATCCTGGGAAGCAGCTTGTTTTTTGCTCCGCTCGTCCAGGCCCAGAGCTGACAGCAAATGCCATGCTGACTTGGCTGGGAAGCCTCTGCAACCGATCTCTACAGGGAACAGCCACGCTTGCCAGCCCTTGTCCCTGCACTCCTGGACCAAGGACTGGTACTTTGAGGCCTTTCTCTCGTAGGCCTCTCCACAGCCTTCCTCCCATGGCACCGTTAGCTCGACCAGTATTATCTTTTGGTCTTTAGTTGACCACAGCACAATGTTCGGCCAGAGAGTTGTGTGCACCACCTCCGGGAATTGCAGTCTCCTTCCTACGTCGACGCTCATCTCCCATGAGCTTGCAGCCTGCAGCAGGTTGGACTTTGGCCTTGTGCTCGAGGGGGGCTTGGCTCCTTCCTTGATGAAGGTGATTGTTCTTCTCGGGGTTGCGCTAGCTGACCTCTTCTTGCGTCTCTCCCGCTCTATAATGTCTGCAAGAGACAGAAGAACTTTGTCGTAGCGCCACCTATACCGCCCCTGGGTGAGAGATGTTTTTCGCCCGGACAGTATGTGTGCCAGAGTCCCCCTCTTTCCACACAGCTTGCAGAGCGGATCTTCTCTGTGCCCCCATGTGTGCAGATGTGATGGCGAAGGAAGGGTATCGTATACAGATCGCAAGAGGAAGGAAATGCGGTAGGGCTCCGGTCGCCATAGCTCCGTCCATGTGATCTTGCGTTTGGGCAAATCCCATTTTGTCCAAGCTCCTTGGGAACCTTGTTCCACTGCCCTGGCTATCCGCTTCTCCTCCTCCCGGGTCCGAACCTCCGCCTGGACCATGTCTCGTCTGGTCCTTGCACTCGCGTCTTTGTACTGCTGGAAGTGTGCAGAGCTGAGGCCTTGTCGCTGGACGCATGTAAAGGCCCACTGAGGAGAAACTTAAGTAGGATCGACAAATTGATCCGAAAGGCTGGTCATGTCATTGGCAGTGAGTTGGAGACGTTTGTCTCAGTGAGGGACAGGAGGACACTGGACAAACTGCTGTCCATCATGGACAATCCCCAGCCATCTTCGCAGATGCTTGTTGGTCTTCCTCTCAATGCCCTCTACAGCAGTCATGGGAAACTCAGAGATTGTGAAGAGCCAAAGGAGCCTGGGCAGAAGGCTGTGCTGGTACAGCCAGGCCTTAAACTTGCCGGGAAGTAGAGATTTGTCAATCTTCTTCAGCCACTCCTCTGTCTGCTTCACAGCGTTGGTGACATTGGTGCCACCTGTCAATGACGTATCGTACCACTTCCCCAGGCACTTTATTGGGTTGTCTACGATGGATGGAATGACCTCATCCTGAACGTGGAGACTGAACTTGCTGGTAACTCTGCCCTTCCTGATTACCAAAAGAGAGTCACACATACATAAAGATACTTCCAACAGTTGTAACAGGTGGATGTACTCAAGGGATTTCAATAGAGGACTGCTCAACAAAAAAAAAAAATGTGATTGATGGAAATATCATAGTACCCCTCAGACATGTTATAAAACTACAAAGAGAACACCATATGACTAAATTACTCTATAATCGACTTAAAATTCAACCCCTGCCATTCCTGGAAATGTCAGCATATAGCTCACAACTCGTGACCTCTCTCCTTAATAAAAGTTTCCACTTACATGGTTGAAAATATCATGAGAGGAAGGCGTTCATATGGATTCATGACTCAATTTGAAGGCTGCATTGTAGTCAATAAAAGAGTAAATGATAACAGCTGGCATAGGCTCCAGCCCCCCCGCGCGACGCTTCACAGGACAAGCGGTTACAGAAGATGAAGATAACAGCAGGTCATCGCTGAGTTTCTGCTTTTACGTTTGACATGCTGCATGCCTAGCTACGCTGTCTTATTAGACATTGGTGCAGTTTTTGACCTTGACCTGACATAGCAACATTGCTCAACTCCTTCCTCTCAGTGTACTTGGCACGTGTTAATGCCAATTTCAGATGCTTTGTAGGCAGCTCTGTGGTATTGTCCAGAAGAGTCCTGCCATAGAGTCGGGGGGCTTAGAATACAGACAGGTGAGTCAAAGATAACAAAACTATCAGACAAGAGTAGGAGATGATTGATTATGTTTTGCTTCCACAAGGAGCATGGAGCACTAACACACATGCACAAGAACAAAACAAGGAGAGCATGCTTGACAGTTCTGCATGTAATTTGTGACTCTCTTGCTGGAGTGAAATCTCTATGCTAAGAATCGAAGAAATGTGAGTTGTGTGCATACTATATGTAAACAACAACTATCTTTCTTCCTGCATTACTTTCTGCATGACATATTCCTAAGTATTTCATTAGCTGCCTTGGTGTGCTGACGTCTATTTATAGAATGTGACATCTACTTATAGACATGTTTACCCACATTCTTTTTGGAAGTCTGGGAATACATTTGAGGCTTCAGCGTCTCAGTCTGTTTGTGTGTGCATGTAAAGAGAGAAGGTACGCAAATTAGAGATTATGCACAAGTTTGTGGGGTTGTGGGGTTAACCTCTGATTAATTGCACAGCTCCAGTCGGTTGTGGTGAGAGCACGCTACTGTAATTTTGCAGCTGCTTGATTTCAGCATATGAAACATGCAGTCCAATTGGTCTTCCGACCGCATACCAAAGCACTTAAAATAGTGTTTGTTTCTCAGGGCTCCATGCTGTCGACAAAACAATATGGGGAGTTATTAATAATGTAGTTTTTCCCTGTTGCATGTTAAGACACGGTTTTAAGTCTCATAATTTTAAAGATGGGCTTATGTTTATGTGTATGTGTTTGTATCTGGCAGTAAGAGGAAAAGAAATATTTACTAATGACAGGGAAAGTATTGAAGTAAGCATAAAGCCAAAAGTCAGCTCTAGATTGACCAGATTTGACTAATTCATTTCTCTCATTTTTATGACATTCTGCGTAGAATTAGAGCAGAATTGCCACTGATGCCACATTTTAAACCATGTCAATCTGAAGAAGCATCTGTCTCAAAGGAAATCATCCCAAAAATTCAATTAGTCACTTAGATTGAAGCTATGGACACATAAATACACATAACTGTGATTTACTTTACATAGCTACATGTGCATAACTTTGGCCCGAGGCAGACTTGTTAGCTCTGATACTGTGTGTTTCTAATAACTTACAGATTCTACAAAGTTGGATCTTGGAGGGGTACATAAAACACAACAGATGGAGTAGTCTGTTGGACATAGCTTGATAGTAGACAGATATGGAGGAGTGTCGCAAGCCTGACTGACTGAACTGAATTTGTTGCCTAATGACCATGGCGCCCTGACAGTAGTGCTGTGGTAAAAATGTCAAGTAACATATCACATCATAAATCAACAAGTTTCACTCCAGCATTCTTCTTTAAGAGCCACATAATGTCCGTCCAACCAGAGGCAGCTGAGAAAATCTTGTATTGCTTATGGGAACTTAAATAAAGAAGCACCTTTTAAAATGAGGGTAACATGTGACTGTTTTGTAATCCAGAAATTTACACACAGCAAGATGTCACCAACACAGCGCTGGACAGCTCATTCAAGATGACCAAGGAGGAGGGTTAAGGGATTAAACCTCCAGAAGGTTTCGATACTGTGCTCCTGGACTTCCTCAGAGTGGGTTTGACTTAAGAGATCATTAAACATGAACCGGTGGGCAGGGAGCCACTGCAGGCAGGATCTCAGGAGGATGGATACCGGCCAAGACCGAGTCTGACCTGCCACACAGCAACAGCTCCATGACGTGGCAAGCCAAGGCCACTCTGTGCTATGAGGTGCACAGCGATGGAAACCACATGCCGATCTCTTCCCTTTTCTTACACCCTCAGCCTCTTTGTTTAATTAGCTCTCACATAAAACACACTCTGATATAAATGTAGACATTGACATCAGTCCAGACCTGCATTTATTTACACATCTACACTCACTAGTGCCTCTGTTGATTTGAAGCTTCATGTGTGAACACTGATGAAAGATAACTTTGTATATTACACACAGATACAATACAGAACAAATGAACAGGAGCTTAAAGCATGGGGTTAATTTAAATTTTAGATGATGTTGCTAAATTCCAGTTACATATTGAGCCTACTTGCAATATTTTTATGAAACTGAAAGCAAAATATGAATTTATTTTCAACAGAAAAATGGATGGAAGAGGTTTCACTTTTTTCTTGACATGCAACCATATTTACTGTCTTGGTTATTTATTTAATTTTCATTTTATTTCGTGCATTTATCCTACATAGGTTTTTTTTTTTTCTCTCTGCATTTAACCCATCCATGCGGTCACATAGCAGTGTGTACAATGGGAGCAGTTTAGGGGTATGTGCTTTCTCAAGGCAACTTAGCCATGCACATAGGAGAATGTGAACCTGTGACCTCATGGTCCCCATGCTGTTTCTCCAACCACTAGCTCACAGTTACTCCACTTGAAGGCTGTCTTTCCTTGGCTTTACTTTACATTTTAAGTCCTTCTAAGAAAGAAGTGAAGTGCTTGAATTTTCAACTACTAAATGTTGAACAAAGAAGCCTGCAACTAGGAGTTTAAAAGACATGGAGGACATTAAAGACAGTCTAACTAGAGATGCCATCTGAGTTGATTTTTAGATGTGCAAGTCAAGACGTCTTTTAATGCAGTGTTGCTTTTGAATATTCTTTGGTTAAGAATTTGGTTGTTTTTCAACAAAAGCTCAAATGTGTTGAAAAATGTTATACTCGAGTGTGACAGAACTCTTTAGACATATCTGTCAAAATATCTCTGGACAAGAAAATGGAGGAAACTGAGATTTGCTTTCTTTATCAGCTAAGGGTCCGCTTTAAAGTCATTTTTGTTTTATGTTTTTGTTTTTGCAAAGTACAGTGGGTATAGCGTTGCATGCAGGTAACAAGCCCTGTTTTGAGAATTGCACTCTACTGTTGTGATACTTATACAGGGCATAGCAGGTCACAGGTGAAGTAATTGATTTCACGGTATCTCATGTGATTTAAAAAAAACCCATTCACATATTGTGAAAAGAGGGCCTTGCCACATCTTGTCTTTTAGTAAGACACAGTGGATCTGTTTTACAAATTCATCAAGGAGGACAGGACGATCCAGGGCTCTTTTTCACCACAGCCCCCCCTCAGCTCTTATTCCCGTTTTGGTATTCCCCTGTGGAGATTCTTGGCACCCAGGGCTTGATAAAGAACAGTAAATGAGTTTCCCGCTGACATTTCCAAAGTATCAGGGTGTGCCGAATGGAAGTGGCATGCAAAGTGAGTCTAAAACAGTGGCTGAACTATTGAACCTGTCACCTCGCCTTTCTTCCCTGCAAGTGCATGTGAACTCTGCCTGCCTTTGTGTTACAAGCTGAAGATGGAATCAGAGAGGTTGGACTTTGTGTGAACTTTTCTCATTAACCTACTTCCCCCTTAATATAAAGGCACACGTGCTCATATACAGTTTACTTCTTCCTTATCCATCACAATCTGCAGCCAATTCCAAGATGAATGTATAATATATGAACTAATTATTAATTAATACTAAATTTCTCGGCATGAATTCATTCATTTATTTTTATTAAACGGGGCGCTATGCACTCTACCTCTTTATTATTCTAATTCACTTATGATGTACACATTGTTTGTGCACAGTGCTGTTTTGCTATGATTTTGGCCTGTGATCCTAAACTGATGAAGTTGTGATGTAAGTATTAACACCAGACATTTCTTTCGGCAGGGTATTAACGTGTTGTTTTTGATCTACTGCTCTCAAGCGGTTATTATCTTGCTGCTGTTTCCCTTCACGCAGGGAAACTGGAACAGTTTCTTGAGCATTACACGCAGAGGATATGGACAAAAAGTCAGACTGATTGAGAGATTGAAAATGTGGCTTATCAACACCTACAGCTGCCAACACTAAAAGATAAGCCTGTTGTGATGCTGTGATGTTTTTATGCTATGATAAAATGTCATGTTGTATTTTTTCTTAGTTGTACAGTAAGTGTTTGTATATGTATTTTGTATTATATTGTATGCTTCGTATTGCCTTTTTTACATCATGGCCAGGGGACTACAGATGAAAACTAGCCTTCTGGCTAAGTCTGGCTTTTTTAACCATGTGTAATCATGTGTTCTGTGAAATTGCACTGTCCCTTTCTTAAATAAACAAACAAACAAGCACATTTCATGGTGTGTCAGTATGTGTTAGAAAATGAGATTGTTTTTAAGGCAGGTGATGGTAAATGCTCAGTGAATTGTGCTTATGCTGCCTTCAAACAGAAATTGTCTCATGATTATGACACAGGAAGTACTCAAAAAAGCTTGTAGTTCAAGTGATAACATTAGCCGTGGTTGTGAGAACATTAGCAGGTAAAGTAATATAAGAAATGCAATGGCATAATGAAATGATGAGGCCATTGGGAATATCATATCATGAAAACATATGAGAACTTGTATGTTTGATTGTAAATCAGATGAGAACATCTGATTTACAATGTACTAACTGACCATCCACCAATATTGTTTTTCTCCCACATCAGACATACTGACTTATAGTAGTAAGCACAGGCGTTGCTGATAATATTAACAAAGCCTCCTTCCTATTCTATATATGACAGTGTGACAGTGACACAGCAAGTTCAATGACAGGACTATGCTGGTGCATCCTCCACAGTACCCATTGACTACTGGTGAAGTTCCTTAGTTCAACTCCTTGGATAAATGTACAAGACGTTTACTCGTTCATAGCTTTACCAAACAGGAGAATATTTGACCTGTGTTTCCTGCAGGCAGCTTCCCACAGACGCTTTGTGGATGTCCTGGCCTCCAAAATGCAAGAACCACTGACTGAACTGTGCAAGAGTACTTGATTAGTTGTTGTGTTTTTGCTACTTGTATTAAGTTTCACGAAGATTGATACCTCTTTCAAAAATTACAAGAGATAAGATAGATAAGATTAAACATAGTTAAACATAGTACAATGCACAGTGAAATGTATTTTTGTACCTGCAGCCAGTAGTAAAAAGTACTACAGTAAAACAGTAATAACTGCACAACACACAAGGTAAACAATATAAGTGTAAATGTAAAACTGAGATGAATAAAATAAAATATAGACTGTAAACTCAAAATGCAAAATTAGAGGGGGGTAGCTTGTATATATACACACATTTACAGTATAGAAAACAGCTAGTGCTGGTGCAGTGGTATTTAAGTCTGGTTAAGGCTCAGAGTTGAGCAGGCAGATGGCATGTGGATAGAAACTCTTCTTCAGCCTCTCAGTCTTTGTCCTCAGGCAGCGGAAACACCGGCCTGGTGGCAGTAGAGAGAGAGAGCGTGTCCGGGGTGACTGGGCTGTTTGAGGATCTTCTTCGCCCTTAACCTGCAACATTTGGTGTAAATATCCTGCAGTTTGGAGAGGGGAGTTCTGATGGTCCGTTCCGCTGAACGGACCACCCAAAGCCTCAAATTAAAATTAATGTTAAAACAAACCCACCCAACTTTTGAATTTGCCACATACTCACAGACACATAAATGCCAAGTCACAGTAAGATTTTCCACTATGGCAGAAAAAAACAATTACAAAAAAATGCACAGTAGTTAATATCAACTACACTGTGCTGATATATAAGAAATAGTAATTATGGAAGAGTTTACTATGTTGTCACTGTTAAGACAGAAAAAATCAAATCAAATCTTATTGTTGAGGGGTAAACAGAGGGAAGACATGGGGTTGAGGGTCTCGGAAAGTCTTAGAACTGTGGGTCTTGGGTTTCAAATCCTGCCTGAACACCTGGGTCTGCATACTGCTCGAAGCAGCTGGGGGAATTTTTGGCCTGGAGTCTAAAACCTGGCTCTTACTTAGCTGTGTTTTCCAGCCTGTTCCCATCTCGCTAGAAAGTCCTTTTCAGCTGGTGGAAACTGAGAGGCCTGGTAGAGCCCCAAAAGCCTCAATAAATAGTCTCAAATGTCCTTGCATGCAGAGTGGGGGATGTCTCAATTAAGCATTTGTGACACACTAGTTCCCTTATGTAGTGTGTCACTCTGATGGTTAAAACTTTTTTTAAGACCTGATGCAACTAGAATAGAGTGGCATTGCAAGTTACTATGCATTTGTTATTGTGCATATAGCTCCCTTAACACACAAAAGCCAAACTCAAGCCTCAGAGCAGATTTGGTGGTATGTTGACCTATCAGTATTACCTGGACTCAGTCTACAACATTTAAGATCCAAACACTTTTTTCTGATCTCAGTTGTTTACTGTCATCATGCATGATATCATTAATGGGAAGAAACCTTAGCAATCATCATTTACATTTACTAATAGTTCAGTCACCACAGACTTTGACTATCCTGTATATGCTTTATTTAGTAAAGCCATCCAAAATATTTTTTACTGTACAACATATCACAAACACAATAATAAAATGCAAATGCAAAAATGAAGCAACCAAGTCTCTTTCAAAGTACTTTGGTGAAAGTAACTAGCCTGGAAGCCAGACCAACTTCCCTACCGAAACTTTTCTGTGACGGAAAGTTGGTCTGGAACCCTTGTGGTGGGAATGTCACATTCTGCAATGATCTCTTTGGGTTGGAAGTTCGCCCCACAATGCAATCCCACTTTGTGTTACCAGACTCAAATTCTGATAAGAATTCTCCAGGCTAGTTACCACATGAAAATGAGTGACATCAGAATGACATCAGTGAATGACATCAGAATGAGTAAGAACCCTTATGCACCTGTTGGTGTATGGACAACTATGTCATCGTCAAACTCAATTTCAGTTTACATTCTATTTGTGTTCTTTGTTCTAGAAGCTAGGCCAACACGTCTGACATAATTTATTCTTTTCTGTCATTCCCCATTTATCCAAAATCTGTGTCTGCTGCTGAATAACAGTTGAAAATTTCCATTAGATTATTCCCCTGATATGCCAGCTTCGTATATGTAACGTAAGAGAATCAGTCAATCTACAGATCTAACTGAGTGTGTTAAGACATGTTCAGACAGAACGGAAATCTAACCTTTTTCTCTTCATTTGTGAGAATTTACATTCAGATCTGCAGAATGCATGTTTATTTGCCACCAATAGCCGCTATACTGTAACTGTGCAGAGTAAGATTGAGCTAAGGAGTGTACAGCTGTTTGTACAACTGTTTGCTCATGTGCAGTCTTTCTATCTCAGAAATTTGCTTTGCATATTGTGTCTGGTATAGTATTCGAATACATGCATGCCACAAAAAAAAAACAAAAAAAAACAAACTTAGATGGTACAGCTGTTTAATTTGACTCCAGAATAATGTCTGTGTTACACCGAAATGACCAATTAGGCTATTTGCCAAATATTTAAAAACCAGACCAGGGACCTCGCAAACTGTTCTCCAGTGAGCGACTGGGATTAAGTTCCCAGTCCCAAACAGTTGCAACCAGTTGTGACAGCGTTGCTTGGGTTGGACAGATGGAAGAATAGGGCGGGTTAGTGGAAGCAGGACCAGCTAAGTCTGCTGCTGTTGCTGAAGCCATCTGGAAAAGTGGGACGGGAATCCAAGGCCTGACGATGAGGTGAAGAAAAGTGCTTTCCCCTCTGGGCCTGGTGGACTTAGCAGTGATTTGTACAACAGCAAATAGGCAAGAGAAGCTGTTCTTTTTCTCTAAGCAGTTGTCCTGAGATTCCTTCAGAGTTTGCCATTCCTCCTTGTTTCCTCCTTTATCATGCACCGTTCTTTATCCCGTTTGTCCTTTTCTATCTGGCTGCCTCTGGCGTTGTCTCTGGGGTGCCTTTTCTCTGCTGTTCTTGACTGCTCCGTCCTCTTTTTCTCCAAGATTCTTTCACTTTGGCTGCCAAGCAAAATGCACTGACAGAAAGAAATCAAATTATTCTTCTTAAAAGGACACTGAAAGATTCAAATTATATTTTGGTAAATCAACCTCCATGGAACTTGTCAGTAGAACAGCTGTGGTGTTGCTTTTTAACAGAGGTGAGTCAGCCAGAACGGCCAGTTAGTTATCTTCCATGAATGGTTCTTAATTGACAAACTGAAAACACTTCAAATAAAGCATGAATGTCCCCTTTGTGCCGCTTGTCCAGTTAGGTTTTCTAGTATCCTCATCGTCTCATTGTGGTGCACCAAACTGATGCTCCTTGGTTAGTATACTCCTCTCAAGAAAAACTTTGTCAAGCATCACCGAGGTGAGCTTTACGCTTTATAGTGTGCATACAAAAAGGATTGGAGCTCCTGAAGTGTGGTGTCACAAATGCCAGAAGTTAAAAATTGAAATGTTTTAAAAATGCTCAGAAATGATTTCATTTAACATCCAAGGCCAGATTAATTATCAAAACAGCCACTGCAGCATCATATAATGAAGACCAAAAAACACAGAGCTTCCATGGTAAATACTGATATTTGATAAATACTGATTTATTTTAATCCTAGCTGGTAAAAAAATATTGACTGGTCATGAAAGATTGGTCATGACAGGAAGGCTAAGGCAAGGCAGGTAGGAAGCAGGCTGAATTGGCTTGCCATGAACAGACCTCCTGCCCAGTGGAACGCGCCCTTTTCTGGCCTAAAGTCCTCAAGGAAGTCCCTGGAAGTCCTGGGGTTCTCATTCGCAGACTGGAGCCCTCAAAGGAGGGAAAGTAATTTTTCTTACTTTCCATCAAGACGAAAAGAAGGATACCAGAGAGCACAATGATGAGTCTCCACTGCAAGTAAAGACTGAACGTCGGTCACTGGGTATGTTTATTAAATAAAAAAAAAAAAAAAAAAAAGCTTTATAAAATTCTGAGTGGCCAAATTTACACACAACTTTAACTTTCAAACTCTGCCTTATCACCAGTTAGTCCTGTGTCACCAGGATGATCACCCGCCAAACTTAGTCTTTACTACTGAAGTATGTTGCTTGTTAGCTGCTGTCATATTAATCAGTTAATGCTCATCATGTAAGAACTTATACTAACTTGACTTCTGAATATGACATTTAATATTGACGAATTGCATACTGGAATTGCTATAGTTAAACCCTCTAGGTTTGCTTGGATCACAAACTCCCTGCTAAAATTACACTGTGTTGAAAAAGACCACAGTCAGTTGTGAATGGTGGATGTGTCACAGCTATGATTCAGGGTGTGATGTGTTGTCTGATAGAAAAGCTCCAACAGGGTGTGAAATTTTATTGTTTTGTTATGTAGTCATGTGGGTTGTATTACAGTCATATCTGGTTCTTTTATGTGGGTGCCACAGATTGAATTAGATTTCAGTGTTGATCCACTTCATGTATTTTGATATCCTCCAGTAATAAGATGGCTTTCGGTGTCAATGTTTTGCTGTAGCCCTGCCGTAAAACTATACGTGCACGCTTACATTGCCTTCTCATCTTCAGCGAGTCTCTGGTGAGCCGTTTAATAAAAGTTTGGATGGTTTATCTGTGACTGTTAACAGCATCTGTAGGTCAAAAACACAAACTGATTTCATCTACACATCCATATTTAATCAAGTTATTGGGTGTTTGGGGACATTACCATAATTCAAAGTTGGCTTTAATGAATTAGCTCAGATGACAGCACTTTGCCAGCAGTTTACTTCACATCCAATGGCATGACAGTTGAGGGGTTTGTGGCGGGAGGGGGAGGGGGTTGAGGGTGGCGATTTTCAGAACAAATTGTACTGTACTTGTTCTGGCCTGATGCTTAGCAGTTAAAGGCTTTTTAACGGTTAGAGGCGCTTTAAGAGTGCAATATCCCTATTCTAATGCCATTGTCCAGCGTAGCTTCAGCCTGTTGCGGTTGTCTTCAGCTGTTTGGGCCCCATAATGTGAGAGCTCCGGGCTCCTATCAGCCTCTCTTTGTCCTGTCCCACAGAGAGGCTCCTGTTGATGACTTATTTTGGAAACCAGAAGCACGGGCCTCTCAGCACCCAGGACAAGACGGCGAGTGACAGGGTCTGCCTGGCTGGGGCTTAAGTGTGTGAAAACTGGGGGCCTGATAACAGTTTTTGGGAACTTATCCAAAAAATAACTGTTATTCTGAGGGGATTTTTTTTTTTTCTTTATTTTGATTACTTTTGTTTGTCTTGATGAAACATGTTATTGTGCTCAGCAGGGGATTTCCGATGTTGAATAGGGGAACACAGTTTACTATCTAGTGCAGCCAATCCCAGCACTTCCTTCTATAAAGTTGTCACTGTTCATGATGTGTTATTGTGTTCCAGTATTAGTCTCACTTGGTTGCCTTCAGTTTGAGGTATTTTGTGTTGTCACTGTTGTTGAAAGGATGCTTGTGTGCAGCATGTTGGGAATGTGGAACCAGCTGTGCATGAAAACAAGTAACGCAATATTACAGTATGCAAATAAATTATGCGTGAGACAGATTAAAGACATGTTTGCAGCCCACATTTTCTGGAAAAATATACCACACATGTATGCATGTGCATGAAAAATAAGCACATTTCTGAAAGAAAATAAAAGCAATGCTCAACTCTCATAATGGGCTGTAAGAGCGGCTCCATTCATCATTTAGGTCAGAACAATTGAATCTAATCTTCAGTGCTATGTCACATTAGCTGCTTTGCAAATGCTATAATTCATTATTTGGCTTGTGGTTACTGATGATGCTTAAATAGGAACAGCTTGCTGTATTCACACAGTACTAATTATCTGCCAGCCAGCAATGTGAAAATAAGTTGAGATTCCATACCTTTAAATCCTTGGAATCCTTCTTGCTGCGTAGCACTTTCATGATGTAAGACCAGTGATCCTGCCACTGGCTTTGTTTTAATCACAGAATTCTGACTCCCTCTAATTAAGCTGGAGCAGGAACAGAGGTTTGTGTAACTAAACTGCAGTGAAGCACTGTCAGTTGCAGTGCTGTGATCCTCTAAATAGTGCAATAGTTCATTCATCTATGCGGGCTGTTTTACAAGAGATATTATTGTTTCGGCAGGAAAAGCTTCTAATTAGTTGTTTTTTTCTGAAAATGTTGATACTTTCTCAGCTTGCGGTAAACCCAACATGACTAATGGTGTAGAGAAAAAAATATATACTATATACCTCTCGAAGCCCATTGACGCTGTGTACATGTAACCATGGCTAATAATAAGCATACTTCATACTGAAGAAGTCTCAATATGCATTCTCTTTAAATGGTATATTTCGTTCACGGTATAGTTTGTTCAGATTAATTTGTTAACTTCTTCAGCTAAGTATCAGAATACTCAAATGTACATTAAAACGTCAATGGTCCAGGTAATCAAATCTCCAATCCATTATCCATTACAACAACTGTAAAATGTGAATTCTTCCCTGAAAAAAAAAATACTTTGTTGCATTGAAATGTGTTTCTTCATTAGTTGGATGGGCTTTATGCAGTGATGGACAGAAAAGTAACAGCAACGTAGCCATACACATTAAATTTGTTTTACAACAAAACAGGACACAGCAAAAAAATGGACAGTGGATATTCCCACTGTCCAGTTTTTTGCTTTGTTATTTAAACATGCCTCATAATAAATTCCAAATGGCATGTCACAGGACTCATATAGAAGCAAAATACAATAAATAAAATAGAGTAGAATAAAGTAGAATAAAAAAGGATAAAAAAAAGATAAAAGAGATATGTGGCAAAATTAGAAAAATATATAAAAACAGGATAAAGTGAGATTGTGCATATGTGCGTGGATGTTCAGCAGTCCAGTAGCCTGAAGGCTTGTGGGTAGAAACTGTCCCTGAACCTGCTGGTTCGTGTGCTCCGAAACCGCCTGCCAGACGGTAGGAGTGTGAATAGTCTGTGGCCGGGGTGGCTGGGGTCAGAGAGGATCCGCTGAGCCTTCCTCCTGCAGCGCTGGCTATAAATGTCCTGGATGGCTGGTAGCTGTGACCTGGTGATGCGCTGGGCTGATTTTACCACCCTCTGCAGTGCTCTGCGTTCGAGAGCGGTACAGCTGCCGTACCAGGTCGTGATGTTCACAGCCAGGATACTCTTGATGGTGCACCTGTAAGTTGGAGAGTGTCCTGGTGTCCATGCCAAACCTCCTCAGACGCTGCAGGAAGAAGAGGCGCTGTCGAGCTGCTTTTACGATGCTGGCCGTGTGGTGTGACACCACCATCAAATTTGCTGATGACACCACCATCATTGGCTGCAGGCTGCAGGCCAATGATGGTGTCGGAACTGCGTTTGGACATACAGTCGTGTGTAGAGGGAGAAGAGCAGAGGGCTAGACACATCCTTGAGGGACCCCAGTGCTCAGGTTCAGTGTGGTGGAGGTGGAGTTGCCGATCTGTACCTTCTGTGGTCTGTTCGTCAGGAAGTCCAGGATCCATCTGCACAGGGAGGGACTGATGTTTAGGTCCCTGAGCTTCATGATGAGTTTGGATTGGACTATGCAATTGAAGGCAGAGCTGAAGTCGATGAATAAAAGTACGATAGCACACAACATGACTTGCCATGTTCATCATATGCTGTTAGATGATTCTAGGCTGAACCTCAATACCACATGGTGAATTATTTGAAGAGGAAGAGGAAGCCTGCTTTGGTGTGAGGCTGACTGTAAAGCCTAAAAGAAGATTCAGCTGAAGTGTGATCTTCTTGTTTGTTGTATCTGTTTATTTTTATGAAGATTACTATCTTCCTCCACATTGTTTGATGGTTAGTGTCTTTCGTGATGTGTCACATTTAAAGGAACAGTATGTAAGAAATGTATTTCAATTAATCATAAAATGGCCCTGATATGTCACTAGACATGAAGAAATCATGTTCATTTCAAATACTTATATCACTGACAACAGTGGTCCGGCCAGGATATTGTCATTTAAAAGTGAGAGTTGCAGCCCTCAACTGATGTTGATGTTGTCATGTTGTGTTTTGGCCTGAGGCGCCACCCTCCACCTATCTACCAATCACGAAGTCAGTAGAGTTTCGTCTTCCGGGTTGCCAGCTCTGCTCTAGTTACCACAGCTGCAGCTACGAACGTGTCGAATAAAACATGTATAACGTTACGAAACCTAAGGCCTCGTTATGAATCCGAACTACGTCGTGACAAAGTCCGAAATAAAACAAGGATTTGTATAGGAGATGCCTTTGAAAGATGGAGACGGCTGAAAATGGAGAAGAATTTGAAGACAGACGCCAACGTTGCTAATTGTCTCCTGGACAGGTGAGATTCATCTGGCTACCTTACTTGTACATAATGTAAATGGACATTTAAAATATTCACAACAGTCGAACAAAGTTATGCATGTTCGTGCAAAGTTACGTTAGCGCATACAGAGGAGGTGGGTCATCGAATTGAAAAGGTAAGGAATTGTTTGGGAAATAAAAACGGCGAGTCGTCATTGCTAACATTAGCAATGCATTATGAGCCCGTTTCTCTGTCATTATGCTGAAATGCCGAGGAAAACAACATTAGCACGTCGATTATGGCAATGTGAAACGTAATTGAGATGTATTGAGTAGCCTAACGTTACCTCGGTAACCTGGCAACCTCGAGTCAGGGGGGAGGTTGGAGGGGATACACCGTTCTACAGTATTTTGAAAGTGATTGCAGTACCAGTTTTGTGCCAGTTTTCGCCACAATCTTACATACTGTTCCATTTAAGTTCATCTTATGGTGCATCCATGACACATTTTTCTTATGTCGCTACAGCTGTTTGTCCATTCATTTCTGTTAAACCAAGTAATGAGTATGAAAGTCAGTGAATTGAAAAACGACCACTCATTGCAACAGTGACTGAGTTTACATGGTCTTTAGTATCCTGGTTTTGAGGCTTATCCCGGCTTTGAGCATATCCTGGATATGGTGTTTACATGGAACACAGAGAAACCCGGTTATTCATATCCCTGTATACATGATAAATACCAGAAACCCATTTTCTGATCACTGCATCCTATCTGCGCATGCGTGTGTTACGTCTTTTTCAGTGTTTTCCAACGCGACCTAACTTGTTCAACAGTGCGAGGTGGAAAACCAGCGTCACGTAGCTTTTCCGCAACAGACTTGAATATGTCGGCATTTCTGTGTTTTCTGCCATCTAAACACGTAGTTATGTTGAGTTCTTTCATTATTTTAAGGCAAAATTCAGTCTCTTCGTCGCTCCAAAACTGAGAAGTTCTCGTTGCTGCCATGTTGATTGTATATCTGGTGCGTCACTGGCGTCACTCGGGCCTGCGCAGACAGTGGGCAGCCGTCAGAGACCGGGATAAGGTGTATACATGCTCCAGTATCCCGGCTTCTATCGGAGTACTCCAGGTGGCAAAACTGGGTTTCCTGAAACCGGGAAATGGGCATAACCCGGTTTCTGAATTCGGGATATGGTGTTTACATGGACAAACACAAAAACGGGATACTTCAAAAACCCAATCAAAACCGGGATACTAAAGACCATGTAAACTCAGTCATTGTCATATCCATCCTTTGAAATCTACATTGTATATCACTGAAATCCCCACTAAATTGTACGCGATCAGCCACAACATTATGACCACTGACAGGAGAAGTAAATAACATTGACCATCTTGTGACAATTCAGTGTTCTGCTGGGAAACTTTTGGACCTGGCATTTGTGTGGATGTTAGACACATGTACCACCCACCTATACGAGACCAGACACCCCCAACCCATAGCAGTGACACTCCTTGATGGCAGCAACCATACCCAGCAGGATGAAACCTGATACAGACCTGGCCTCCAAATTCACTAGATCTCAAACTGATCAAGTATGTGGGATGATTCACAGAGGAACCTTCCTTCAACCTATAGAACCCAAAGGCTCCCACTAACGACATTCTGTTGCCATCCATTCTCTGATGAGTCACAACTGTTTTGGAGGCACAAGGGAGACCTACACAATATTAGGCAAATGGTCATAATGTTATGCCTGATTGTTGTGTTTTGTGCATAAATAATGCACTCTAGTCCATCAAAAAGATTCATTTAATTGGTGTTAACACCCAGCTGCTTGCTTCACCATTTTAAGAGACCTGGATATGCCTTTAACCATCAACCATCGTTCCTCTCCTCATTCTGATGCATTCATCTGCCAGAGAAAAGTCAAAGCAATGGCTATGCGACTCTTTGGAGACTTGTTCATTTTATGCATTTTAACAGGAAGGAACAGGTTGTTCAGCCTCTGCAAAAGCCATTCACAGACTTCACACAGACTTCTCACATAGCAGATATCCCCAGCACCCCCAGAAAAATAAGGTGGAAATGAAAATACATATTGTAATGTCAGATGAAATGCTTGTTATTATTAGCTGACCAGTTATCAACACAAACAGCCAGCGACTTCTTTATGTGGGATCATGGCCCAGAGTCTCCTGTTTAGTGGAGGCTGCTTCCTCTGCTTCTATAGCAACCAGCAAGCAAACCTAGCTCTTGTTTCAGGGCTCTATTGTTTTATTTCCCATTTTAATTGAGAGACCTTGTCCACCCTGAACAGTATATCTTAAAATAACACTTTAAGTCCCAGAAGAAGCCCATATTTTACTGCTCCTTCAGAATTTTTAAATTACAACTGTAACTGTCCTGGCACATGTGCAGAGATATTTTTGTTAGTAAAACTGCCAGCCACAACAATACCGATACCACATATTATATAGTTATTTATGCATTTGATACTTAAAATGATTACTTGATCTCAGACACATTCACTGTTTTACAATCAAAAAGATAGAGATAATCCTGTTCCTCTGCCCAGATGGAAACCACCTGTGTTTGCCTGACATTCCTCTTGCTCAACGGTCCACTGTGACCTGATTACCTTCCTCTGTAAAGGATTATCTTGTCTGTTTATGAAATTATGAAATTGTTAAACAGCTTCACACTGCTCATTTTCCAGTGATGTAAGCATCTCCGTCTTCCCTGCTCATCAAATTTCCTCCAGTTTCCTGTCGTGCTATGACCAGAGTAGATCTGTTGCACATATGTATTTCTCAGAACAAGTAACTCATGTCTGTTTGACAATTAGCGACAATTCTTTGCAGTAAATGACCAAGTTAGCAAATACTTAATTAATCATTTATAAAGCACTAGTAAATACTTCAGTCAACATTCATAAGCATCACTATAACACGTTTACTAATTGTATTTTCTTACCTTTATAAGATCATTTAGAAAGTTTAAGTAAATGATTAATTAGATCTGTAATTAACAAACACAACATAGAGTGATACAAAACAGAAATATTTGTACCAGAGAACGTAACTGCAGTAACACGACACGAAATGTCTGATCTTAAGAACTCCTTAATAACTAGTCTGTAAATACTTAACTTGAGCATAGGAATATGCATAACTGATTTATAAACTGCTTAGTAATATGTGAGTAATGCTTCATAAGTGATAAATTACGTATTTACTAATGTTTTAATTAAAAGATATGTTTAAAGAAATTTAAATATATACTGCATATAATAAAGCAAGCAAAATGTTCTAAAATGGAGTTTGCGTGTGATTCCAAACCTATGAATGTGGTGAAGCTAAGAGGTCTTGCTCCGAGGACCTCTGGAGCTTAACGGACTTGGGTCTGGGATCAGCTATTCAAAGATAAAAGGTAGAGCCAAGTTGTGTAAAGCCTGTTAGGCAATGAGAAGGATCTGAAACTCACTCCTCCTAAAGTTTGATCCCAGTGCAGTGAAGCCAGCACAAGGGCAGCCGATGAGAGTGCCAGGAGTCTTTCAAGTTTACAGAAGTTTAGCAATGAGTTTTTCGCTTCAGCAAGTCTACAAATTCAGAACAGCAGAGATGAGAGATGGAAGCATGGCTCTTTAGACACATTTTTTCTTTTAGCTATGCTAACTAGTCTGTATGGATGGTAATGGTGGTCAGACAGATAGTGGGTCCACCACTCTGAACCAGACTTATATATCTTCACCAACTGTCGGATGATTTTCCATGACATTTTGAACAGCCATTCAGGGTGCACAGAGGATGTATTCTAAGGATGTTTGCGATCCTCTCACTGTTCCTCTAGTGCCACATAATCTTCACATTTGTGCTTGTTTAGGCAGCTGTTGGATGGCTCGAGCAAGTCGTAATACTCTAGTCTGTTGCAGATTGCAGATGCACACATAATGTGCTCACACTGCAGTCGAGCACATGTACTCGTGTGCAGGTTCTACACTTGACTATTGACAGTCAGAAAAAAGAAAAACAGAATAATGTGTGTGCCTTCTAAATATGAATAGAACTAAAAGTAAAAAGGAAAATAGCACATACTGTATATGCAGTGCATGATAGGAGGGTCCTGTTTACTATTGTAGCTCAATTGTAGTCTGGGAACTTGTACTGCAGAGAATCTGTTCAGTGATCTGCACATCTGCACAGCAGGCTTAGATAAACATTTCAGACTTGGGTACATGATAAACATCCATAGAGAAACTATAAGATGCCTTTTATTTTTTTTATTGTAGGAAAACCATATATGCTCGTAAAAAATTATAATTTAGCAGGCAAACTACTGCTAGTTCTAATACAGCTAATACTGCATGCTTAGTTAATTTACAGTAATTTCATCTGTAAAAACATTAGTAAGTATTTTGTACAGTTAAGTATGGTTTCTAACAGTAATGAAGTACTATACTGTACACCCAACCCAGTGCATTCTACACCATGGTACACTGTGAAGGTGCACGTACTGTGCTACCCTGTCTTTGCACTATGCAAAGTTGTCAGGTGGAAAATATAACTGAATGTAGCTTTAAATGCAAAACAGATCTCCAGGGTAGTGTGTCTTTGGTCAATCACTGTGTTGTTTAAATTGCCAGTTCCATATACAAACCAAGAGAATCTCTTTCCCATCACGTACGGCAGGAAATCCAGACTGATTAGTGTTCAAGGTAATAAACCGGATGTGGAATTGCACATCATGTTGTTTACATGGTTTTTCAAACAAACTTAAGGAACCATTATAGACTTTATGAGACAAACCACAGAATGAAGCAGTTTCTAATTCAGCCTGCCACCCTTTTCACTTTTAACATTTCATCTTTATCTTTATCGGTTACCATTTGTGAATAGTTATTTGAAGCTGTTGATGATTGCTGTTTGCAAAAAGGAAAGCAGGAGCAATAAGACATATTGCAGCTGCAGCATTCAGTAAGCCATTTAGCCCCCAGTGACTTGACTGATAACCTTGTTTAATGGACAATCAAACGTTGTGCGTAGCTGAACACAATAGGTCAAGGAATCCAAACCTAAGTTAAGTGATCCGGGGTCAACTGTATTCCCAAAGGTATTCCCAAAGGTGAGGTATTCCCAAAATAAACTGCATTAATGGATGGGGTGGATTTGATCCTCAATCTAGCAAGTGAATGACATCTGAAATGAGAAACAGCAGGTGCTTTTTCCCGCAAGGAAATACAGAAGCAAGGCCTTTGTTGCACCCTGTCTGATGGCCATCAGCTCAACAAGGCAGCTGGAAAGATTTCAAAGGGAATGTATCAGAGCCCTGCTGGTTTCATGTTCTCCCATCATCCTTTGTGAATGTTCGGACCACGCCTGGGGGAGAGACTCTTAAGGCTTTACTGTAACTTCTTTACTGACTTCCTGTCCTCCTTCATGTCATTTATGTAAAACCTTGAGCATGTATTTGAAAGCTGAATCTGGAGTATGCACAGTTTCATATGCAGCACAGTTTAATATTTTAGCAAGTAACTTTTAAGTAGCTTTATTTGCATAATACTTTCGACAATTTGTCACTCAGACACATGAATACACTTGAATATTTATATCTCACTATAACCAGCTGTACTGTAGACACTGTTTTTCTGTTTACACAAGAGTTTTCCAGTTTGTTCGTCTTTGGTTTCAACTTTTGTTTTGGAAAATATATACCTTAGTTTTTTCTTTCTGATGACAAACTCACTGGCCTTCCACCATGGATGTGTTTATCTTCATTTTTCTTAAGTTTCCAAAAGAGGCCAGTAGCTCACTTTCATGACAACTTTCATCTCCTCCCTCATCTTGCCGGGACTATCGCACGGACAATATCCAATGACCCGGATCACCCCCTCAACCCACCCTTCGCACTGCTGCCATCTGGGCGCAGATACAGAACCCTAAAGTGGAGAAGGGCGCGCTTTAACAAGAGCTTCGTACCCTCCGCTATCATGGCACTTAATAATCTGCCCCATTAAACCTTGTGCAGACCCAGCCCTCCTGAGTGTGATGATATCATGTACTGTTGTTCAATGTATGGTTGTGTTCGCTCATGGTGCGTTTGTTATGGTCTTTTTGTTTGTATGTATATGTTGCTCATGTCTGCATTATATGCACTGTTTTGTGTTTTTCTTGTGACAGACTGTGGAAACAAATTTCCTTATGGGACAATAAAGGCTATCTATCTATCTGTCTATCTATCTATCTATCTATCTATCAAGTTGGTGATTTTTTAAGTTCAGTGTTGCTGAAAACTCAGCACAAAACTCATAGATGTAATAAAATTTCTGAACTGTGACGGGAGAGCTTGAGTTGCTTTTATTTCTCCTCCAAGTTGCAACAGTTGTAAACATTACAAGATATAACTGCAGTTACTGATAGACATTTCGGAAAATAAAAATCAAGTCAAGACGATGATGGTGATTACGTAGCAGTAGTGTCTTTAGTTATGAGACAAGGAGGCATAAAGATAATAGCTACAGTATATTCACAATGTGACTGGGACAATGTAAAAAAATATGTAAAAGTAGCCATTATTATTATTATTATTATTATTATTATTAGCTTTATCCTTACTATCAATGGGTGAATTAAATTTCACTATCTTTCAAGCAACCCTAGTCAATCCAGCTGTAAAACAATTCACCTTTCTATTTTTCTTCTATTCTATTTTTTTTTACAGTCTTTTCTTTATATTACTAGTGGTTTGCAAGAGTGTTATTTATGTACAACTGAGCTACTATGACCAAGCAATTTTCCTTGTGATGAATAAAGTCTGTCTAAGTCTAAGCAAGCACGACTTGTTAAACCTTTCTCGTGTTATCGCTCTGCTGGATCCTGTACCAATCCACCAATCCAATTCCACACTGTCTGTCAAGTCAATTCAGAGATAACTCAAATGACATCATGCAGTGTCATGGAAAACATTATACAACAGTTTGAAAAACAAGCGCTCTGTGAAGGCGAGAGGAGAGTTTGGAACAAGCATTGACTTTACGTACAACATGAGCATGGACGAGGCAAACGCATATGATTGGCTCACACGTCGCCAAATCAGTGGAGCTACGAAAGAAAGTGGGAGCCATCATAACTGTCATGTCACCCTCTCGCCCACACGTAGCGACAAGTGTCGGATGTCAGCATGTCACTCTATATCGCAGGCTTCCATTGAAAATGTATTGTATCTTGTCACTTTTTCACTGGTAGTGTGAACACCCAATTAGAGCCGCACAAGGTCTTGCGGGACTGGAGTCTTCATCTCTTTCAGCTTTTGTACCTCTGGGCCTCTCTTATTTGAGCAGCTGGGAATTAAGAAGAAGGAAATCCTTCTTCTTCTTCTTCTTTATCACCATTGTTAACGCTGGTCATGTTGTCACCACTGTTCTGCCCTGCAACATATGGTTGAAATAAGTGAACATCCGGGAAGAAGAAGAATGGGGGAGGGGGGTACTTCTGGTAAAGTGGTTGTCTGCCCAAGAACTGTGCACACTTGGAAAACTACACCCTATGAGCACTTATTATTGAGGCATGAATGAACAAATCCAGCACAGAGATTCTTAGAAAGACACGTTGCTTTTAGATGTCTGATCTGTGTTCCCAGCGCTTGACGTAGATTTCTGGACTCGGGTTCACCTAATATTGGTAAGATGACAGTTTAAGCAGATACCACATTCATTTATGGATGGCTGCACTTTGTGATTACCGTGGGGGAGCATTGGGAGGGCTAGGTAGGACAGTTATTTTCAGACCCATAAAGTCTGGAGTGCAGGTCTGTGGAATAATCCACCACCCCAAAGGCCTCACTACCTCCAGTGCAATAACAGCCTGTCTCCAACCTTAAAAATAGCTGGACGCTGGAACTCTCATTATAACCATCCATCCCTACAGTGGAAAACGTAGAGACGGATGAGGCAGACGAGGCAGGGAAAATAAACTTTGTTTATAAACGAGGCGCATGTGCACTGCCAATATTTTTAGTGTGTCCAAGTACTGATAAGTGCAGGATGCTGTTTAAAACAACTGGAAAATTGAAGAGGTGGTACATTTTAAGGGGGACATTTTTTATTCATTTTTTTACAGAGGACATAATTATGTTCAATTAATTTAACAAACTCTAAAATCTTGAAATGTTATCAGTGACAAAGAAGAAATGGCATCCATTCCACATTATTGGTTTACAAGAGTAAACTGTATTCCAATCGCTTGGTCTGATTAGGTGAGCTAAAAATGCCTATACTGGATTTAAAATGCTAAATGTGCTATATTTTTCCTGGCATGGTTGATCTCCTGTTTAAACTACCATTTATTTGGATTGCAGTACTGTATATCAGCGTCCACTCTAAGCTGTTATAATTGGATCAACTTTAGATGGTCAAAAGAGAAAAAGGTGAAAAAGAGTGTGAGAGAGGTGGAATTCTTTCTGGGAGTTGGTGAATCTGGGTGTGTGTGTGTGTGCGTGTGCGCGCGTGTGAGGATGGGAAGCGGACGAGGGAGGGGATTGTTGCTGAGAGGTGGCCCTAGGCTAAGTTCTGCTAAATTCACACCAGCTGTAGTGATGTCAGTAGGCAGTGTGTCGAATATTCCGGCTCAGAAGCTCCAGCCAGGCTTGTGTGTAAATCTGTGTATACAGGTGCGTGATGTGAAGTCATCTCGTAGAAAGTGGCCAAGCTCCGGGTCCACAGGGAAGCTGGGGTTCCCAGGCCAAAACCTTTCTTCTTCACCCATCATTTCTCTTGCTGTCTCTGCCTCTCCAACACTTTCTTCCTCTGTTTGAGTTGTTGTTCCCCTTACAAGTCATACTTGACTTTTTGTCTTTCTTCCACCCTCCGCCTCCTCCTGTGTGTTGGCTGTTTCCAGCCATACAGGTCATCTCACGCCTGACAGCAGAGTGAAATAAATGCATGATATCTCTTCCCACCAACCATGTACATTATTTTAGAACATAACATTTATACACATATGCACCAGAATGAAGTGTGTACACAAATACAAGAAATCGTCATAATTATATTACTATCCAGACTGTCTGATTTGGAAGAGATTCTCTTTTAAATGTAATTTTCTGCAAAACATCTCTTTCAAGATGAATGGGTGTGCACATGAAAAAGTGACACCATTATGTTTTCACCATAATGTGTCACTTTGAAAGACATAAGTAATTTATGCAGGTAGCTTAATATCACCCAGAATCACTGATATCTACAGACTTTCCCAAAAATACATATGTTATGTCCTATTGGTTTTTGGTCTTGAAAAGTTGTTGTTTTTCCTGCTCCAGATCAATAATCTTTTCTTTTCTTTTTTTCCACCATTACAACTCAAGTGGAGGTTTATCCAGCTTTCCCAAGCTAAACTGAATCATTGATACAGTTATTACATCTGTTTTATTTGTATTTATTTTTTAACAGCAAAACCAGACTGTACATTTGGCTCACAGAAGTGTAAAGAGCTTTCTGTAATGACAGAAACTACATAATGTTGACAGGGGTGTGCTGGAAGCCTGTCATTTTCCACCCACAGTGGGAAACTGCTGAAATCACAAAGGCAAATTTAGTCATAGGACAGGAACAGGAAATGATTGTGCGGATGGGATGTTTACATTACTAAAAGTTTGTTACGCTAACCTTATTAATTGAGGAGAAGTAGAAGTAGTCCCACAGGAGCAGAGTAGGTGTGTGAGTGGGTGTGTGCCTGCATGGGTGGAGGGGTGAGGGACATGCAAAGGTTATGCACTGCAGTAAGAAAAGAAAAGGAAATACCACTGCGTATTCAGTTACTGCAAATCTAGTTAAACGATTACTGTTGTGATAAGGACTGGGAGCGTTGCTTAGCTGTTTGTACTCTGGTTCGACTTCAGTTACACACTGGGTTGATCTTGATGTAATGCATATAATTATCTTGTAATTACACCTTTCCAGGGTGTTTAGTAATGCAATATGCCATTTTGGAACTGCAAGTTAAACATTGTTGGATGGAGCTCGAAAACAAAATGGAACTTAATCATGACGTAACCTGGAGCTCTTATGTACTTTATTGTAATGTACTTTATTTATATAGCACTTTACAGCAACCCACAGGTGACCCAAAGTGTTTCACAAGAGATCAAACAACGATTAAAAAACACACCGGGAAACAAGTACACGAGAAAAAGAGTAAGTGTAATTAAAGTTCTTTGTTATTTTAAATTTAATTTGACAGTTTAATCATGCTAGTCATTAATTTTTTTGCTTTGAAGATATGCATGCTGTATTTCGTAAAACTGTTTCTCTGTAGTTCTAAGACTATCCAATGTGTGAGTTTGACAAAGCGCGTGGAAGTCACAAGTCCCTGTGAGTTAATGAGAGGTAACTCCAGAGGAACCGAGAAGCTACTATCAGCTGGTATCAGTCATTTGTATGATAAGCAGTATATGCTACAGACATGGTATGGCATGCTCCCTTTCTCAGATCTCAGTCATCTACTGTAACTGTAAGAACTACCCAAATATACATATGTCCAAAAATAAGCAACTTGTGAAAAAACTGAAAATGTTGTATGTACAATAGCTGTGGTATGATTATGTACTTTTTCTGTAGTTGATACAAGGTTGAAAAAAACAAAACTAGACGGATCCGCAAATGGTCAGTGCTTCAGATCATAATGTACCTTAGAGAAATAATGATATCATCTAGTCCATGTGATAGAACAACTCATCATTTGACTTATTTTGATAAGACTCAAAGGTCACAGGGATGTCCTGTGTTAGCAGAGCTGTGTTTGGATACGCTCACTCGGCCCATCCTGTGACGTAGTTTCTGAACATTGCAGGTCTCTGCGGAGACAGCATGAAAGAACACATAGTATTCCTGTTCCCTGTGATTTCAAGTTCAGATGAGATCAGGATCAGACTTTCTGCCCTGATAAGAAGAAAGAAGATACCAACATACTGTATGTCATATAGATGTGTTCATGGTAGCCATGACATATTGGCAAGGAGAATTTGGCTACATGATGTTGTGGTAATAATCATTTTCTTGGTAGTGGTGAACATTCCTGGGAAATTAAATTAAATATTTTTTTTTCTGGGTATTTTCACTATGCTTGGCCTCTCTTTTCACAGGAAATATACCGGTGCTTCGACAGCTGCATAGAAATTTGCAACACCGGTAACACCATTTGGTCGTTTGCAGTTTCTCAGTGACCTTTTAAGCAGGAAGTAACAATATGGCAGTGTATTGTACTCTACAGTGACTCACAGCTTCACTGTCATTCGTGTTCTCAATCATTTGTGAGGGGAACTCCACTGGTAAAATCTACATATTGGTCAGCAGCAGTGATGACAGAGTATAATCATAAATTTCCACTGAGCCAGACATATACTTCTACTTTTAGAAATCCTGCACAATAACAGCGTTTACCCATCTCAACACAAAGCCATGTTGTGTACTGTATACACAGTTTAGATCAGTAACAATGTTCATTCACTATACAATTCAGTCTTGTCCCTACAGTTATCCTGTACAGATGTATATATCAATAACAATCTCCACTGATTATACAGTTAAACTTGTACTTGTGTTGTACATATCTATAACAGTGTATATTCACTGTACAGACTCGTTTACACATTGAAGTAGAAGTACACTACCAGTCAAAAGTTTGGACACACCCTCTTTAATGGTTTTTCATTATGACTCTTTACATTGTAGATTCTCACTGAAGGCATCAAAACTATGAATGAACACACATGGAATCACGTAGTAAACAAAAAAGTGTGAAATAACTCTAAATATGATTCATATTTTAGATTCTTCAAAACAGCCACCCTTTGCTTTGATTACTGCTTTGCACACACTTGACATTCTCTCGATGAGCTTCATGAGGTAGTCACTTAAACTGGTTTTCCAACAGTCTTGAAGGAGTTCCCAGAGATGCTGAACACTTGTTGGCCCTTTTGCCTTCACTCTGCGGTCCATCTCATCCCAAACCATCTCCATTGGGTTTAGGTCAGGTGACTGTGGAGGCCAGGTCATCTGGCGCAGCACTCCGTCATTCTCCTTCTTGGTCAAATAGCCCTTACACAGCCTGGAGGTGTGTTTGGGGTCATTGTCCTGTTGAAAAATAAATGACGGTCCAACTAAACGCAAACCGGATGGGATAGCATGTCGCTGCAGGATGCTGTGGTAGCCATGCTGGTTCAGTGTGCCTTCAATTTTGAATAAATGCCCAATAGTGTCACCAGCAAAACACTCCCACACCATCACATCTCCTTCTCCATGCTTCACGGTTGGAACCATTCATGTAGAGACCATCCATTCACCTTTCCTGTGTCGCACAAAGACATGGCGGTTAGAACCAAAGATCTCAAATTTGGACTCAAAGCACAGATTTCCGGTTTAATGTCCATTCCTTGTGTTTCTTGGCCCAAACAAATCTCTTCTGCTTGTTGTTTTTCCTTAGTAGTGGTTTTCTAGCAGCTATTTGAGCATAAAGGCCTGATTGAACAGCTGATGTAGAGATGGTAAATGGCCTTGCTTTTATATAGCGCTTTTCTACCTATTGGTACTCAAAGTGCTTTACAGTCACAGACACATCTACCCATTCGCTCACACAAGCACTCACACATTCAAACACCAGCCACGCACTGGGAGCAACTGGGTGTTCAGTGTCTTGCTCAAGGACACTTCAGCATGTGGCACGTTCCGGGGATCGAACCGCTAACCATCTGGTTCGTGGACAACCCGCTCAACCTACTGAGCCACAGCCGCCCCGAGATGTGTCTGCTACTAGAACTCTGTGTGGCATTGATCTGGGGCATCATGTACGAAGGGTACGTGCGCACAAAAACGTTCCGTACGTTCTTGTTCACGGAAAAGTTCAGATGTATCAAGAGTGAAATGACCGTTAACATGTACGTGCCTCATGCCAACCTCATGGCTGGGGTACGCTGGCTTCTACCGCTGTTGATCCTTTGGCTAAACTTAAGAGGTGATGCTGGGAAACTGTCATCAATGTGAAGTCTGACCGACCGGGACTGTGCCGGTCGACCCTGAACAGAGTCATGCCAGCCGCGTGGGACGGAATTATTCGCATGTCAGCCAGGTATATCAAATTCCCATACAATGCATCTGAACAGGTCAACATTAAAGCGCAATTTCCAGCGAGAACCAGTTTTCCAAATGTAATCGGAGCTATTGACTGCACACACATTGATATAAAAGCGCTATCACATGATGAATTTGTATTTGTCAACAGGAAACATTTTCATTCGATCAATGTACAGATCTTATGTGATGCGCAAATGCAATTAACCAACACTGTGGCGAGGTGAAGGACAGCGTGCCAAAGAATGCATTTTTGGGCGCCTCCACTCCAGTGAGTAGCATCTTCAGTTCGCTTTCTGTGAAGTTCTTCTTTTTCCCCATCTTACTCATTCTTATGTTTTCATTTTCTGATCGTGCGGAGAGGGGAATCTCAGGTATAGGGTCAATTTAAATATAATTTGCATATTTAAGAGGGACGTGTACTAGGAGGAGTTAGGTACAACATTTGTGCTCAATTCTATGTTGACTGGGATGTACAAAGGAAATGTACTTCTGGGTCTGAGTGTGCGCCACATTTCAGTAGACACAAGTCTTTGTGCATGAGGCCCCAGGGCTCTAATCTGAGGTGCCGTTAACTTGCGATTTCAGAGGCTGGTGACTCGGATGAACTTATCCTCAGCAGCAGAGGTGACTCTTGGTCTTGGTTTTGCGTTTAGTTTCCTGGGGCGGCCCTCATGTGAGCCAGTTTCGTTGTAGCGCTTGATGGTTTTTGCAACTACACTTGGGGACACATTCAAGGTTTTTGCAATTTTCTGGACTGACTGACCTTCAGTTCTTAAAGTAATGATGGACTGTCATTTCTCTTAACTTGCCTGATTGGTTCTTGCGATTATATGAATGAATGAATGATATGAATAGTTGTCAAATAGGGCATTCAGTTGTGTACCAACCTAACTTCTGTACAACACAACTGAGACAATAAACACAGCTTGAACCATGAATATTAAAAATGTTAATATAAGATTTAATAAAGATACAAAATACAAAAAAGTAGGATTGTTTGCATTTGAAGTAACAGAAATATTCTTAAAAATGTGCAACAATCTAAGAAAAGTAAAATCACTACAGTTGAGTCTGAAGTTAAATCAGACTAAACCTCTCCTGTTTTAGGTCAGTTAGGATTACTAAAATTATTTCTATTTGCTAAATGCCACAATAATGAGAGAGATAATTTCTTAGAGAATTTTTTATTACTTTCTTCAAAGTCAGAAGTTTATATACACAAAGATTACTATGTCTTTAAACAATGAAGGTAAGCCCTGATGATGATGTCATGGCTTTGGAAGCTTCTGATAGGTTAACAGACAACATCTGAGTTAATTGGAGGCACACCTGTGGATGTATTTTAAGGCTACACCTCAAACACTCTGCTTCCTTGTTTGACATCATGGAAAAATCAAAAGAAATCAGCCAAGATATCAGGAAGAGAATTGTGGAGCTCCACAAGACTGGTTCATCTTTGGGTACAATTTCCAGATGCTTGAAGGTGCCACGTTCACCTGTTCAAACAATTATACGCAAATATAGACGCCATGGGAATGTCCAGCCATCATACTGCTCAGGAAGGAGACAGGTTGTGCCAGAGATGTTTTGGTCTGAAACGTGCGAATCAACCCCAAAACAAAAGCTAAAGACCTTGTCAAGATGATGGCTGAAGCTGGTAAGAGAGTGTCATTCTCCACAGTGAAACAAGTCCTGTACCGACATGGACTGAAAGGCCACTCAGCGAGGAAGAAGTCATTACTCCAAAAGCAACATAAAAAAGCCAGATTACAGTTTGCAAATACACACAGGGACAAAGACCTTAATTTTTGGAGACATGTCCTGTGTTCTGATGAAACTAAAGTGGAACTGTTTGGCCATAATGACCATTGTTACATTTGGAGGAAAAAGGGGGAAGCTTGTAAGCCTGAGAACACCTTCCCAACTGTGAAGTATGGGGGTAGCAGCATCATGTTGTGGGGCTGTTTTGCCGCGGGAGGAACTGGTGCACTTCAAAAAATAGACAGCATCATGAGGAAAGAACATTATGTGGAAATATTGAAGCAACATCTCAAGACATCAGCCAGGATGTTTAAGCTTGGCCACAAATGGGTCTTCCAAATGGACAATGACTCTAAGCATACCGCCAAAGTACTTACAAAGTGGCTTAAGGACAACAAAATCAATGTTTTGGAGTGGTCATCACAAAGCCCCACTCTCAATCCCATAGAAAATTTGTGGGCAGATCTGAAAAGGCGTGTGCGAGTGAGGTGGCCTACAACCCTGACTCAGTTACACAAGTTCTGTCAGGAGGAATGGACCAGAATTCCAGCAGACAACTGCGAGAAGCTTGTGGAAGGATACCCAAAAGGTTTGACCCAAGTCATACAGTTTAAAGGCAACGCTACCAAATACTAAGGAAATGTATGTAAACTTCTGACTTTGGAGAAAGTAATAAAAAATTCTTTAACAGATTCTCTCTCTCATTATTGTGGCATTTAGGAAATAGAAATACTTTTAGTAATCCTAACTGACCTAAAACAGGAGAGGTTTAGTCTGATTTAATTTCACACAGTGAGAAAAAATGTTTATGTGTCTTTTAACACAGTGTATGTAAACATCTGGTTTCAACTGTATATATGCTGTCTGGGCAATTATCAGAACATCTGATTTATTGTGAGAATCCCACATTTCTATATTTCCAGGAAGTAATAACTTTCAGATCCCAGGGAAAACCTTCAACTCTTTTGAGAACTCTTTGACTGAATGTGTAATATCACAGTAACCTCTGAATCCCCCATATTAAAAGAAAATATTGCTCAGTGTGTCTGTACATGCAAGATTATATGAAAGCCTCAGATGCTCATGTGGTCCCAGTGCAGCAGTGGTTTAATTATAATCTGACAGAGTCATCATTGTTTACAGCACATCATGATGGGCTTGTCCAGCTAATATATGATCAAGTGAAAGGATAAGAGGTCACGTACATCCCCAAAAGGCATATCTATACAGATGCCTGGAGAGGTTTGCGGTGTGGAAACCTCGTCGCCACCAAGGCTCCTTGGCACAACCTCTGCATTCTTGTCTTGACCATCACCCTTGGATTCCTCAAGGGCACTGCCCTTAAACTGTATACCGCTATCCATCTTGCCAGTTTACTGACTTAAATTCCTGCATGGTTTCCACCCTCCGCCCTATGGTCAAAAGCAACATCCTTTTGCCAGTCCTTGAGATGAATGGGTCTTCCCAGCGGTTATGAGGCAGTTTATCCATGCTGGCACTTCTGCCAGCAATGCCAGCATCCATGTTACTGCCGGTATTATATTACCATTGTCTCCAGACAGCGCCTTTAAACATTAGCAGAGCCCCTTTTTATTGGATGTGTTGAGTTACAACTGATGTAGCAGTGAGACAGAGCAACTGTGCTGGTGTAAGGATTAACTCAAACAAAGGATGAAACTTTGTACTGCTTCACATACAAACCCATCTTTTTTGGACGGGTTTGGCTGAAGGGGTGGGGTAAAAGAGAATAAACGTGTCTGGTTTTTCATTTGAGGCTACAAAAACAAAACTGGCTGGAGTGCTGCCAAAGAAAATTCGTACGTGTCACTAATTGTCAAGAAAATCTGGCTGCTGGACATGCAGTATCTATTAAATACGGACAGTATCCAAAACAAACACTGCCACTGCTGACATGGAGATATGTGCTGTCTGCACTCAAATGCCAACCTGACAAATACTGAAAGCCTTCCCCACCAAGGTTAAGTTTCTTTCTCAACTTCTTTTTACTGCAGAGTTCAGTCCTCATGTTGAATGGTGTCTTTTTTTTAAGCACCCTATATTGTAATATTATACAATAACACTTCACCAGCCTTTTTGCACCTGTCTCTCTGGCCCTTTTTACACTTTCCATTCCAAGTCTGTCATATCTGTATAACATATAAATTACATTTTTGGTCTTTTGTCTCAATATTCGAGAGGAAGACAAGACACTGTGGCAGAGATAGATAGAACATGGTCCTCACTTGGAAATAAAGTGTGGGTTTTGCAGGTAGAGCAGGTTGTCCACAAACCAGAGGGTTAGTGGTTTGATCCCCAAAATGTGCCACATGCCGAAGTGTCTTTGAGCAAGACACTGAACCCCCAGTTGCACGCACTGTGTGAATGTGTTTGTGCTTGCGTGAGAATGGGAGATGCGTCTGTGAATGTAAAGCGCTTTGAGTACCAATAGGTAGAAAAGCGCTATATAAAAACAAAGCCATTTACCAAGGCCATTTCTTATGAATCACTAACTTTTGACGGCAGAGACGTATTTTTTTATCATAACCATATTATTGAGCATTCACACAGTATGTGGAGTCACGGAGACGAGAGACAACAGTCCAGATCTCAGTTGACCTGCTCACACTGATGGACCACCCGCCAACTCAGACACATTCAAAATGACGTGACAGGCTGTCTTAGCCCTGCGCCAAGCACCACATCAGGGATTTGAGGGGAGGCGTAACACTCATGCAGTCATCCATGTCTCCCAGTTGCTTCCAACATCTCATTAATGTGTTGAGTTTCAGTGATATGAGAATGGTGATCGCCTAAAGTGAAATGAAGTTGCACCTCTAACTCGTATGCGCTCATACTCCAGACAGGCAGAGGCATGCATTTTTAATCTTCGTGGCTTCCAAGACTCCGATGGCAGTTCCAAAATAATAAACCAGAACAAGCAGGGGCCACATGACAAAGCCTCTAGCTTAAAAGAAACCAGTATCAGCGTGCAGACAGCACAGAGCCTGCTTCACTGTTTTGATCCATCAAAGTCTTCAGCTCACGATGAGCAGAGCTTGAAGGGGTTCTAGTGTCTCGTTTCTGTTAAGCACTTTACTCACTCAACCTTGCGTCTCTCTGCAGCACCGGCTCTCAGCTGCTGAGAAGTGTTTCAATTGCCCAGAGTGGAAACCAAAACAAAACCAGCAACACATGTAGAGGGTGATACACAAAACTGCAGTTCCCATGGTTTCATGTGGAAAATAATATAAATCAGAAGTTGGTGCTGCTGACATTACTCAACCAATCATGGCTTTGAATAACATATATCTAAATATTTACTGTTGCCTTGTCAATCTGTTGCCACCACAACTGGGCTAAATTGCAAAAAAAAAAAAGAAAAAGGAAAATGACTGTGGAGTGTATTTTATAAAGATATGTGTCAGCAATATCAACACAGGACACTAATTCCCTTTCAACTATTTTATAAAATATGAGCAACCCGCGCTGTCATCTCAGAGACTGGTGAAGTGTGAAGATGAAAAACCCTAATTCCTTCTGTTGGGGAAAAATCACAGCAAATAAACCACAGAAAAGGCTTGAAAAAATGTTACAGGCAGCCACAGAGAACAAGAAAAAACATGACACCTATAACTCAGAGGCAGTGCTTTTGCACTACATTCAAGAACTATATGTGTTACCAAGTGTTCATGAGTCCCATTGAGTGGCCTTGTGGAAAGTGGGAATGTAGGGCACAACAGTGTGTGCTGGGATACAAGTTACAAGACTAAGACTGGCTGGTTTGTGGTGTTGAAATGGAAACTGCAGCATTAATAGTCTAGAGACAAATTGTGAATTAATACTGTATAATTAAATAGGTTTACATACAACTCCCAGCTGCTATCTAGGCTTTATATTTTATGCAGAATTAGTCTCCATATCATATGAATTTTATATCTTATATATTTCACACCGTATTTGTATATCTCATATGATTTCATATATACTCACCTTTATATATTAGTATGTAAGTCTTTATATCAGATATATTTATCTACATATATACACATAATATACCTCATGTTCATTCCATATTCTACACACAATTTACGTAAATCATATTTCCCCTTCACAATAGTTACATGCCAATAATGTTGGCACAATAACGTGTTGATGTTGGACCAAGCAGAGACAGCAGCAGAGTGGATGCGTTTAAATAGGCAGTTTTATTTTGCCACCAAAAAGATTAATGAATAACAAAAACAACAATAGTCACATTCCCCCTTATTACAAGTCCATAAACCAAGTACTCACAGCTACCGTACTCAGAAGCTACCATAGTAACATCACGTAAGACGCGTACCAGCATTAGAGAAGGATATAATGCATGTCATTATAGATTGTTGCATTTCATTTTGTCAAATAAAAGCTCTTGAAGAGGAAAAATCAAGTTCTCCGAGCAGTCTTTTGCAACACTGGGTGGTCTAGCAGTCTGAACACACCGACCATCCTTACCGGTATGAGGATAATAGGGCTTACATTTTCAGAACAACTGACATTACCCAGTCTATGTGCGCTTCTGTGTTCATGTGATGTGACTCATCACCACAGTAGCCAAGAAAATGGAGGAGAGGCTTATTGTAGATGGGAGGACTTGGAAACGGTTTAAGGTTGTGAAAGGGTCTCTTTCGACCCAAACCATGATCATATGCCTAAACCAAATCAAACAGCAAAAGAAAAAGAACATTTTAATCCAAAAAGAGAACAATAGGTTGACTATGTGAAAAAGTAATGGTTGACACAAGACACAAACCCCTTTCTTCTGGCCCGAATCTTGCATGTAACTTAGCATCCCTACTGTGAAAGTGAACTATGTCTCCCTTTACATTACTGGACCTCAAAGTTGTGAGTGGTCATATGTGTTGTTTCTGCAAACAATCATTTATGTTGTTTGGGGGGTCACTGGCAATCAACTCATTCTTTTGTTTATGTGTGAGGATGTGTTGCACAGACACACAGGAGAGACTGTGAGAGAGAGGGCCCTCTTGGACAAAGAACAGACCTCAGGTCTGTGACAGGCGGCAGCAGTGCAGCAACACTTCACTGTGTTCATGAATCTTCTGCAGAGGTTGAAGAGAAAATAAAGGTGAGTTTCTTCTAACGCCGTTTTTTTTTCCATTTGAGTCTTCAGGACAGTGCCACAGCATGTGTGTGTGAGTTTGTTTAGGTGTCTGTGCGTAGGTTACTGTACCTGATCAGTTCAGCCTCAGGGACTGAATTCCACACCCTTCCAGTTGATGTCTCTGCTGGAGTCTTATTATTAGCGGGCATTGCAGGCTGTAATTTGTGGAGCTGGATCTGTATAACCTAACACACAAACCCAACATGTCACAACATACAAATAGATTTTAATAATACATTTTTTTTACATGGTCTCTATCCAGTGTTGGTTGGCTGACTTAAGCAGACAATTAATTTACTGCCCTGATCTTGACGACGTGCTGACATCTGAGGCTGACACAGCTGGTGATTAATGTAACAGAAAATCTCATGACAGACAAGAATCTGTGAAAGCTCTGAGTGTGGACGGTAATAACAAGTTAACTGTTAACAGAGTTGGCACAGAGATGCAGAGTCAACTTTCATGAGCATTTGTCCTGCAGCACTGCAAAATAAATAAAAAATTCTGCTGTCCGGTGGACAACGGTGTATTTTTGTGACGTTTGAGCAGTCTTACTAATGGTGATTCTGTATTTTACCAAAGACAGTTGAGGAATATAAAAAATGTTTAGCCACAAATTTTAAATATACATATCAAAATATTCAAGCGAACAAACCCTAGCTGAATGGGCAAATATTTGTCTAAAAGTGACAAAATTCCTAAGGGTTGAGGGGAGGGGCCTCTGTGGATCAGCCTTGTTCCAGTGCAACCTAAAGCGGTTTTTTTTTGTGTGTGTGTGTGTGTGGGTGTGTGTGTGTGCCTGTGTCAGGCTCCATCCTGCTGGGGATGGCTGCTGCCACCATGTAGCGAAAAAAGTATATATATGTAACATATAATCCCTTTAATTCCTGTTTACATTTGCACTTTATTTGCTTTACTTAGTCACAGTCATGTTTACATCCTCCATGAACAGTTTGGATAGTTAAAGCATTTATGTTTTTTTTGTATATACTTTGTTTTGTTCTAATTTTTGTTTTTTGTTCCTGAAGGTGTCTTGTACTTGCATGTCATGCTGCTCACTTGTGCTTTAAACTGGCCATCGGGACAAATAAAGTTTTCTGAATCTGAATCAAGGAGTGTCATTGCTATGAGGTGGGGGGTGTCTGGTCTTGTGGGTGGTACATGTCTAAGTAACATCTACATGAATGCCAGGTCCAAAGGTTTCCCAGCAGAACACTGAATTGTCACAAGATGGTCAATGTTATTCACTTTTACTGTGAGTGGTTTTAATGTTGTGGCTGATTTGTGTATATACCCAGTAGGCCCAGTTTGAAGGCAGAGAAGAAATATGCTTACTTACTGTATGCTGTGGGTAGATTGAAAATAAAAACAAATCTTACAAAGAATCTAGATGAGGTCAGTGTGAACCTCTGGCATCTGAACCATCAAGTATTCCTCCCTATGCATTGCAGAGGTCTTGGAGGTCTTGAAGAGTCTCAGATGGTGATGCTTGGTGATACACAAAAATGTTGAAAAGTTTTTTCAATTTTGTAATTATTATTATTATTGTTGTTTTTTTCTTTATAGTGAAACAAATCCAACTTTGTACCATGGTTGTTAATCCCTGTCTACCATGATTGCAACTTGTCAGGGATCAGGATAGTAATAATGATTAGTCAACTGATTAATTTATTGCAAAAGTATCTCAAGCAAGAGGAAAAGTGATTAATATAGAATATCTCTGGAAGCAGGTCAGTGAATTTTGGACTGCTTCACAGAATGAACTATTTTCGACCTAACAATTGTATGGAAATATGGGTTCACAGTTAACCACATCATTTAGCTGATGTAAAAATGCGACTTGTGTAGCCAGACTCAATTCTTATCAGAATATGAGTGTGGTAACACGTCCTTTGGGTTTCATTATCATAGCCATTTTGTTGTAAACCCATTCAACTCCATGGTGCTTAGATGATGTGTACAACTACGTCGTTTTACTTTTCTGTCCACCGCATAAGGCTCATCCAAACCATTGGACAGATCTTTGCTGGAGCATAATCAGTTCCCAATGTAGTCGGGGAATTTGGTCTGGTTTCCAGGCTAATTTTGACATGGACAGAGGAATGGACGGCGATACATTTCAAGAGATGAAAAATATATTTCTGTTTACGTGGTGGACAGGTGGAGAGAGGGTGTCAGAATATCGCTCTTTATTTGCAGACATAATGTTGATTTATGGCATTCTTGAAGTTTGCATGTTGATTGAATTAAAGTGCCAAATTCAGGAATCAAGTGATCACAAGCCCTCCATCCAAAGTTCTGCAAATTCCAGTTACTTAATGGTCCCATACTTAATGGCTTCAATACTGTTTTTTATGTTTGTTTTTTCAGGTTTACATTAAATGAATCAATGCATAAAACAACATACCATTCATTTTAACCACTCCTCAAATATATAGTGACAACTAAAAATTCATAACATTGTGAGAAAATCAAACAATCAACAAAAGCAAATTAACAGGCAGCAGCAATAATAAGGTGTAGATATAAATAAAGGTGTTCTGCATCCCTCAAATGCAATCCCACATAATTCTGTACTGTATTTCTTTAATTAAGGCTCTAACAATATGTTTAGGATTCCTTCTGGATGACACAATTGAGATTTCAAGAGAGTATCTGATGAAAGAGTTATTACTTTTCCATTATCATTATCACCATTAAAATAACAAGCTAATGATCAGGTCTCGTGAGCGTGCCTCTGACTGTCCCACACACATACACAAACAGAGACACCTACACAGTTGTAGACCCAGGGGCAGTCTGTGGAAACATGCCCCTGACTATCTTGATCTCATGTGTGAACAGAGGTTTGGCTCCCTTCTGTTTGGGCTTGTATCACACCAAGTCCCAAAGAGAAATGTTTCGAACATGACCTCATCAGGCAGAACAAAAGACAGAGTGAAGTGTAGGAGAGAAAGGGGGCTGGGAGGAGCACCACTGCCTCAAGGGAGCCAGGGCTAAAGCCTCTGTCGATGTTTTAGAGATTAGGATTTGGGAAGTAAATATGTCTAATTGGGAAGGGAAGGGAGGAAGGAAGGAAGAAAGGAAAGTAGGTGAGTGGGTGGGATGGAATTTCACAGTCGAAAGGAAGGTAGCAATAGCAATATAACAGTATAAGGAGATGGTCAAATTAAAGCAGGTCAAGATGAGCTTCAGCTGTGGATTAGTCAGTGCTCATTAAATCGGTCTTGCTGGATGCGCCCCACCCTCTCTCCGTCACACACTCAAAATCATTCTGCAGCATGGCAAGGGGCCCAAAGATACAGCCAGCGTCATTAAAGACTACCTTCAGTCATAGGAAGAGGGAAACGTGACTAATTGTACGGCCCCCACAGAGCTCTGATCTCAACATCAATGAGCCGGTGTGGGGTTACATGAAGAGACAGAACACAAACAAAATGCAGAGAACAAGTCCAAGGTGAACAAACTGCTTTAAAAAAACGGCACTGTACTGTATGCTACAAGCTTCTCAAAATGATTTAATTTCATTTCTTTTCTTTACATAAAGTCAACTGAATAATAATAATGATAATAATGATGATAATGATAATAATAAAACAGGGATTCATTTTTAAAGTTTTCAAAAGCCTAAAACCTGTACAGTACCTATTTCATGTACACTCATCAGCCACAACATTAAAACCTGCTGGGAAACTTTTGGACCTGCCATTCAAGTGGATGTTTCTTAGACATGTAGCACCCACCTAGACCAGACCAGTCACCCCCACCCCATAGCAATGACACTCCTTGATGGCAGTAGCCATCCCCAGCAGGATGCAGCCTGACACAGGCACACACACAAAAGTGTTTTAGGAACAACTCAAAAAACACAAAAAAAGAACAGCACAAGGTGTTGACCTGGCCTCCAAATTCACTAGATCCCAAACTGATAAAGTATTTGTGGGATGATCCACAGAGGCCCCTCCCCTCAACCCATAGGACCCAATGGCCCCCACTAACAACATTCTGTTGCCAGACACCACAGGACACTCTCTGAAGGCCCATGTCCATTCTCTGATGAGTCCCAACTGTTTTGGAGATATTAGGCAGGTGGTCGTAATGTTATGCCTGATCGTTCGTTGCATATGTAAGATTCACAGCCACTGTTGAAATAAGGTAAATGGTCTTATTGTGGTACTGTGTTTGGTTGTTGTTGACATAATCAACACACGTGACTGAAAAATACTAATCACAACACCATATTCAACGTTTCCCTTTTACATTGCATATTACACTTGTAAGAATGAAAAACACCAGCTTAACACCAGTGTTTGAAAGGTTACATTAACGATGACCTTTGCGAAACCTTTGGCGCATATTTGTTATTCTAACCACGATGATGTTCCTCTGATTTAATGCAAACTGTATACCTACTCAAGTCGATTTTGTGCCTAAACATAACCAAACTGACAAAACATATAGGCGCCATTTCCTGACACCGATCACGGTGACCCTGAACCAACCAAGTTAAATTAACTGTTTTGTTATTTAAGAATTATGACTTTAATGTGCATGATTTATTAGTGAGGATGAACGCAGCAATTTACCTAAACCACATGCTGTGTCACATCTAAATCAGTGCACAAAGCTACCACATAACTAGCAAAGGAATGTTAAGATGAAGACGGTAGGATGGGTCATGTTTCCAACTACCATGAGTACAAAATGGTGCCAGGTGATACTTGTAGTAATGCTGATAATACAGTGTTTATTTAAGTTGCCTTGCGTCACATGGGGGAAGAAGGTTCAGTAATCACTGCGGTTTGGTCTTCCAACTCCTGAGAAATATATGTCTTCCTACATGCTTGACTTTATTCGCCACCCACGCGTTTACTTTGTCTGATATTATCAGCTTTATTGAGACTACTGTGTGCAAGCAGCGGGTACCCATGGTTTTATACGGGGGTGGGGGTGGGGGGGGGGGGGGGGGGTGACATCATCGTGCTAGATGCGGTTGAAAGCCGTGCTGCAGATCGGGTGTTGATTCCTTGTAAGACTGGCAGTCCTAGCAGCTCTGTCACAACACTGGCAAGTATTTGTTTCAAAATATCAGGCTTTGCCAGATTCTGCTGATACTTCTGGACATATCAACAACGATTTTGCTCAGTTCATTCAATGTTTTGAGTCTTCAAGCTTTGTAGAGCTTGAATCAGAGGAATAACATGGTGCACTAGTTATTAATCCCTTGTGCACTGATCCTTTTTCTTCAACTACCTTGACGTGTTTGACATTTCATTGTTATTGCAGAGGACTTTCACGTGTCTAGTTTCACTGTGTGGATGAGACATGTCCATGTATTCATCATAATCAAACCTAAAGGAATCAAGTGGCTTACTTGTTATGATAGTGAAGTGCAATGCAATTTGACTTTTAAGATCCACACAGAAGAGACACACACAAGGCTCGGATAAGGAATACACTTACAAAAAACAACAACTTTGAATATCTGGAAATATTTCAAAACAATCAAATGTGTATAGGGTGTCAGTCATTTCAGGTGTACTCCAGCCAACCTAAAACATAAATATTTATTTTTAATTCTGAAGTTTGTGAGTAAAAGCAAAATTGGTGCAATTTTACTAAAGTCACTGGTCTCTGGTCTCAGGCTGGACTTGAAGATGTACAAAGGATGGTGCTGCTGCTCTCCCAGGTCAACTTACAGTTGTCAGAGTTGTCTTAAGCTTATGGAAGGGTTGCATCAGATATCTACACTTGGCATCAGCAATGGTCAGGGATAGAACTGGAGAGCTGGCTTAAAATCCGTACATGTTTGCACTGCATCATGTGATGGCTCCTCAGTGAGGTGGTTTCAGCCACTGATACTACTCATCATAGTACTAATCACCAATTTTTGGTGGGCAACAGCTTACCTTACGGTGCGTACTTGGGGATTTCCATATTGCACCACTATGCCATGATCGTTCAGGATTAGCAGCATGCAGAGAATACCCCAGTGGTTAATTTTACATAAAGACAAAATTGGCATGTTTGCCAGTGGTTTTCTGAGGATATTTTATATATTCTGTGCATTATGGGCATCTGTTTTCACTCAATTCTTCTTTTGCACAATACATTAAGGTTGACATACATTACTGAACCACGGACAAGTTTTGAAAAACAAACTTGAGAGACTGAGGCATATAATAAAAAGAAAGAAAATATCTTTCTTCTCTAAACACCACATCTTTGTAAATGCGTCACTGTGTCCAAAACAAACTGGGACATAGAGCAAAGCATTTGTTTTCTGGCCTGTAAAGAAGAACTTTAATAGCTTCAATTTTAATATCAACAACACAGCTATTCGGTGCAGGGCAGGGACACAAACCACATCTGGAAACTGTAATCAAAACAAACACATGGACCATGTCAGTGAATGCTTACAAACTGAGTGCCAAGATATATCTATGTTTTTCAATGCTATGTGTCTATTACCACAAATAATTACCAAAGTTTATCTTGCTGTATGGTGGTTAAAATATCAAATGTGGTGAGGGGCTACAAATATAGATGTATAACTTTCTCAGAGATTCAGCATAATTGTTAAAGCAACAATTACCTGTATTTTAAGCGAGGTCATGTCCTAGAGGAAGTACCCTAAGTTACCTTTAAATGAACCCACAGACACATTTGCTGTGCCTTAATTATATTGATTCAGGACAAAGAACAATGTCTCTGTTCACTGTCTTGTTGAGTTATTGTAAGCAACATTTGTCACAGTTTTTTTAGACAAAAGCTAAGCTGAGAGAAGTCCAAACTGTAAACTGTGTCTGGGAGAAGATGAATTACACATGGTACAAGAAGAAATTGTGTAACTGGATTATTCTGTTATTCTTTTAACATAGTTTAAACAGAATGCACCAACACAATTCACCTTAAATATGAATCGCATCTCTCCACTCTCATTCGGCCACATGCAAGCTCATTTGTGCATCAGATGAAATGTTCTGAATGTAAACACAGCTGTCCAAGAATGATGTAGTATCTTAAGTGTTCAGTTACATTTGAACACTACACTTGTACTTTGGGTGAATCTATACATACAGTATATCTATGTCATAGTTCTTCACATATTGATCTCAATAGTGAGACCTGGGATATGTAAGTTGTTGTTACAAGTCTGAACAACAGAATATGCGTAACTATCCAAATACTTCAAGTCTAGACTGTATCATTTAAAGTGTCAGTTTCACCCAGACAGCTTTGACGGTAGAATTGTTGCTGTCTGTTATGTCAAGTCAGATTCAGCAGGCAACACACAGAGTTCTTGTACTCAAGTTTTACGGTCAGGTCTGTTGGATCCTAAACTCTGATTGTGAAAGGAACAAAAAAAAGAAGTCCTGCAAGTTGCTCATCTCTTCCTGCTTTATAAACAATGCTTAGGTCCTCAGGACTTCATCAGGAATGATCCGTGCCAGATATTATCAGGATCACATCATACAGCTAGAAGAAAAATACTGAGAAAGCTTAGCTTTGCGTTTTGTGTTTATCCTTGTGGCAGTAGTATGAATCTAGGGGCTCACAGGGCCTGTTTTCACACCACTGTCAGGAACTGCCAGCCTTTGTACATCACTCTCTGTAGAACAACAGAATCATGCATTAAAAATGTCAAATGTTGGCAAACTATCTTTAACAGCTGGTGGACTAAATGTTCCTTTAAAAAAATAAAAAAATAAAAAAATATTCACATTTTGTCAAAATTCTGGGTAATTTAGCTGGTCCTTGAAAGAGACAAACAATATTTTTTTATATATATCCTCTTAACTAGTAGAATATACTAGTAAGTAGTTTGGTCTGCAGCTCCTGATGGCTTCTTAAAGTACTGCTGTAGGTCAAGTGGTTTCAGGCCAAAGGCATCAAACTCTGTGCTGTGTTGTACTTATCCCAATACTATTTCAGTGTACTGGAGCTCCACTAAACTCCTGCACTCAAAGACACTGGAAGGAATGGGAAAATGACACCTGGGAAAACATTCCACATGGGGACCCTGCTCATGCTCAGGCTGGCATCCTCGGCATTCTCTGCATCTCCGATGAAGCCGTACAAGCATATTAGCATTCTTCTGACATGGTAAGGTAACGGGACACGAAGGGATTCCTGTGGAGCAGCAACCAGAGGTGGTAAACATTTATTTCCAGGCATGCTGCTTCCACAGCATGACTAACACATGGTATACTTCTTTGCCGCACAGTTGACAGGCTCTGATACATTTTTGTTTCTGCTCGAAGAGGATACAGTGAATGTGTTTTAGATTGGAAATTTTGTTCAAGGAAGAGTTACATTACAGTTACAGTCCAGTAACTGTAAAAATATATTCACATTTACCTTATAGGTAATATGAGATCGATTATCTCCACTCAGCCAGAATACATATTTCCCAAACTGTTGAAACATCTCTTTAATTATTTAATTGATGATCTTTTGATTAAACCTACACAGAAGAACTAAATGAAATACTGACAAGAGTTATACCGACAAGGATTTTGTTCTCATAATGCTTCAGTTTGTTTCTTTTCCACATAGCAATAAGCTCACAGAGAAAGATTTATGTGATATTTTTACAAATCTTCACTTACTAAAAAAAGTCGTCGAGCATGGAATCAAAAGCTTGCCTATATTTTCACACACAAACAGTGTAACACAGTGCTGAAAAGTTCTCCACGGTCTTCCTGGTGCACACAGTTACATGCGTACAGTAAATGCTTCACATTTTCCTTCAACATGTGGACCACAGTGAAATAACTTTTAATAACATACGAAGGGATACACTCCAAAATTCCTGTGTGGTGAAGTTCGAGAGGCAGCTTGCACTGAATGCGAGACAGCTCTCGAGCTTAATGCAGAGGGGCCGTGATCCCGGGGCCCCACGTGTGACAGCTTTCTCATCAATCATTCCCGCATATACTTTAAGTAAATTTTTGACTTAAAATCATCCTGGCCTGCTGTTGCTATCTCTTTGTGCTTAAACATGTTTGTTTTTCTTTTTTAGGCACTTTGTCATGCCTGGTTGTGAAGTTGCCGACCCACAAGTAATGGGAGGTGGCCCTGGCTTTACTCAGCTGTGCTATTGTTCTTCTAAGGCCTGCCCTCAGTTTCGAGTACCTTACAGCAATGGCTATTAACGCAACTATACAAGTCTGAAGCATACCCCAGATGGGCTCAATTTAAATGTCTCCGCAACATAAGAGAGACATTTTGACCTTCGATTCCCACCCAAAAACGTCTATGCAAGAAATGAAATCAATGAGACAGTTTTCCCTCTACTGATGACCTCATGCCTCAGAGATGCTTGATGTCATTATGGGAGCTCTGTCTCTTAGACAGAGAAATCCCCACAGGTTTCTGATCAGGACTTGCCAGGTTTCGATAAAGGAGGTTCCATCCCCACCCCGAGTCTCCATAGAGATTGAGCTGACTAATAAAAATAGCTTGGTCTCTATGTTTACACAGCGATGTTACTTGTTACTGCATTTTCCTTCTCTCAATCTCTTGCTCACTCTCTGTTTTAAAGCAAATATGTAGCTTGAGCTTTTATTTAATTTTATTGTATGTATAATATTTTATACATTCACAACTTTCTTGAAGCTTCTAAATAACTTCCATCAAGCATACGTGGTTGTATTTATATACAGTACTATATAGTATGGGTGCACGTGCATGTTTCATGAGGGACTGGCGTCTAGTGGTAAGACAAAGAGCTCCAGGAAGCAGAGAAATCAAAGGCACATGGGTGCTTTCAGTGTCTGCATTCAAAGTGAATGGGAATGGGCTATAAAGGTCAGGATGGACCTATAAATGTCAGGTTGAGGAGACAAATAATAGGTGGCAGGTGAAGTTCATGGAGGTATGACGACCCCTGTCTTTCAGTAAAACCTTCACCCTTTTTTTTTAAGGGCAGATGTATAGGGGTAGCTTCCCATTTGTACCCTTTTTCTTCTCTCATCAGACTGTAAAATATTTCATGGTGATATATGAATGTCCCGTATACTGTAGCCTGTACTATATATATGTGTATATATATATATATATATATATATATAGAGAGAGAGAGAGAGAGAGAAAGAGAGAGAGAGCGAGAGGGAGAGAGAGAGAGAGAGAGAGAGAGATGGGTGTATGGTAATGGTAATATCTAACTAGCTTTTTGTTTAAATATCTATTAATTCCCAGCATTCCATTCACAAGTTAGCTGACATTAAGATAAGATAAAACTTTATTCATCCCCCAGGGAAAATTTAGTTTATTTAACAGTGACATACTATCAGATAAAAAATGTTAGATTAAAAAAAAAGTATTATGTAAAAGGAAAAAATGAGAAACTGAGTAGATTTACATGAAATGTTGAAATGATGGAGGCTGAATATACATACCAGAAATGACATGATGAATATGAAAATACCTGAGACATATTTATTGCAGTTGAGAGACACAATTACTGCACAGAATAAAATGATAGAATGTTAAATAAGTACATTTTCTGAGATATAGATAGATGCATTGTCCACAGGGAGGTACTAACATTAAAATGTCACAAAAAGACAATCAGTGAAACTGATGAGGTGGAATGGGAAAGTAGTTGTGAACAGCCAAATCTCAGAATAGATAGATCATATCGTATCCATCTCATTTTATGGCTTTAAATGGTCTCTTGAAATTCTTGTGAAGATGATTATATAGCACTGTTTTATAACTGGTGCTGTGTGAGTGAAGCATGCTGTCCTTTGAATTTATTTTGGACTGTTTTTTTTTTTAGACTTTAGGCAAAAGATGCTGCACTGTAACATTTCACAGTGCAGCATCTCTTGCCTTAAATGGTAAATGGCCTTGCTTTTATATAGCGCTTTTCTACCTATTGGTACTCAAAGCTCTTTACAGTCATAGACACATCCACCCATTCGCTCACACAAGCACGCACACATTCACACACCAGTGCCACGCACTGGGAGCAACTGGGGGTTCAGTGTCTTGCTCAAGGACACTTCGGCATGTGGCACATTCCGGGGATCGAACCGCTAACCCTCTGGTTCGTGGACAACCCGCTCTACCTACTGAGCCACAGCCGCCCCCTTACAGTCATTGCAAAGCATGGTCGAGCAAATACAGTACATGGACTGAGTCACCTTTTTGAATGATGTATTACATTGCCTGGCCAAAAAATTGCTACCAAAGAAAAAGGTCACACACTCTAATATTCCATTGGACCGCCTTTAGCTTTGATTACAGCACATATTCGCTGTGTGCATCCAAAGACATGCTCATTAGGTTCATTGGTGATTCTAAATTGGCCGTAGGTGTGCATGTGAGTGTGAATGGTTGTCTGTCTCTCTGTGTTAGCCCTGTGATAGACTGGAGACCTGTCCAGGGTGTACCCCACCTCTCGCCCGATGACAGCTGGGATAGGCTCCAGCAGACCCCGCAACCCTTCACATGAATAAGCGGTTACAGAAGATGAATGAATGAATGAAAATAAAAATGACATAGTAGTTCAGTATATTCAGGTAGTCAGCTGACCTCATTATTTGAGCACATAATGTTGCTGAACCTAGACCTGACCAACTGCAGCAACCCCAGATCATAGCACTGTCCCCACAGGCTTGTACAGTAGACACTAGGTTTGATGGGTGCATCACTTCATCTGCCTCTCTTCTTACCCTGATGCGGCCATCACTCTGGAACAGGGTAAATCTGGACTCATCAGACCACATGACCTTCTTCCATAGCTCCAGAGTCCAATCTATATGCTCCCTAGTAAACTGAAGCCTTTTTTATGGTTAGAATCACTGATTAGTGGTTTTCTTAAGGCTACACAGCTGTTCAGTCCCAATCCCTTAACGTGTGGAAATGCTCTTACTTTCACTATTAAACATAGCCCTGAGTTCTACTGTTGTTTTTCTTTGATTTGATTTCATCAAACATTTAAGTGATCAAGATCACGATCAATCAGGATTTCTTCCTCAAAGACGATGGTTCTCCACTATCCTTCCAGTTTTTAATAATGCGTTGGACAGTTCTTAACCCAATTTTAGTAGTTTCTACAATCTCCTTAGATGTTTTCTCTGCTTGATGCATGCCAATGATTGGACCCTTCTCAAACAGACTAACATCTTTTCCACGACCACAGGATGTGTCTTTCGACATGGTTGTTTAAGAAATGAGAAGCTACTCATTGCATCAGTTGGGGTTAAATAACTTGTTGCCAGCTTAAAGATAATCACCCATGCAGTAATTATCCAATAGGAGGCTCATACCTATTTGCTTAGTTAAATCCAGGTGGCAACTTTTTTTTTGGCCAGGCAGTGTATTTGTTTGGGGAAATGTTTTATTACAAAGATACTGGTGAACTGATTGTTATCATAAACTTCCTTTTCCAGGTAGCATGCTAAACCTGACAGTCTGATTGCCATGCTTCAGTAACCATACATTTTCCGTTTGTCATGTCATCATTTTCTCATAGCAAAAATGGTCTCATAGCAATAAAATAATACTGTACACAACATTATGATAAGATATGTATTATGACAACCGAAGCTTAGTGAGCCTGAAAGATACATTTAAGAAAGCATCTCCTTCAAAAAATATGTCAATATAAGAGTGAATCCAAGACCAGTATTTTTCAAGTATATTTCACTCATATCATACCTTGCGATTTGTAGCTATTTTAGAATGATCTGACTCAACGAAGTTTTCCAACACATCAATCAACCTAGTTTGATCCAGAAAAATAAAAACAATTTTTTTTTTCAATGATAATCATAATATTTCTGTGCTGCAGCAAGGGAGTATTTGCCAGCACCTGTGAGGACCCATAATGTTTTTCCTCCAAATTATAAAAGCCATGTATAATTATGAGCCACAGACATATGTTTTTATATGTGAACTGAATATATAAACACACACAAACACCTGTTGTTCCCAACATAATAAGCAATCTTTGTCATTATGCGTCACCACTATTGTATGATGAGCGGATCATAGTGTACATGCCATAGGCTATGGGTATCATTGGTATCATTATGGGTATCATTGTTTGGCATCCAGAATTTTATTTGTCACTAAAGAAATCAAGCATAGGTCTTTTGGGTTTGCTGTTAAGCACATTTGAACAAAATTCCATATTTCACTGGAAACAATGTCTTTCGATAACACATATTTTCTTCTCTTACGAGCCTGAATCATTCACAATAGCAATTCCCTAAAAACTGAATCAGCTAAATGGAATCTACCTTTCTGACTGTCCATCTTTGGAGTCAGAGCTTTCAGTCGCTCAGCTCCATACTTTTGGAACACTTTCCTACAAATGACCTAGTAACAGCCAAAGTAACCAAAAACTGTAATATTGAGTGAATACAAAAGTTACAACACAACAAATGCTCCTGGTCTTGTGCTGTTAGTGATATTATCTCCTAACAACGCAGAAACACAAACTTGAGAAGTGTATCAATATACTTGACTGGACTGATATAAAACTTACTTGATGCTGATTCTGATGGTCTAAGCATGGTTTGTCAGAGAGGTTAACACTGTTGCTGTAAAGGTTTGAATGAACGGTTTTGAAATATCTGTAGTTCTGACAGATTTATATACAGATAATGTTTAAAAATTGACTGTTCTCCTGGCCCATGAATTGTCAGTAATCCTGACTTAATCTGTATCATGTGTAGGGATGTCCCAATACCGATACTGTGCTCAGGTTCTCGTACTTGAAAAACAAGTCTGAAACAACTGCACCCAGTACCAGTTTATGGCAGCATACTACGCCTGCACTCATAGATTTAAGGGCAGCAACAGGTAACCGGCATTACATGTTGCAATGCTGTTGTAATTGTCTTAAGTTGAGAATTGATGCTAGTCTGAATGTCCTGGAAGACATTCAGGTGCATCCAGTCTATAAACAGGCTCCAGCAAGAGCTGGACAATACAGTCTTGCTGGGCTAGATATGCATATTTTACATATTTCCTATTTCCTTTTTGATTTAATGTATGCTTTGTATATATCTTCTCTGAAACTTTTGAATACATACAGTACAAGTAGTCACACATATTGCAAAATGATTTTGTCTCAGACTCTCTTCACAACATTAGGTACAATGTGAGTGTTTGGGGTCCTGGGAGATATGAAGAACTGGGGTAGTTCCCAGTCTTACTCCAGCCATGGTTTCAACATAGTTAACTGAATATTTCCACATATCAGGCGCAGCTGACAAACCTATTCTGTCAGTGTTTTATGCAAGGTATGACCTTAAACCTGGGATGTATGCATCAGATTTGACTTATATTTTCGAAAACTTCCAATATTTGTTTGGCAAAGTCAAATGACTCTGCTCATATCGGAATCTGATGCACACTGATGTAATGTAATGTAATACCCAGACAAACAGACAGACAGCAACCTATATTGTTCTGTTTTCCTGCAAGCCATGCCAGAAAAAGAGTTCTGACTAGAATCCAATCAGTCATTCACAGCGAGTGAGCCAAGAACTTGTCTACACTGGAACAACGCTTTCTTTGGGAGTGCAGAACCTTGTTATACTGTTTACATGCTCTGTCTCTTACTTGCTAAGTCAGCTTTTGTAGACCAAACATTTTGTTTTGCCCACAAAGAAATGTAGACTTTTTTTGGTTAAGTTGCATAGTGAGTTTATCCCTGTATATTTTATCAGTTTTTAAGCATATAAGTCTCCATTTATTGTCATTAATGTTTTGTTTTTTGTTTTTTTTCTCAAAAGATCTAGATTAGACAGTGATTTACTACGTTGCTTGGGCCTTGTGATGTATTTGGAATATCTGTGTGAATTATGTGGAATGGAGAGAAGAAAAAACAGCACTCCAGTCCAAGAGGAATAGTGTGAATGTGCTCATGCGACTGAAAACACAGCTGAAATGCAGAATTCCTCATGCTCATCATTCTATATTGGGCCACAGCACAGCAAGGTACATTAATAATATGGGAGAGTGAGTCAACCATTTTTCCAGGTCAACATGAGAGCATGTGACACATTTAGCAGAACTGGGTGAGCAGATAAACCACAAATATCCTTTCATCTGATGTTCTTCATTCTTTACTGCATTTCTGCTTGCCAGTGAAGACATCATTGAAGTGGACTTTGTTTGGGTGTGTCTTTAAACACTGAAACTACCATTCAGATACCCTTTCATCCATTTACCAGAAAGGACAATAGTGACCAAGCTGAGAATTTCATAAAATAAACTAATCTTTTTTTTTTTTCTCTCCAGTTTTTCCTTGTAAAACCTATTATTGTAGACTATAAGTGTCATCACCTGCAGCCAGGCTGACAAAGAGCCACAGCTCTGTTGAGCCATCTATTCCTTTAGCCCTCAGTAGTAATGACTTCATGAGCTTCTTTACTAATAAAATTGTCGGCATTAGAGAAAATATTCAAGGCATCCTTCCAACAGCTGTTAAAGATGCAAGTACAGCGACATTAGAAACTTTTGTACGACCTTATCAATATCTGGAATCCTTCTCCCCAGTAGATCTTCTTGAGCTCTCTTCAACAATTACAGTATCTAAACCATCAACCTGTCTTCTAGATCCAATCCCAACTAAATTGCTCAAAGAAGTTTTTCCATTAATTAACATCTCCATATTGAACCAGATAAATTTATCTTTATTAACAGGATATGTGCCTCAGTCTTTTAAGATTGCTGTAATTAAGCCCTTACTTAAGAAAGCCACTTTAGATCCAGATGTTTTAGCCAACTATAGACCAATCTCCAACCTTCCCTTTATTTCCAAAATTCTAGAAAAAGTTGTTGCTAATCAGTTGTGTGACCACTTAAACAAGAATGGTCTGTTTGAAGAGTTTCAGTCAGGTTTTAGAGTTCATCATAGTACAGAAACAGCTCTGGTTAAAGTTACCAATGATCTCCTCATGGCTTCAGACAGTGGACTTGTCTCTATACTTGTTCTGCTAGATCTTAGTGCTGCATTTGACACTATTGATCATAATATTTTACTACAGAGACTTGAAAGTGAGGTCAAGATTAAAGGAACTGCATTAGACTGGTTTGAATCCTATCTATCTGACAGATTCCAGTTTGTTCATGTCAATAATGATTCCTCTACTTATACAAAAGTAAGTTATGGAGTTCCTCAGGGTTCTGTGCTAGGACCAATACTCTTCACGTTATACATGTTGCCATTAGGCAAGATTATTAGAAAACATGGCATAAACTTTCATTGCTATGCAGACGACACCCAGCTATATTTATCTATGAAACCAGATGAAACTAATCAGTTGGTTAAACTCCAAGCATGCCTTAAAGACATAAAGGCTTGGATGACCTGTAATTTCCTACTCTTAAACTCAGACAAAACAGAAGTTATTGTATTCGGTCCTAAGCATCTCAGAGATTCATTATCTAATCACATGGTGTCTTTGGATGGCATTACCTTGGCCTCCAGTACTACTGTAAAAAACCTTGGTGTTATATTTGATGAGGATATGTCCTTTAAATGTCACATAAAGCAAGTGACCAGGACTGCCTTCTTTCACCTGCGTAATATCGTCAAAATTAGGAACATCCTGTCTCAGAGTGATGCTGAAAAACTAGTTCATGCATTTGTGTCGTCCAGACTGGATTATTGTAATTCATTACTGTCTGGCTGTCCAAATAGCTCTTTAAAAAGCCTCCAGTTGATTCAAAATGCCGCAGCAAGAGCATTGACAGGAATTAGCAAGAGAGATCATATTACTCCAGTTTTAGCTTCTCTTCACTGGCTCCCTTTAAAGTCTAGAATAGAATTTAAAATCCTCCTCCTTACATACAAGGCCCTTAAAGGCCTAGCTCCATCGTATCTTAAAGACCTTATTGTACCATATCATCCCAGCAGATCACATCGGTCTGAAAGTGCAGGCCTACTTGTGGTTCCTAGAATTTCAAAAAGTAGAATGGGAGGTAGAGCTTTCAGCTATCAGGCTCCTCTCCTATGGAACCAGCTCCCAGTTTGGGTTCGGGAGGCAGACACTCTCTCTATTTTTAAGGTCAGGCTTAAGACTTTCCTTTTTGATCAGGCTTATAGTTAGGGCTGGACTAAACCATCCCTTAGTTATGCTGCTATAGGCCTAGGCTGCTGGGGGACGATGCACCAAACACATGTCCTCCTTCTTTCTTCTCTCTCCTCTCTCGCGTCCTCCACTTTCTTTTCTCTGGCACAGAGCTCTTGCCCTCTAATTTCCTATCTACTACTAGTCATACAATTCTGTGCTATTACTATGTAGAATGTTTACTGCTGTGTGTGTCCCACCCCCCTTCCCCCCCTTCCCCCCTCTTCTTGTGAGTATCTCTGGCCTGGAGTGGTGTGTTTCCTGTGGAGCTCTATACTACATCTGTTGTCGTGGTCTCATCAGCCTGCCTAGTCTTCATGGAATCCTGCAGTTATCCACTCCTACCTGAATGAACAATTCTCCAACCTGCCTATGATTCCTCTTACATTTTCAAACTGTCATGTAACATCATCAGTTTGTATCATAAGATTCCACATGTACACTTTAGTCAGATATGTGTATCTATGACAGATGTATGTTTATCTTGCTGTTCTCTTCTCTTCTCTCTTTGCTGTTCTCTTCTCTCTTTCTTCTGTCTGTACCCGGCTGGCCTTAGGCAGATGGGTCCCTCCATATGAGCTGGGTTCTGCTCGAGGTTTCTTCCTGTTAAAAGGGAGTTTTTCCTTGCCACCGTTGCCTTCAGGCTTGCTCTGGGGGTTTCAGGCCGGGTTTTTGTAAAGCGTCTTGAGACGATTTGTATTGTTATTGACGCTATATAAATAAAATTGAATTGAATTGAATTGAATTGAAAAATAACCTGGTTGTTATTTTAGTGTCCTTACTGGAGGAGTTATTTATAGAGCAAAAAAGGGAGAATTGTAGGTAAGAAGATCCAATGGCATGTCAACCAAGTCAAGGACCAAGTTATACCAAAATCTGCACAGGTTCGAAAGCATCAGCAAAATTAGTATGCACTTCTGGTATTAATTTTTCATTTTTCATTCATTCATATTTTTTGTCCGGGTTAAGTTGGTGTGGGAGGCTAATTTGAGAAGAAATACTGTCATTAAGGAAAGAAAAGCAACTTGCACACCGTTATTATTATTAAACTATTCCAAGTGTGTTGGTTTACAATTTTTTTACATGTGAAACAAAAAGGAAGACAATTAATTAACCATCATTTTGTGATGATTATACAAGAAATTAAGCATTAAATAGAGATAAGATAAAATAAGATAATCCTTTAAAGCAACACTAAAGAAGTTTTCCTCTTCCGTCCCCCTACTGGTTGGAAGTGTAATTGTCCATTACTTCCGTCGTAAATAAGTAAGCCGACTGCATCCTACTGTCGCAGGCACGTTATTTGTTTATGCAGAACCGGCTTTGGAAACAATCAACGATATCGAAGGATGTCCAGTGACAAGGTAGAGTAGGTTGCATGATTTTACGAAAGTATGATGTATTGCAACATTAGAATGAAGTAAAACAAAATAATGACATTGCTTGCTATTTTTATTTCTGTGTGAAACTGTAAATTTGAAACGGCAGATTAGCAATAGCCAGATAGGTTTACATAAGGATGAAAAATAAAGAAACGTATTGCCTAACAGTTTAGCATGTAATAGCCATTTGCATTGTCTGTGAAAATCTTGTGAATGTTGTTGAAAAAAGTTTCAGAGACCGTTGTGAACTAAGAATCAACAACTTTGGGAACGATCAAACATTTGGGGTTATTTTTGCAGTTATTGTGTTAGCTTGCAGTGATAGTTACAGCGATATTTAGCTTAGCGATAGTTACATACAATAGCGAACACCTAATGAGCCATAGCGATAGTTATATTAGCACAATAGCTAACGCCTTAGCTAAGATGAGCCGAAAAAATAATTGACAATGTATTGTACACCGATGCACACTGTTTGAAAAAAAGATTACCGGTATTACTTACAAGTCCAGCAGCAGCAAAGCCAAGTCACCATCGAGTATGAGCCGGTCGGATATTCACTCTCGTTTTAGCTCTTTCTTTATCATGCTCTCGTTTTCTTTTCTTCGCCTCATCGGACACTACACTCCTCCTTTTCTTTGCAGGCTCTGTCATGACGACAATTTAAAAACTATCTAGCTGGTATCTTCCACACACCTGCTGAGTGTTCTCTCACTGATCTGATTCACTCTCTCACTGATTTGAGCCTCAACCTACCGGATTTTGTAGCCGCGTTGCCGTAAAGCAGGTCAAATTTGTAGTCTTTTTAGAACTACAAAAACACTACCCGACGAAGCAAAGTTACATAGTGCGGTTACAGCCAATAGAGGGCCGCAAAGCGATTACAGAATTGGCTTTCACCCAGTTTTGAGGTGATAAATCACTGAAACTATTTTTTGAAACATTATTTTAAGGTACTAAAAACTCTTTAGTGTTGCTTTAATTTATCCCAAAGTCGATACAGTTGCAGTGTTGGAACATTATATAGTTTAAGGACAGTGCACACAAAAGAAAGGGTAAAGGTCACTAATGAACTGTAGATAGGTGACATGAGAGTAAGACTGAATAAACTGTTCATTCACCAGTAACAGACTGTGTTTTTCTGCATTTGTAAGACTACTCAGAAATCAACAGGAGCTCCTTTCTCTCTTTTTTTAATGGTACAATGTTAATCAGGTTACTCTAACAAAGAAATGTGAAAGCCTTACTCTGTGGATTTGTATTCCAAGGCTAGTTAGCTTTTGCTTTTGTGTTCAACTCAGATTTCACATCAATTGTCTTTGTTGTTTTTTTTTTTTTCCATTTCCTTTCTCATTTCCTCTTGGATTTGTTTTGTAGTATGAAACAGCCCTTTGGTAACAATATAATTATAACATTTTTTGCAAGAATACTTGTCTGAAAAAGAAAACAGTTGCAGTGTTTGGTACTTATATTTTGTGTTGGGCATGAAAAAAGAAAAAAAAAAAATTCTGGTAGTCCGAAAATGTTTTGCTTTATATTTCTTATTTCTTCTGTTAGCCTTTAGACTGAGTGGAAGGTCATGCCATCAAAAACAGCGAAGTCATTTGGCTGTGTTTAGGTCACACTCACACATGGCTGCCTTGTGCCATGCACAAGTACAATTGTCCACCCTCCCTGGCCAGCACTCTCCCTGTTCCATGCCTGAGTAGGTTTATGTCATGACAATTTTGCTTTTTGTGTTGCTGTTATATCACACAATGGAAATCCAAGTCCAGCTGAACTGGGCTGAACCCATGGCTTCAAGCGGGTTGGAGTCTTGTACACTGAACCAGATGAACTGTACTCTGGGGATCAAACCTGCATGGGCACAGTACAGATTTCCTAGCATGAGTACACCCTTATTTTGCATTTCTTATTATACAATGAATGATTCTTCTGATTCTTCTTATTTAGAATAATGATAAATGGTGTTCTCAACCTTTTAGTCTTTCTATTCTGATTGTTTTGACTGTCTGCAATGTGTGTAATTAATGCCTGATAAAGGACAATTACCAAGGCCTTATTCCCCCTACTAAGTAGCTCCCATGAACAACTTAATCCACCTTTCTAAATAAAATTTGCTGGCCCAGCCAGTATCTAAAATTGGTTACCTTAAAGGATTGGGACTGAAAAGCTGTGTAGCCTTGAGTTCCCTTCAGATTGTATGTGTGGAAATGCTCTTACTTTCACTATTAAACATAGCCCTGAGTTCTGCTTTTGTTTTTCTTCGATTTGATTTCACTAAATGTTTAAGTGATCGCCGATCACGATCAATCTGGATTTTTTTCCGACCATATTTCTTGCTTGAAGACAATGGTTCCCCACTATCCTTCCAGTTTTTAATAATGTGTTGGACATTTCATAACCAGTTTTTAGTAGTTTCTACAATCTCCTTGCCCGTGACCCTTAACAGGACTAAACGGGTATAGAAAATGAATGAATGAATACAGTCTCCTTGGATGTTTTGTCTGCTTGATGCATGCCACTGATTTGACCCTTCTCAAACAGACTAACATCTTTTCCACGACCACAGGATGAGTCTTTCAACATGGTTGTTTAAGAAATGAGAAACTACTCATTGCATCGGTTGGGGTTAAATAACTTGTTGCCAGCTTAAAGATAATCACCCATGCAGTAATTATCCAATTGGAGGCTGGTACGTATTTTCTTAGTTAAATCCAGGTGGCGACTTTTTTTTTGGCCAGGCAGTGTAGTTTCCTAATTATGAGTTTCTTCATCATCTGTTTTAATTCTGGAGAGTAAAGAGAAGGAGAAGAAGGAGTTAACGCTGGACAGATAGTCTAAATATCTCATTTACAACATCAATCAGTCCTACAAAGCATCATCCTCTGAGCACGACAGGATATTGACTGTAACATACAAGCTGCAATCATTTGTTCCTGAACATCCTAATGTCAATTTGTGGACACTGATATGACTGTGGAGTTAGCTGGTCTTAAATAGACTGTCAAATTATATTTACTTTTTGTTACCCGTACACATTGTTATGGGCTTTGAATCGTGATAGCTCTCTGGCTCACAGCTGAGTAAATGTGTTTTATGAGCGGAGCGAAACAGAAAAATCTCACGCTGCCAAATCGTATCGAAAGTGTGTCATAGTAAATTCAAGTCAATTTTATTTATAGCGCTAATAAAAATCCACATGCCGTGTCAAAATGCTGTACAGAACCTGAAACTCCCAGAGCAATTGCTAAGGTGATGGCAGCATGGAAAGACTCCTCCTTTGTAACAGGAAGAAACCTTGAGCAGAACCCAGCTCATATGTGGTTCAGAGGAGGAGAAGACAGCAAGCAGATACATTTATATTTCATTATTCTTACAAGGTGTATATAAACAACTTTTCCATTGCATTAGAACATGGTTGTCATAATTGACCATGTTTACATGGTCTTTAGTATCCCGATTTTGATCGGGTTTTTGAAGTATCCCGTTTTTGTGTTTGTCCATGTAAACACCATATCCCGAATTCAGAAATCAGGATATGCTCATTTCCCGATTTCAAGAAACCCGGTTTTGCTACCTGGAGTACTCCGATAGAGTGGAGCATGTATACACCTTATCCCGATTTCTGACGGCTGCCCACTGTCTGCGCAGGCGCGAGTGACGCCAAGTGACGCACTAGATATACAAAGAACATGGCGGCAACGAGAACTTCTCACTTTTGGAGCGACGAAGAGACAGAATTTTCCCTTAAAGTAATGAAAGAACTAAACATAACGACGTGTTTAGATGGCAGAAAACACAGAAATGCTTATGTATTCAAATCTGTTGCGGAAAAACTACGTGACGCTGGTTTTCCACCTCGCTCCGTTGAACAAGTTAGGTCGCGTTGGAAAACATTGAAAAAGACGTGAAACACGCATGCGCAGATAGGATACTGTGATCGGAAAACGGGTTACTGGTATTTAACATGTATACGGGAATATGAATAACCAGGTTTCTCTGTGTTCCATGTAAACACCATATCCCGGATATGCTCAAAGCCGGGATAAGCCTCAAAATTGGGATACTAAAGACCATGTAAACGCAGCCATTGTTCCAGTTGTTACCAAGTCTATTTCACGTAAGTCTGTTTCAGCTGGTAGCAGTTTTATTTTGTCAGTTTCACACAACAAATTCTGGTCTCGCACACACATTTTAATATTACAGATCACAAAATGCCCAAACATTTTGTACAGCAGAATAAAAGAAAAGATTTTTTTCAAACCTATAAGAGAAATAATGTTGCAAAGGGACACACATCAGTTTACTCATCACTAGATATTGAGGATGATGTCAGGGTTATCTGAAATGGGGTTTGGAGTGGTGTAATAAATTCCAACTGAAAGCTTGAATTAAATATTCACGGGGGGTCTGAGGCACTTACAACTTTCTAAAAGTCTGCTCTGCTGCTTATTGATTTTGTTGGAGCACTGTGGCAGTGAGAAAATGTTACTGGAAATGTTTGTGTTGTGTTTTTGTGAATTGTTTAGGCTCAGATATGAACTAATTGTAATTTCAGTTTTCACCACTGATCGGCGTGGACAGGTCAGAACACCCTAGAGGCAAGGACTGTAACCAGTCAGTTTCTGTGTAGAATTTCTGACTCATCTCCATAATTATCTTATATAATACAATAGACAAATGCTGATTATGCTAAAAATACCAGCATCATTAAAGTCCTTCAATTAGAGCAGTTTTGTTGTTTTAGTTTTTTTTTTATACATGGCCTTATTCATGGCTGAAATCAATCCATCAACGTATTGTACTGCTCCACGGAAAGACTGGAGAAAGACTGGAGAAAGACTGCGCCTGCCAGTCAGCACATCACTGTTTGCGGTTGAGTGGGAGCTCCATATGTTAAAATGGCACAACAGTCTTTGCAAAATGAGATCTTCACCAACTGACAAGTCAGAAGTTGCAAAGCATTTTATATTTAAGTTACATTTTGCATACGTGTCCTCTACTCATTTTCACACAACACCAAAACACACAGATCTGCAATCAGTTGTCATTGAGGGCACCAGGAAACCAAGTCCATTACCCTGTTTTTCAGATTTAATATATGTCGTTGTTGTTCTTTTTCCTGTACTTATAATACTAATAGTTTCAGAGAATTATTTGTATTGGATCTGAATATAGGCTATTAACTCCCAGAATTATTTCACTCGAGCGATTTACATCCTTAAAGATTCTATGCCAAATTTAAGCCTTCTTTGCTGTCTTTAGCGTCAACTTAACGTCTCTCCACAATGTTTTCTAATTAGTGTCAGTTTGGGTAGTCAACTTTCAACACGACTGACAGACACTCTGGATTTAGAACGTCACGATGAGCATTTCCCTATGACAGCTGTGACAATGAGATGCTCCACTGTTTTTGTTGGCTTAGCAAGCCCCTGGTTACAAAATGTTAGGGGCATTACAGGTTGTAGGGAATTATTCCTGCTTCACCGTACGCTACAGGTGCAATTTGGTTTCATGAAACTATTCATTTGTGATGGGTCACTGCACTTACCTTCTTCCACTGTGAGTTCTTTCAGGAACAGTCTGATTATCACTCCTTTTTAAAAAAAAAAAAAAAACAACAATATATTTATTAATTTTTTTTTTTCTCTCTCACACACAGGCATACATGCATGTTGAATCACTCCCAGATTACTTTTTTTTTTTTACATCTTGCCATCTCCCACAGTGGACAGAGTATGCATAGTTAAACGCTCTGGCAAAAAATTACATGAATAAGTTAATTTTTTATCTGACACCAATGTCAAGGCTTAAGTTGTGCGCAATTAAGATTGTGGCAGATTGACAAGTTACAGGATGCTAGCTCTCAGCCCCCCACCTCAGCTCCACTCACTCTCCACCTTTTTCTTGGAATAAGAATCAGACGGACGCAGGCCTTGCCAATACGGCAACGAAATGAGGCCACCACACTGTAGCTATAACACCAAAGTTCATGAAATCTATGGGTGATGTCACAGAGGACTCATCCATCTTTTTATGCAGCCGATACTTCCCAAGTAACATTTAGTAGCCAAGTGTTCAGTAACTCTGAACCTTACTCAAATTTAAGTTGAGACTTGGCACTTGACTGTGGCATCTGTTTTGTTATTTCAAACTGAACCTTCTGAAGCGCACAGCCTCATGTACGAAGCAGTGTGTAACTGACAATATTAAGATGTACAGAATCTGTAGAGTACACAAAACATTCTTCACACTTTCACAATAAAATCAGTTTTCCTCAATTTGTTGCCTCTTTCATGCCCTCTTTGTGGGCTAGTAACTCCAGCTTTGGTTAAGTTCCTGCTGATGTTGATTGGTTCTGCTGTGTCATTGTTATGAGACGATGGCTACAATGCTACAGTGTTGTGCATTTGGCCTCATGCTAAAACACGCCCCTCCAAAAGTCCAATTCCTGGCCCAAGTACAACCATTCTAGTACAGACCCCCTGGGCGTGTGAATCCTCTGGCAAGTGCCCATTTAGAGGCAGAAGGGGGCGAGGAAATGGCCACAACCAGTGGGAACACCTGCAGTTTTGGGATGAGCCAGAACTCCACTGTGCCAGGGGCCATTTGAGGGCACACTGAGAGAGTCTGGCATGAGGCCAGAGGAAGTTTTATAAGGGGGGTTGGCACAATATCTAGGCAAAAGCAACAAAAGTAAGAGTACAAGGGAGCAACCATGGTGTAGAAAATTGGTCCCATTTTTAGGCTGGTAAGCAATTACAAGAGTGGTGGGTTGTCTCAGGTCAGTCACTGATAAAATGAGCGAGCCTCAACACTTGTGTCTAAAAGACAAAACAGCCACCCTGGGGCTCTCGTACTGCTTTTAACTCAGCAGACCATGAAATTCTACTTCAGACTGGAAAAAAATATATATATCAGGGTATAACTCAGCCAAATTTAGTCACAGCTGGTTGGTTAATCCCTGGTACCGTCTTCAAAATGTTCGAGTAGATTTTTGAGAAACTGGTAGGTTGCATTTGTTACAAAACCCCCAGAAATGTTAAAAATGCTGTGAGCATACATGTACAAAAATGTTTTCATTGTGTAGAAAATGTCATGTCATGTGACAAGGTTGTCAAACTTAGTTACTATGAAACCAATTTTATTTTATTACCCTTCTGTAAGTGTGTGTGGATAAGTGCATGAGACACAAAGTTACCTACATTCTTCCTTGTCCAGGCATATCAAAGATAGGTGCCAACCCTTGTGTTCCCGCCAGCCTGATACTAAGCCAGATTCCAAAGGTTAACAAGATTCTGCACTCTGCAACCAACCACAGACAATGCTGCCATTCTTCTCTTTGCAAATAGCTACACTACTTTGGATCTCCTTTCCCGAACCTCTTTGTTGTGCCATTCAAAACCAGGCTTGTGTGACTTAGACCCAGGGACATGCTGGTGAACGATATCATGACATTTTGTTTGTAATAACACTTTGCACTGAATGAGGGGGAAATCCTTTTTTAAATAATTCTGAAAATGACATTTACATATATTTGTTTCATGTCAAAATGCTAATGGCTACACCTTGTAGCAAACTCCCTATCTACCTAATCCATTAACTTAATGGTGTATAAGTGTATACTTAATGACATTGAGTATACACTTTTATGATCAGTTTGATGTGGAAATATTTTTCACATTTGGTTAAAGGTTGAAACAGCTGTAACATAACATGGGTTGCTCTCAAAGGGAAAAAAAAAACTTGGTATTTCTGGGTTATCTTCTGCACACACCATATATTTCATGTCTGTTGAGCCTGGGTTGAATATTTCTTCATCTGCATCAAGAGGATATGTAAAGAAGGACTGATTTAACTGATTTTGGAATTTGAACTGAGTGCAATATCCTCATCGTCTGTTCACTTCACAGAGGTCACACTTTCCTGTTGTTTTCGATCTAGTCATACTCCTCCACCCTGTAAAATCAACCTGACCTGATCCCTTGCTTCCCCACACCAACTTGCTCACCTGTTTTCCGTTCCCTCATTGACTCCGTTCCCTTATGGTTTCAAAATACGGCTGTTTGTTTCTATTTGAGTTGTCGCACTTTTATTGTTTACATCGCATCAGTAGAAACATAGTTAAGTCTAATATTAACTTTAGCTTTGTTTTTTAGACTACAGAATTAAAATTCTTGGATTTAAAAATGAAAATCAAATAACAATTGTTTTGACAGTTTTCATCGGCAGCAAATTTGAAATACGCCTGCAAAAATGCACAGACCGTACATAACCAACACAGTCTCTTGGCAGTTTATTGGCAGTCAGGAAATTGAATCCACTGATTCATGTACATAAATGCACATTTTTTCATTTGCACAGACCACAAATGAGAAAATGATGACTGTAATATTGAATTTTATTTGACAGTTTCTTTTATGCCTGCATCATGTATTATATGTATTATAATATAAACGGTGTATTTTATCCCAAACTGTGATTTTTTTCCTAAACCTAACCAAGTATTGGTGTACCACGCCGCAACTCGGAGGAGCAATACAAAATGAAAGAAAAAGGTGAGTGAAAGCAAAACTAAAAATAAAAAGGTAATGGTCTCATACAGGAATCAAAGCTCAGTCTCCTGAGTTAACACTACTTGAGGTGAACTTCAAGTAGTACCTCCAAGTATGCGTTGTTGTCAGTGTCATTTAATACTTTATTTTTAAAGTTGCACTATCTGTCATGATAAAAAATGAAGGTGCATGTCCAAGAATGCAATTCAATTAAATCCTGTGATTTTTCACACACTCCCATGAGACTGATACATCAGTCCACCTTCACTTTCCTGCTGCCAGACTATCTCTGTGCCAAACAAGGCAGAGTTTTCCAGAATCTTTCTCAGTTTTCATCCATTTTTTTTTTTTTCTTTCAGTCTGTTTATGAGCTCCTACATGCATTTGGATTGTCATCCGTCTCCTTTTTTGCTTCTTTCACCTCCGCCTCTTGCAGACTCCTAACCGGTATCTGCCTGCTTGCTGTCTGTGTTCAGCGCTTGCCTAATGCCATATCTTCTAAACCACTAAAAAGCTCTTGTTTCACATATTGTTTTCCATTATTGAGAGGCTGCATTTCTTTGTTCATAGTTATATTTTGTACTGTCATGTGGCTTTTTGAAGACATATAAGTATACTAGGTGTGACTGTCAGTAAAAAATAAAGCTGATGGATAGAATACTACCAACAAAAAAGTAAATTCCTCTTTTTAGCACCAACATACTGGATTTCTGCACTGGTGTGTCTATCTCCATGTTTCCTATTTATTATTCATTCTGCATTGAAGTCATAGTCTAAAAGAGGCAGAGTGTCTGTCAGTCTGGACCAGACTGCACTCAGAGGACAGGGGAAATATTTTTCAGTCTAACAGGGTTAGATATTTTAAAGGACTGCACTACTAAAACTATAGAAGTCTTCTTCTAGTTTACCAGTAAAGTACAAAAGTACAAAATCCTCTAAATAATGAATTTACAGGTATTTAAACAATAAAGGAAATGGTAAAAAAAAAAAAAAAAAAAAAAAATACAATTGTACACACCATAACTGATGTCTTATATGTGTGTATATATGTATTAGTGAAATGCTAACATGAACTATGGCCCTTTGGATTTGAGCTGTCTGAACATGTAGTTATGCACATGAATACAGTATGCACAGACACACAATGGGCTGCCTTACAGATTGAGTTTCACTACTGTTCTCAGTATGTGTGAGTCCACAGAGATTTGTATTCGAGGCACCGCAGTTACACTGCCAGCTTATTTTACATTTAAAACAAAATTCAGCTGTTGGGCCAAACAGTCTAATAGGTTGCTTTGTCCATTTACCCATGTCCCAAGCTTCTTCCTTTAAGCCCATCATAAGAAAAAGTACATGCCTGGAGGCAAAATAAAAAGGGATTGGGAGTGGACTATAAGGCTTGAAGCCAAGAGAGGAAACTATTGACGTGCTTGGATAATTTATATTACTTAGAATAGAAAGAAGGCACTTTATTCATCCCACAGGGGAAACATATCTGTTACAGCAGCTACAGTGCAGGAGTGTCACGTTGCACTAGCACAAAAAAAATGCAGTGATAAAATATGGTTAACACAGGCAAGGCTGGTTACAGCATAGTCAACAAAATATAACAACTAACACGAGTGGCTTAAACATAAGAAAGAAAAAGTGTTGGTATGGTATAAACACACATTGTTTGAGTGTTAGAGGAAACATATTACATCAATCCATTTTACTCATCTTAATCTAGTTTATTTTTATTTATTTTTTATTTGTATTTTTCAGTCTTATTCTTTTGCCATTAGCTGCAAACTCAAAGCCTGTATTAGGTCAGTAATGGAGACAACGTGCATATTCTAGTTCTTTTTAATTATTCATAGACAGTTTGGACGAGCTTCAAAAGGCAGCTCTCTACTGAGTAGTATATATATTTTAGTATTTATGGGTCACTGAGTTAAAGCTCTTCAGGATTTGCATGAAGGTCTCAAGTCAAGTGGACTTTTCAAGCATTCAAGCTTTAAGAAGGTTGAAGTCCAAGTCAAGTTGCAGGTGACATTTGTTGTCATGATCTTGTGTTTTGGTATATCTTTTGTTATCCAGTTTGGTTTCCTGCTTTATTTTACTTCCCCTCTTTGTCTGTTCCCGCCCCTGTGATTCCACTCACCTGTCTCACCTTGTGTCTTTTGTCTGCGTGCTCCTCCCGTCATTGGTTTCACCCGCGTCTCGTTATTCTATCAGCCCATGTATGTGTATATATAACCCTGCCTTGCCTTTGTCAGGTTGTCTGTGGAATTGCTGCTGTTGACGTTTCTTTGTGTTTTGGTTCAGTTCCTTGTGCTTCCCTTTGTTCTTGTCTCACATACCCTGCAGTGCTTATTGTTCCAGTTTTTGTAAGTTGTCATTAAAGTTATTTAGCTTCCTGCCTCCTCTGGTGTCTGCATTTGGGTCCTACCTCTTAGCCTCCTTTTATAACATCTGTGTGATTCAAGCCCATCACAAGACTGAGTGACTTCTGGTCTAAAATAGACAGTAAGAATTTTGTTCCATCCTGACTTGACAACATGATACAGGTTATGTATATCACACACTGGCACTAAAACCCTAAGTTCCTGAAAATATCCCAAGTGCTTTTTGACACAACAGGTGACCCCAACAGTCTGGAGTGTGACCATGATGGAACACACCTGGTCAACAACAATGCTGAGGTACATTGTGGTATTCAAGGCATGTTATGGCCATCTGCATATCAAGAATTACAAAGACACACTTACATTTCCACTTTACTCATGATAACAATACTACAGCTACTGTGCATGTATTCCCATTTTTTCCAAACTGGATCAAATTGTTACACTTAATTTCTGACTAAAGCTGGTAGAAAAACCTTTTATCCCCATTTCAAATTTCCTACAACTGTTTGAACAATAGCCTACTTCACAGTTTCAACATTTGGGAAGCCTTTGCTGGAAAGTGGAAGCAAGATACATAGTTTGCTAAGGTTTGTGCTAATTCCCTAATTGGACTGCATCATGATCTGAAGCAGTGTCAAGATATTATATCATACAAATTAACATGGTTGATAGGACTTTTTATTGTGTCTCTCTCTTTCAGAGTTTCACAATTCACTTTAGATGTGAATGTGAAGTGGTGGTATGACATTGTGTTCACACAGCTGACCTGGTAAAAAAGATACATTAGTCCTTCATCTTCAACAAAGCTTTCAGGCTTTACATCAGTACTGGGGGCCTGACTATGCTCACCAACAAGCACAATACCATACTAAAGTAAGCTTTTGGAAACATCAGTATCAAAATGTTTCAAGCACAAGTGACACACGCAGAATGGGGACTGTGTGTTTTTGGTATGCCGGTCTCATTGTTTGATAGAAACTGTTGGCTTGGGTTACAAGTGGTATTTGTGTGTGGCTATTGCAAAGCCCAGGACAAGTTGAAAAGCTTAGCTCTTAGGAAATGTCACTCACTCAGACATGAAGTCAGTCTAACCAATGAACTAGCAGCAATTCATCATCTGAAGCGTTTCTGTTACACCGCTCATGTATTTACTGCATGGTCTGCAGTGAAAGAGAATGGACTCTTGTTCTGCACTGCCAAGGTGTGTGTCAGTAAGAGTCCAGCTCAGGTAGGTACCCTCAGCTTCTCAGATGTGGAGCATTTCACAGGGATTAGGGAAATGTCAAACAATGTAAAACTATCCCTATAGACAACCATCCAATCATTCTGTAAGACTCAAAACATGATATCTTTTGTGTACAGACACACAAGAAAATAGTCAGGTTTTGCACATGTTTCTGTATTTACATGTAAATGGGTAAAATCACCATTGTTCATCAATATACACTGATCCAAAATGACAAATGTTTCCAAATTTCTTAAAAAGTGGAACTATTAATATTATTATTATATATTATATATTACTATATTTATAAGCACACACAATTCACATCGTGTGTCAGGACAAAAACCAAGCCATCAATTCCAAGGAACTGCAAACTACCACAATGGAAATCGAGCTAAACGTAGATCAAAGCAATGTTTTAAAACTAGTTCCTTGATCTAGAAGAGACCAAGAACCCAACAGTTGCTCTATGAGATGAGAAAAATTTGAACTCAATGTCTGATGAAAACAGGCACTGCTCATCGTGAACTCGAAACAATCCTGACAGTGAAGCATGGTGGTGGTAGCATCATGTCAGAGTTGTGGTTCTCAGGATCTGGGACAATGACTGGTCTGACTTGAGAAAAGGATTAACACAGCCAAACATAAAAAGGAAAATCTTCTCCATATTGCAACAAACTGAGAATGGGGCTGTGGCCCACTGCCAGTGTCGTTGGAAAGATGCGGCCAAGACAACAGAGTGGTTTCTCACTGTGCTTACATTGCCCAGCCAAAGCCCTCACTTAAATGTCACAGAAAATCTGTGGAGAGATGTGAGAATGATGCTTCCCATCCAGTGTCCAGTGAAGAGTATCAAACAACTCTTATTAGCACTCACAATGCTGCACCCTTTAGAATGTTAATAACCTAATCACAATATTTCCCAGTTGGAGTAACTCAGCAGTTTTTCTGCCCACAAAGACTCTTGTGATCCACAGTTTTAATGTTCCAAAATTGCCATGTGGTAATCAGCAAACAGCCACAGAAGTGCATGTCATTGTTGGCTTGGATGGAGCTGAAGATGATCAGTTATATGACTTAATTTTCCCACTTAGGGTGAAATCATTTATTGAAACAGGTGTTAAAATATTCCTGACATCATATCTCCTTCAGTGCTGGTTAAATGACTTCCAAATGGGGCCTACATGGCAAAATCCTTATCGTGTCAGCTATCACACCAAAGAGGTTGTTCCTGGAAGTTAAAATATGGAAAGGAATCAGACTATGTTTACTTATGGGAGGTTAATTATACTGTATCTAATATTTATACCACTTTTTTTTTCAGCCTTCTTTTGCTTACACATATATACATTATGTACAGGGCATGAGACATTTGGCTGGTAGGCTTTCAGTCTTTTCCCATGACAGCATGATGTGTACACATTTATTTAAAGTATGAGAACGTTATGCTTTCAGGATTTGTGGGGAAGTCCCTTTTTGGCTATACTGGGGTGTGTGTCTGCTTACAGACATACCAAAGCACCGGGGCATTTAATCCTGTCTACTGGTTCAAATAAGTATTATTTTATGCCAATCCACTCTTACACAAGTCAGTTTTAATGGGTTCAGTGGAAGGTATCCAGCAATGATTTTAGGCTCTTACTGAGTGAGTAGCTTCTGTTCAGTGATGCAGAGAAGGACACAAGGTTATTACACACATGCACGCAAAACATTCCCATACAAAGCCTGCTCCAAACACAGACAGATGCTGCAACATGCATGCATATATTCCTGTAGTGCCCTACAGCCTCACGACTGAGGAGAATTTGGAAGAGGCGAATGTATCATCATAATCAAAGTAATGATGATTAATTACATTTTGTTCTGAAACCTAAAACCTAATAGTGCAGTTTCATGTTCTTTTGCCCCAAGCACTCTTCTACTAGGGTGGCGTCTGCAGTTACTGGCACTACCAATAAATGGTGTTGTTAAACTCAAACTGAAATCTCTGTTATCTCAAAGAGCCTGTCATTTGCTGTGAGATGTAGGGTTTCTCATTTATAACATGAAAAGCATCCAACAGGAATTCCCTCTGGCTTTACTTAATATATTAATATATTCATTAGGAGTCACCATAAAAGTAACCAATAACCTGTGAATGCAGTACTGTAAGACTAAAAAGCAGTGGCACCCTGCCCTTTCTGCTTCAGAGTTTCAACTCCACCTCACCCCGGGAGTGATGTCACACCCTAAAGTTTCACCCTTTTCATGGCTGCGGCAAGGTATGCACTTGAAACACAGAGAGTAAACAGAAGGTAAAATAAAATTACTCAGAAGAAGGAGCATTTTCTATTGAAGGACTCAGAGAAACAGAACCTACACAGTCCTACACAGTATGGACTCAGAGTATATAATACTGAAACATACATAAAAACAGTGCAATATCACAATTACAGTCCATTCTACGTCTTTGCTCATTAAGCTACAGCATTTGATGGCTTCTACCTATTTCTTACTGCTCTGTGATATATCTTTAAAGTTCTGGACAGTCTCAGCATATATTTTCATGGTTTGGTGTGGTGGTTACATGAGATAATGAATTGTGCAATGACTATTAGAACCGTCCTAAACCTTTAAATCCAGGTCCCTTTAACAGTAATAATATTCATTCATTCATTAATTCATTCATTCATTCATCTTCTGTACCCGCTTGTTCCTGTTAAGGGTCGCAGGGGTCTGCTGGAGCCTATCCCATCAAAACGTGATAAAATATGTTACACATGGAAATGTACAAAAACAAAGTGCTGATACTTCCATATGGCACTATTAACCATTTCCATTTAACTAATCCACAAGAATATTCTTCCTTTTAAACTTTATTTGCAGAATAAGTGCTGACATTTAATTTCCCAAGCTCTAGAATGAGTACCACAATACCTAATTTCTGTCCTGTCTTGTCCTAGACTCATCTCATATTTTCTGTTAAAGAGAGAGAGAAACATAACATCATCAACATCAACATAGCCACAAACAGGTTTGTATACTTTAAGTTATTTTTGTTATTCTCTTCTAAAGAAAATCCCAGAGGTGTTCAGTGTGCTCTGTGAGCAACTTTCAAAACCAGCATTAGCATGTTATGCAGGTTTGCTAACACACTAGCCACTGGGATGCAAAAGACATTCATTCATTCATCTTCTGTAACCGCTTATTCCTGTTAAGGGTCGCAGGGTCTGCTGGAGCCTATCCCAGATGTCATCGGGTGAGAGGCGGGGTACACCCTGGACAGGTCGCCAGTCTATCTCAGGGCTAACACAGAGAGACAGACAACCATTCACACTAACATTCACACCTAAGGCCAATTTAGGATCACCAATTAACCTAACCAGCATGTCTTTGGACGGTGGGAGGAAGCTGGAGTTCCCGGAGAGAACCCACGCAGACACAGGGAGAACATGCAAACTCCACACAGAAAGGCCCAGTCGAGCCATGGATTCAAACCCGGGACCTTCTCGCTGTGAGGCACCAGTGCTAACCACCTCACCACTGTGCCACCCTGCAAAATACATGTGGATACATTTTATTTAAATTCATTCAGACTTTCCAGATTTTGGGTTTCTTCAAGTCATGGAAAAATTACATCATGCCTCCCAAAGCTTGGCCTTTCTCCACATAAATATACAGTATATACCTATATGTGATATACTGTATATGCTGTATAGACTAATGCAAGGTGTATCTATATACATGGCTTTGATTAGAGCAGAGCATGACACCACATGGAGCTGATCTGATCGGGAGTGTGCTGGTTGGCTTTAGTTTCACATTGGACGCCTCACAACCACTGGGCTTGCCAAATCTCTTGGTTTCACTCCTTCAAACAGCCGACTTGGGGGATTTGGTTCCCCAGTAATTATTGTGTGTGCGATCATTGCTGGGCTCTCCCCTGCTTTTTGCCATGCCCCTGTGACCATTGTTGTAGTGTTGTTCCCAAGCTGTTATCATAGGCAGATGGCTGCAGGCCCCGCCACTCCATCCTGATGGGGCTTTCCCTGAACAAATAAATGAGGACTGCTCAGAGAGAGAAGTGTGATGTAAGGTGTTTGCTAAGAGATTTGTAAATGTTGGTTTTGATACATTGCCACTTGGTTATGAATATATTATGGGGAAAGATCATAGTAACATATGTTACAATCAGTCCACCACGTGAAAGTGACCATTTTTTTTGCTTTGAGTGCCAGCCTTTCATTATCTTCAGCATTTTTGATCCAGCTAGTTTCAATTTGCACACGATACACCCCATAAAACATGCCAGTTGTGAAAGACCAATTGTGCAACATTTCATGTGTATCGTTTACGTCAGCTGGCTGCTTTTCTGCCTTTGTTGGCATATTCTGCATTTGTTGCTTCATGCTTGCCACCAACTGTCAGTCAGTAAGAGAGCAAGAATGTGTGCCTTATCACTGTATGCTCCACTGCATTCATGTGTGAGCTTTACATGCCTGTGTCCAGAGTACAAACAAAACAGGGGCCCACTTTTGAAGCACCGCTCCTCGGCAAAGAGATTACCTTTAACACGGGACTTGCCCCAATGAAGAGATCCTATGAAGTATACCGAACTGCCCAAAATATAACACAGTATGTTATTTTTCTGAAACCACTGCATGCATCTCTCATAGTCTTTTTCCTACATTCACCACAGACTCTGGCTTTTTCACTCTGGCAACTGGTCCTGCAATCATGTTTGTCAGCTTTGCAGGCCACAAAGCAGGTCAAGATCGACTTCAACTGACTAAGCAATGAAATGCAATCAAAATTTGTGGCTTGTAACAACTTACAGTCAACTGCATGGTGAAGATTAAGCAACCCCAGCTCTGCATGAGTAATAAACAGTCATTGAGCCCAAAGCCACGCAATTCATAGAAACACACCGAACGTGTCCCGTGGGCCTGAGGAAAATGAGTGGATTTTATCCCATGCTCGTAAATTAAACTCAAAAATGCCATGTTTGTTTGATTACATGCTGCCACATCTGGGATGTTTGATGGCCTAATCAAAATGTTGTTTCATGATATCTGTTGTGGCAGTGTGTTTGTGGAGTGATTCCAGCACACACAGGGGAAAAAAATTGCAGTTGGAAGGCATCAACAGTTCCCTGAAAATTACTGTTTTGTTAAAGTGAAACCATAGAAATTTCTAACTCATTGAACTCTTTTTCTCATGACAGTCTCACAGCCGCCTTACTGTAACTTTGTTTAGTTTGATAAATCTTTGTTTAGGCCACTAGATTATGAATTACATTAGACCAGCAAATGAAAAAAAAATTATAAAAAATTATATTATGACTGTGAGATGGATTGATGATTTGGCTAATCTTTAAGTGTAGGATGGTGTTTTTCTTCTACAATTATACCACGTCTGTGCACCATATCATCCCAGTTATTACTTAGTATTTTATCTCTCTGCGTTTTTTGAACAGGCCAAGAGACAATGAGCCAAGCGCTAAGGGAAACTTGGGCCAAGGAAGGAAAAGGTACACTAAAGTGCCTAAAATGAATCCATGTGAGGTCAGGTGTGGGAATCCCTCCCAGTATGAAGCAAAGAGAGAGAACAGTGACAGCAGGAGGTGTGGAGGCGGTGACATTCCGGGAAAGGTGAAGTCAGAGTTACAAAAAGGATTTGTGGGTGGGGAGAAGTGAGAAGAAAACATGGAAAAGAGCACCGAATGCATCAATAGCTGTTAAGCAACTAAATCATTATTTTTTCTCTCTAGAAGAGCAATAAAAGTATCCAAAATTCCCACACTGAATCACAGAATCTGATTCCTGGAAAAGGTCTTCCAGCCCACACATCCATTTGGCCACAAAATGCCTCAGTGTTATTTTACCACTCTGTGTTTCACCTCAGAGAAGTAAAAGAACATTTGATATCATTTGTCTAATGAGCTATGACTCAGGTTTACAAATGTAAATGTGAAGCCCATTTACATCCTGCAAGTCTTTTATTGCTGTCACACTTTCCCCCAATTTTCCCCTTTTTCTTCTCCACTCATTCTTCGCTGATTTGTAGAAGAGGAGGAAAGAGGAGAACCAAGCCACAAAAAAATGAAATACTTCGTTAAAAGGTTGTGCTTCCTGAACATTGCAGAGTGGCTAATTTACTGCAAGGCCTGAAAGCTTCTTATTTTGTCCCAGTACAAGAGCAGTGGGGTTTCAGCTGATTTAGGATAGGAAACAACAGCGGTATAGAGAGTGTAGCATACACATCACCGGTGTTGCGGAAAGTATTGCAGGTTAAAGAATTTACTTCCTACAGCACCTCTCTCAAGGGTTCCATGTATCACACTCTGCGCACCTGTACTAAACACAGGCACCCGGTAATGTAAGCCATATGCATAAGCAGCACCTAAGCAACATGTTACAAATCCATACAAGTTGGGTGTAGATCAAAAAGAAATACAGTATCTATGACTGATTACATTATGGTACAACTTGAGCCTCTCCGATGCCATCATTGTGTTCAAACAAAGTCTCCCAAACAAAGTCTCACACTGACAAACTGGTTTCAGCTGGCTAATCACAAAACTGTGCAGAGAACAAACTGTATGAAGAACATTCTATGTATCGGTTGATTTATAATCCCACGGTGAAACCAGTGTGGGTATCCTTAAACATGTACATAGTTAAAGATAACAGTCTTTACTGCATTTAAGCAGGCTTGTTCTCTGTGTCTTGCATGAGTGATGGGTGTTGGAAATACTTACAAAGTCTTTTTTTATCATGTACAGTATATACACCATTTGCAAAGTATTTAATAATAAGCTCTGTCTACAGAGTACCTTTCAGTGTCCTGAATGGTGTTTGAGTGTCGAAAACCCTGTCCACATACCTGTACAAAGTGACTTGTTGTCACCCATCGTCTTGTGGCAGTTGGTTGCTCGTGGAGATTTCAAGCTCTTGTAACCCTCATTTATATTTCCACCAAATATTTCCCCAAAAATGAGTGAAACAGGAAGAACCTAAATATACTGCTAATATAAGGACAGATTTAGTATGTGCTGTGACAGTGACAATGCACCCAGTATTCTTTTATTCTCCCCCTTTCCTTTTAGTTCACAAATATGCCTAGTACAGTTTTTTAGATTAAAGCCATATATTATGGATTGATAAGAAACCAAGAGGAGCCTTGCTGTCACCACTCTGTTTGAAAAGAACATGTCATCAAAGCCACCACTGCGCCATCTGGGTTTACCCAACGCTCCAAACCAACTACCAGCATGGTGAATTTGGGGGTAGGAACTAAAGTCGCGGATGGTATTTCGTTGCCATAAACTTTTGGGAATTCTGTGTCAATCAGCTGTATGACTAGGTTCTATACCAAGCAAAACGTTTGCTCCCTTATCTTTGCTACCACTTGGTGAATTTAATGAATAATAATTTAATAATAATAATAATTTTTAATCATTTACATAGACTATTAAAATACATTCTTATTATCTTGATTTTTCCTAGCATGATTTGATCTCAGTACTACTTGAGTGTGGGTATGTGGTGTGGTGTTTTTTGTCTATTGCTTATCTGACTTTACCAGCACTGCATGCTTTTCAGGTAATTTCAGGCTTTATGCTGCATTAGGAAGAGGCCTTCAATCTTCTTTGTATAACTTTAGTTACTTTTTACTGCAATATCCTTGTTCAGTTTCATCCATTTGCTCTGACTAGCTATAGAAGTTCTGACCATGTTCTTTTTGTTTGTTTTAAATCATTTTACCTTTGAAAAAACAGCCAATAAGGTCATTCATGCTGCTAAAATGTATTTGATTTCTGATAGATTTCTGCCCTTTACTCAATGACCCCCGGTGAAGCAGAAATACATCAGTCTAACTTTGTTCCACATAGTACTGCTGGAGTTTTGACCACGCTATGTCCTCATATTTGATGGGACACTTTAAAATGAGTTGTGTGTTTAAGAGAGAAGATTATGTCATATACCATATTTTCTATAATATCACCAAACTATGTATTTCCTTCTTTTTAAAAGAAAATGTTGGTCACTTGGTCTTGGTCTCTTGTCCTCTCTCTCACACTGTCTCCATGGCTTTTCTCTTTTCCTCTCCCTTTCTTGACCATAAATCTTTCTGTTTCCCTAAGTGGATCCTGGGCGTTTGTCCCAGCCCCTGTGCCTTTCTCCCAGGGTATTTATGAAGTCTTTGTACTCGTTCATCACACCACAACACCATCTCCTTGACAAAGCGAATCAGTCCTTCATATTAATGGAATTTCAATATGCCCCATCCATTTCTGTCTCTAAACATACTCTATGACCTCCACGGGATGAAAGCAAGAAGTTATATCTAACCTCCTCTCTTGAGTTTTTTGAATTGCCAGCTTCATATGTCTGTTAATGTAGCAGCTATCTGGCATTCAAACATAGGTGTCAATTACATGGATGTTCTGCCAAGTATGACAAGAGATATACTGTATATAGATTGTGCCATAAGGTGTGTGCCATATTTGGCATCTGGTGCACTAGAAAGGGCACAAAACTCCCTTTTGTTATCAACAAGATGTCAACACTGCTGGAGAGCTGTTGTAAATGAAGAAAATAATATGCAATATTGCTCTCTGTTCAACCATCCAACAGTGTATGCACACTGTTAAATGCTGTAACTCTCACTTCAATCCCATTTACTGTTGTTGAAAAGGATTCATTTAATGTGCCATTAATCGTTTTAATTGGATTTTTTTGTTTTATTCTGGTCACTTGCATGCAACTTTTAGCATGTTTAGAATGTTTTGGATTCCTCCCACTTCAGAGGGAAATATATGGGTGTTTGGCTGCTAATTGCCCAAAGAAAGCCACAGTTACTTGTAAAACTGTTTACGTATAAAACTGAAAATATTTAATTAGAAATACTACACACCCAAAAGTCACATATGTGACGCCACCATAATTTTCTCTCTCTCAAGTGACCGAGAGCCGCTGAACATCGAGATCGAAACCCACCACTTGTGCATTTAATTTCCCATTAGTTGTTGGCTGGTGTAGACACACCCACATCTTCAATCTCAAATCAGAATATGAGTCTGGTAACATGCCATTTGGATTTCATTATGAGCAGTGAAACCTCTGCACACAGTTAGTCCTACAACCAATCAGAGCCATTCAGTCATAAACAAATTAAACATGCGTAAAATCCACACAGGATGGGACCGACAGATCTTTGGTGGGTCATGATCACTTCCGAACAAAGAGAGCCAGGACCAATTTTCTACAAAAGTAAAAGGGACACAAAAGTCACAAATGGGAAAATCAGTTGACCAATATTACTGATACGAGGATGCAAACATTTATTTTTGCTGTGCGGCTGGATATTTTAACATAGACATTACAGTTCCTCAAATGACCATGTCAATCCCCATAGACCTCTGACAGTTCTGTGGCTTCAGGTTCTTCTAATTTGGCTCATTCATTTTAACCCAACAAAAAAAACAACAACACCAGTGAATTAAGACAATACATATTTTCTCAATTGCACAATGGTGGATGAACAACCTCTATGATAATAAGCTCATGGAATTAATCCTCAAACAAGGACATGACTCAGTTCTCAGAAGTGCTATTCTTGTCTTGAAACTCCACATCACATGTACAGGTATGTATTTGTTCAAGCTGACGGGTAACAACCCAGTGTTCCTTTCATAGTTTACTTTCTGACTCTATTTTTTTCTCTGCGGCACCTCCCTTTAAGAAAAAAACTTTCCAGGGACAGTCAAGAACATGTTGTTATGTCACAGGTGACGAAGAAGTGTACAAAGTCATCATCGTGTCTGTTTATTAAACCAAAAGTATTTGCTCAGCACTGGAGAAGATGATGGCACTCATTGAGCGATCGGTCTAATTCTCCTACTCTCGATATTCAAACAAAATCTTTGTTCCAGCTTAAAGGCTGGAAAAACAAGAGTCTTTGATCTCTGGTCATTTTAGCATATGTGCAATACGACAGTATCTGAACAGGAAGCAGACATTGGGATTACTTTGCTGAGCTGGCGTTTTGGCAGGCCAAAATCCAGCTCTGTTCTGGATTGGATCTGCCAATCTTTGCATGCCCAAAGGGACTCCTGTGCAGTACAATTACAGTTTGTCTGGTGGACTATGTCATGCAAACACCCTAAAATATGTTTTACAGTGTTACACTCCATGTCTAAAAACCTGTGAAATAGGGTCAAATTAAAAAACGAACTGCCTTGTAGTTCCCCACAAAACCTCAAAGGTAAACATAGGCTTAGTAAAGTAAATATTTACTGCATCTCAGGCTGTTATTTCAGCAGTCCGGGCACTGCAGGGCCATGACTTGACCCGTCTCATTGTCTGGAGCCTATTCTCTCGAGTGCTGTGCTGCAGTCAACACTTGAACTTCACACACACACACACACACACATAGCTTCTAGTTACCTCTTTTGACAAAATGCTGATCAAGATGAGAGATTGTCACTTGGCAACTACAGTTAACATGGCCAGTATCAGGAGCATAGTGCCGTTGCCAGAGGAGGATTTTTTACATTTGCCATTCACTCGAACAGAATTTCTATCCAACAGTCTTGTGTGTAATTCGTTGGTTGTATTATCATTGGCCCTGGGCACAAGAACCCCCAATGACAAATATAGTTGCACAATCAGATTGTAGGAGGCTGGATGTAAACTGTGTCCAAGTTAAGCACGCAAACTTGGAATCAATTTACAGTCAGTGTTGTGGCATTGTTGAGGTTTTTCCGATACGTCAGCGTGATTTCTGTCAGGGGATTTAAACCATCTTAAGAGCCAATTAGAGATGTTGGCGGTTTTCTTTTCGAGGAATCCAAATCTCTCAGTTCCATCAAAGTTTCCCATATGCTTGCTCAGCATTAATAACAGATGTCAGTTCCCAAGAGCACGGGGAGTCTGATGATGTGACCAGGGGCAGATGTCGTATGTTACAACTTCCTGAATATAATGACCCCAGCTTAAATGTCATTATCTTAACTCTCTGTGGCACTTGCGCTCAGTCTGTTTACAATGTAAGAGCTCAGTAGTTTACTTCATACTGGGGTTTAACTGCAGGAGGGTGAAAGATTCTCTCGCCATTAAGTGAATCATCAGTTTGTGAGTTGTCACACTGTGTTTTTCATCTGAGGTATCATGAAGGCTTTGTATATTGAAGGACAATCATTTACCACAACCAAAAGCAACTGCACAGCTGTCGGCTTAAAGGCTAAATATAAATAATGCTGGAGTCACCCATGCAAAGATCGAAAACCAGTAATGTTATCCCACCTCTCTCTGACTTCAGGACTCATTCTGTGGCACTCATAAATCTTAAAGAATATGTTGCAAAATTTTTCCAAAATAGGGCAGTGCATTTGTTGAGGGCTATTTTCGGCTGAAGATTAATTCACATTTCTCTGCCTACAGAGTATTTTAGGCAGCTAGAGCTCTATGGAAGAGAGAAAAAGATGTATCGGGTTACGTTGACGCAAGGAACACTGGTTCATTAGGTAAATGAACCGTTTCTTTTAGTCTTTTCATTCCACATATTCTATTACTTGATCTGATACTGAGGGAATCATACACAATGGGGCTAGGGTTGGACGTTGTGACATTACATGGGTTAAGCTGAAAACTTGTGTCTAAGCGAAATTTTTACTGCTGTAGTTTCAAACTTTAGTGAAAGGAATGATATCTCCCCAAATCAACACCAAGATGACCATGACGTTGGCATCAATAATGAATAGTTTTAGTTATGTTTAGTTTTTACTACAGTGTTCACAATCTATTTAACAATTCAAGCTTTTGTCTGAATAAATGAACGTACAAACCACAGACATCAGACATCAGGCTCATCCAATGCTAAAGCATGTGGAGCCCCCCCTGGTGGCTGGCTGCAGTATATGTCATAAGCTAGTTTTCAAGGATGGTTTCTCTCATTTTAGGTAGTTAATTAATGCTGGTGTATGCTCAAGCGTCCATTTTTCTGAGAAGTCCAGAGAAGTCATAGTTATTTGACGCTTTAGAAGCAGAATGTGACATCATGATGACTGACAGCTGTCAATGACAAGGACCGTGAGAGAAGAAAAAAAAAAGCTTTGTATAATTCAACATTTCTTTGTAACTACTGGAGATAGAGGAGAGCTCACCATTAACCAAACGCAAACGGTAGTCAGTCTAGAGGAAGTGTGGGCAGGTCATCAATAATGTGGCTCCACACTGGTCATACTGTGCAGATTCTGACTCCAAACTCGCAAAATGGTGCTGCCCTTTCCCCCAGAATTCTAGCGTCAGTGCCACCAATGGGAAGAACTGGAGAAGCGTCGTCCATTCTTTTACAGTCTTTGGAACAAACAGTTCACGAAGTGTTCTCTGGATGTAGAAATCTATTAGAAGAACTGTGTTCCATACCTCCAGACTTCCCAAAACTTAAATGCCGAGGTACACTGAAGTTGTTCTGGCGCCATGTGGTGGCCCAACCCTTAATAAGACACTTTATGTTGGGTTAGTGATGGATTTGTCACAAGTCTAAGTGTGTGTGTTGGTTTGGTTCCTCAGCAGGTTTTGGTTTTAATGGGGAATTCCCAGCTTCTGTCCTAACAGCAGAAATGGAATGCTACTTTTTTTTATATATCATTATCTTTTAATCTGTGGTAGTACATCATCCTGCCACACTCTTCCGATCCAATTTTCAGTTTCATTTCTTCCTTCTTCCCACTATTCAGTCTCTCCCTTATTACTCATCGTAATTATAACTTTTACCGTATGTACCTTTTGGTTCACTTCTGTCTTCCTTCTCCTAGTATCAGTATCTGTAAGGCAGGCCCCTTTGTCTCCCTCAATGCCTTTTGTAACTTTCACCTCCCCATGGATATAAAAATGATCAGCCTCATGAGAAAAGAAGAACTTTCCACATGGACTGCTTTGTTTGAACATATCCAGTGTGCAATTATGCCACATCATTTGTTGTTGTGTAGGAGGTAAGTAGGTGTGTCATTAAGCTAATTATAGATGTGGGTGCTCACTGGTTGAGGACATGGGAGTCTAAAATTTATAAACAACAACAATAACAACAACAAAAGCAGTACCAAGGTGTGTGTGCATCCTTGTTTTATTCAGTAGAAAGTTATTTTTTTTCTTGCAGCGCTACACAGAGCTTAGACTTAAAGAATCCAGTTCCAGTCTTTCTCTCCCTCGTCATTTCCCAGTCTGTTGTCGTTCTGCCTCGTTCCAGCTCTCATCTTTCTTTCTCAGCAGTCTCTGACTCCATTGGCCTTTTGGCCTGTTGCGTCTGCCACGTACAGAGGGAGCGACTTACGTGACGAAGAGGCTCCGTCCTCAGGGACCTTGAACTTTTCTCACTCTAACAACGACTGGTGCTGTCAAAAAAGTACTGTGGCTATTGAGTTTATGTGTCTCATGCAGTCTTTTATATGGCACTGTTATGAGGAAGCCACAAAACAATGGCCACATCACAGCTTGTCTGGTTATGCAGAGTGGGGTATCATGTAGGTCAGACCTGAAGATCAGAGCTAGTCTGTGTCACTGACACATTGTCATTTATTGTAGTTAAAAGCTACACCAGCCATATACTGTCTCATACTGTCTTACTTGATATGTTAAGTAAGACTCAACCAAGGTGATGCTTTATGGAGTGGAATTAGTCTCAAAATGGTCACAAATGCATGTTCCATGATCACTGTTACTTTGACCTACTTGGAGGTCCCACCTGGACTTCGGTGTATTGACCCAGCAGAATAAGTCCCTCCCCCAGCAGTAGCTTATTTGAACCATGCACTTATATCTAAATAGTACTCTGTTGAGTTCACTGTTGGTACGAAACGAGAAGTGACAAACTATATCAGTGAAGATGTGTTCCATTATGCTTCATTGTTTGGTATTTTACAGCGTTTAATGGCAAACACAACTTTGTTAAGATTGTGGAAGAAAGATGGGTTTTTAGTTAAGTATACTCACATGTTATATGTTTGGCAGCTTCAGCCAAAGTCATTTAGTGGGGTGTATAACTAGTCAGTCATCATTTATTATCATTTATTTGGTGAAGGTGAAGACAGCTCAGCCATTATGTCACCGCCTCACGACACATGCCTGACGCTAGCCCTTCACCTCATGGTACCGGCTTCTGTTGAAAATGAACTGTAGCTTGTCATTATGTCCGTGCTAGTGGAAACACACCATGATAAATGTGAGTGCAGTATTTTCACTTTGTACTCTTTTCGTCTCTGTAAACTCATTATATATATATCTGGACTCGTAGCATATTTGGGTTTATCAAAGCTTCACTGCTAAAAACAGATTCCTGTAGATTTGGGAAGATTTTGGTTGAGTGCTGCAAAACCAAAAGAACATTAGATGTACTGCCGTCTTAGGGGTTTATGCTTTCGTGTTTGTTTATATAACATATATTTAGAAATGCTGCTTTCAAATGTTTTCAGAGATTTAGCAATCACTTATAAATGCAACACAGCTAAAATATCAGTTAAATAAGTTTGTTTCAGACACACGTTATAAACAGTCGACCTTTGACCAACCTTCAGAAACATCCTCTGCAATGAAGACAATGTCTTCTCTGCATAACATTCATAGCATGATGTTTATTCTTGTGCTATTATTGATCCCTCCTATCCATCTCCAAGCCATCATTCATTATGGTAACCAACTACAGCACCAGCATTAGGTTTGCAGCACTCCAGTTGCCATGGTGGCATTTAAAGGCTAACCACTGACATGGTTCAGTGAGAGGAAACACAGCAGTACCCCTGTGGAGACTGGATAGACCCGGACTACGACCACACTGTCTGCTGTGCCTCTAGTAAAATGCTAGGCAGCATATTTAATTGCATGTCTGTCTACTTCTTGACAGATCATTAGTGTCTTTATATGTCTGTAATAATAGGCTATTTGTTATCATTAGGTATGTGGATGATGTGGAATGTTCTCTGGAATGCTGTTAAGTGGGACCAGAAACATTTTGAATGGCAAAAGCTTCGACTAGAGTTTGATTATTTTCTGTGTTATTTTTTATTTTTTTAACTTTGCTGTTGAGTTAGGGGTAGGTTTCTCTTCATCATGGTAGTTGGCTGTATCTTTGTCTTAGGTGTCTTTGTTGTTTTTTACCCATTACATTATAAATGCAGTCATTTTAATTGCCTACCCTAATTAGGAGGCTGTGAACTAGCAGTTGGCACTGCAAGTACCTGAAAAAAGACAGATGGATATGGTTGCTGATTGTAGAAAAATGTGCAGAATTAAATTCAGTATCTTTAAGAACATCTCATGTAGCAGTAGGTTATTTTTTTTTCGAGTTGTGTTTTTATGCAGACATAACAGGTGGGACATAGTACTTGACAATGGCCGATGCTGTAATGGTTTAATACTGCCCACGTTACAAATCAATATCCTTGACATCATTCTAAAATTAATACAGAGATTGTAGGTGATGACGTGTTCTTTCTACACTGGTGAACCTTTTTAAAAACCTGGATCAAGTAGCTGCTGTAAATAATTTTTGGCATTTAGTTTAGTTTGCAAAGAGAAATGATTTACTACTTGAGGCCAGCTCATGCTGCCTGTAAGTTATCAGATCTGTAAAGTTATACTATGTTGACTCCTGGAGTAACTTACAGTAAAATAACTTAGCCAGGTTATTGAAAATATCCAACAATATCCTCATTTAAGCATGGTTTTTGAAATAGCTATTCCACTACTTTCTAAAAAATTACATTGTTTTCCTTATTATGAACGTTTGCATTAGTGTTGCCATTTGTTTTTGTTTGTTTGTTGTTTATTACCAATGAACTGCACCATGCGGTAGTTGGGGTGGATGGTGGGCACACAAAATGCTCAAATCACACCACCAAGATTCCAATCCAGAGCCTTTCCTATTTCCTGAAAGAAATGGAACTTTGTGTAAGAAAAAACTGTCAGATTATGATTATGTAAGTGAAACTCATCTTAAGTTCAATCAAGGAGACTCTTTTTATTCTCACAACTCTCTCTCTCTCTTTCTCATCACTACTCTAATCAGCTGACTATTGGCATTTTCTGGCTTTGCCAGTCTCTCAGCGTGTCAGTCATGTCATCAGGGTCAGACTTTGACTATTTGTCATTTCAGTTCAGAACTGCTGTAACCCTCCAGCTCCAGTCTTTGCTTCCAGGGCCAAATTCAAGGCCATAAGTGACTTCCCGCCACCTACGGATCTCAAGCATTCTCTTATTCTAATCACCACCACCAAGTGAATAGTCCACTCAATAGTTCTCAATCCTTCATTCGTTGAAAACCATTTAATCCCTTGATTTCCTTCTGTTTTAAACTTTTGTGAAACGTTTTCAGCCAAATAACTTCCAATGTCATACAATGGTGACGAACTGAAACCAGGAAATATAGGCAATTACCATTACAAACAGTTATGAAAATTCTTATTTCAAGTATACTATAGGTTAAGACAAAGACATAATCAATTTGCATATTTATGTCTTAATAAAATAATTAAAAACAGGATGTAAAAGTTCTGCCTGTTATGTGACTTTAAGCTGAAGCATGAGGGATCCTGAGTATTAGGTCTTGATTTACTACAAAATTAGACAGAAAAAGAGTAAAGTACAGGCTGTCACAAAAATGCTCTGTAGTGCTTAACAAGGTGTGTGCACACAGACAGTTAGGATACTCTGGGGGAGCACTGAAAATATCAGGTTCACTGGTTCTCAAGGTATAGTAAGCTATCTCTGATTGTCTTCATCATCTCTTCATCTATCCTATCTTTTTTTATCTAAGCTTGTATTCTTTTCCATTTCAGCAATGCATTATTTCCGTACTCATGTGTCCAGTAACAAAAGTATCACATTCCATTTACTATTATACTATTCAACGGAACAAGACATGGAATGGTTACTTTAGTTACTTTGTTATCGACCATTGAGTGTAGTGAGCCGAATAGAGTGGTAAATGTGCAATCAAGACAAGACTCGGGTCTTTACTAAATTGACTTTTAAGTGTAATACAGTATTTGACATGATTTACTGGGACACTTGAAAACAATACTGTTAACGTTATCAGTAACATGTCATGACGTGTGCAGTGGAATAAAGGCCTGTAGCTGCTAACTTTTTAGTGTAATCCAACATAAAAACAAAACAGAAGATTGACAAAACTCAGGAAACCAGGAAGTGTAAAAGAAAAAAAAAAGTGTCAGTTCACACAATTCATCCACTGACCTAACTGAGTAAAGCAGCAATCAAAGAATGACAATAAAAGGCTAGCATAGCACTTAGTACTTTATTAGGCTTATAAATATGTTTCATTTAATACAATAAAAGACATTTAAGAGGAATGGAACCTTGGCTTAAGTCTAAAACAACACTAAACCTGAATGATGTAGAAGCTAGTAATTTTGTATTGTGCAGCTAAAGCCTGGTACACGCTTTGTGTGTCTTTTGTGCTGTAGAGCTGCCACAGCCTTACACTGGATGACAAGCGCCCTTATTACTATACACATGGACACTGTAGTTTGTTTGACAAGCCCACATACACTGTATTGATACTGTAAACACTTGTCAAAGCTAAAATGTGTATTAATACACAGCAGGAACTTTACACTTTAGTCCTGGTCAATGGAAAATTAGATTTTTTGTTGTTGTTGTTTATTTATAAAATTGGACCCTTGGTTCAAAAAAGCTTAGGCATAAGTAAATGGGTAGGGACATTTCCAAGTCCCTAAAGCATTTTGAACTTTGATTTAGAATTTATGATTTTGGCATAAGCAAGAGGCAGTTTCATAAAGGCAGTGTGGGAAAAACCAAAGCATCCTGCTATCCTGAAACCCACAGTACCTTTTTAGATTCAAGGTAACATTAGTCAGTGGTTGACTTACTTTACTGTATGTGTTGTTATGCCTTGTTGACACACCTAAGAAAACATTCCTCATTCCTTATTTTTAACAGTATCGACAGCTAAGAGAGTGAAAGAAGCAAGCACCTTCTGTTTACAACAACTGTGTCATCGTCATCTCCTCAGCAGTTGTCCTGCCATGCCAGACAGAGGAGGTAGAGCATGACAGAGAAGAATCAGCGGGGGAGGATTGGACATCACTCATCAACCACAGGTATTTCTATTAATATCCTCCAATGGTGTCGCTCTCAGCCAAGAGCAGTTGAACAGTGGAGACATGTCGGCCGTTGTTTGGTCTGTCTTCCAGTGGGTTTCAGGGAATGCAGGGCACGAGGAGCACCTGGAGGCAAGACATGGATTATCTGACTCTGTCTGAGCTCAAGTAAAATATTTTATCCAGGCTGAACTGTGTGTGTTCTGGCTTGGCTACACGGCTCTTAGTAAATACCTTACTGAAACTTTAACCAACCAAGCCAATCTGCGAAGCTAGCAGCAAGGATTAGGCCCTCACTTTTATGTAACTGTGTTGTGAAATTTTTACTTAGGCTATTAATGTTTTTTTAAAAACACTGAAGACAGATCTATTACAGAACAAAACCACCACTGGTGACACACCCACAGAGATTGATACACCCAGAAAATTGGGTTCATCGTCACATAGACACACATAGACAGAGTTGATCCCATACAGAGAATATATCTCTGGTAGATATTTTAGAAATTGCAGTCTAATTATAAGCTTGTTTTGTCAATTACAAGCCTGTGAACATGCTTCAAGTCTATTTGTCACCTTCCAAAAAAAAATTAAAAAAAATTAAAGATTCAAATTTTATCTGTAGACACATGGCAGTGTCAAAGTGATGTCAGATAATGGCAGGCCGTGTGCTGGAATGACAGCTGCTGCTTCAGGGCCTGTACAAGTCATGAGCATGATTACTAAAAAGGCTGGATATATGTTGATTATTCAGAACTATTGTTTGTTATTTATTTGAGTTCCTTGAATGCTTTACTTTCTGCTGCAGTGCAAACCCAAATAACCTGGATGCAACTGTTACAATTGAATAAGTAGTTGTCTCCTGTAATGCACAAAGACTGTGCTTTGTGATTAAGGAAGCTATCACGTATCTGTATACACTTCATTATTTGAAATAGTGGTTTCTGCTGCATTGTATAATTTTCTGGAGCCTGTTCACTATTTTGCTGTAGTACAATTGTACGTGGAACCAATCATTTTGTGGTCTGTTGGGAGAGACTACGGGCTCAGCGAATTCTTCTTCGACATGGAGTAGTAAATCTCCTGTATCATCAGGTGCATGAAGAATGCGTGTCTTGCTGCCGTTGTGTTGAATACAGTGGCGGGCCGTGCATTTTCCACCTAGGCCTTCAATGCCCTGCAACCTTATTCAAAACACTGCCATAGAAACCATCAACAACATACGGATACGCAATAAAACAGGAAGTTGCATCATATCTCATACAGCAAGATGAATGCCATTACTAAAGCAAGAAGCTCACTTAGAACAATTCAAAACCTGTCTCACTCACTGCAGCCACTGCTGCGCTACAGCTGTGCACCAGGGCCACATACACTATATTACCAAAAGTATTCGCTCACCTGCCTTTACTCATTCTATGAACTGAAGTGCCATCCCATTCCTAACTCATAGAATTCAATATGATGTCGGTCCACCTTTTGCAGCTATTACAGCTTCAACTCTTCTGGGAAGACTGTCCACAAGGTTGAGGAGAGTGTTTATAGGAATTTTTGACCATTCTTCCAAAAGCGCATTGGTGAGGTCACACACTGATGTTGGTCGAGAAGGCCTGGCTCTCAGTCTCCGCTCTAATTCATCCCAAAGGTGTTCTATCGGGTTCAGGTCAGGACTCTGTGCAGGCCAGTCAAGTTCATCCACACCAGACTCTGTCATCCACGTCTTTATGGACCTTGCTTTGTGCACTGGTGCACAGTCATGTTGGAAGAGGAAGGGGCCCGCTCCAAACTGTTCCCACAAGTTTGGGAGCATGGAATTGTCCAAAATGTTTTGGTATCCTGAAGCATTCAATGTTCCTTTCACTGGAACTAAGGGGCCAAGCCCAGCTCCTGAAAAACAACCCCATACCATAATTCCTCCTCCACCAAATTTCACAGTTGGCACAATGCAATCTGAAATGTACCGTTCTCCTGGCAACCTCCAAACCCAGACTCGTCCATCAGATTGCCAGATGGAAAAGCGTGATTCATCACTCCAGAGAACGCGTCTCCACTGCTCTAGAGGCCAGTGGCGGCGTGCTTTACACCATTGCATCCGACGCCTTGCATTGCACTTGGTGATGTGTGGCTTGGCTGCAGCTGCTCGGCCATGGAAACCCATTCCATGAAGCTCTCTGCGTACTGTACTTGGGCTAATCTGAAGGTCACATGAAGTTTGTAGCTCTGTAGCAATTGACTGTGCAGAAAGTCGGCGACCTCTTTGCACTATGCGCTTCAGCATCCGCTGACCCCTCTCCGTCACTTTACGTGGCCTACCACTTCGTGGCTGAGTTGCTGTTTTTCCCAAACGCTTCCATTTTGTTATAATAGAGCTGACAGTTGACTGTGGAATATTTAGGAGCGAGGAAATTTCACGACTGGATTTGTTGCACAAGTGGCATCCTATGACAGTTCCACGCTGGAATTCACTGAGCTCCTGAGAGCGGCCCATTCTTTCACAAATGTCTTGTTTCACAGTCTGCATGCCTGAGTGCTTGAATTTATACACCTGGGGCCAGGCCAAGTGATTAGAACACCTGATTCTGATCATTTGAATGGGTGAGCGAATACTTTTGGTAATATAGTGTACGTCAAATCCATCAGAAACATCAATGTCGACCCAATAAAATGGCAAAAATATACAATATGTAAATATAATTTATTTTACTCATCAGAACTTAAGAAACAATTTAGAGTTCTCCTCGGAGCCTGACAGTCAAGGGTAGCGCTCTTATTTGCTGACCAGAAAATCCTTTCCCCCGGCTGGGTCAGGCTAGCTAGCTCCAGGATTAGGTGACCTTACTCCAGCTTTTCCCTCAAAGTCTGCCATGAAAATGTCTTTCTAAGAAGATCTGCAACCAAATTGTTAGCCTCTCCTCCTTCCACCATCGTGGGTTCAAAAAATGGCTATCAAAACGTTAACGGGGACGATTTGCTTGTGCAGCTCGCAACACACAAACCGCTAGTTTGGCTTAAACGGTGCGGCTCTCTGACCCTCCAATCCACAGAGAAGACCTAAGAATACAAACTTGAATTTGATTGGTTAAAGGAACAGTGTCATTACAACGTATTTCAAGCTTCAGCCTGCAGTTTTAATTGTGAAGGCCCAGGCAGATTTCTTTGACTCATCATCCAGCAACACATGATGGCTGAAATATGATTGGATAAAAGCTCTAACGCAAAGATACACTGCAGCTGAGAGACACACAAGTCATAAAATGAAAAGAATAGGCTATTGGGAAGAACTTAATAAGATTAATGGGAAAATATGAAAATGTAAGTCAGATGTCAGTCACACAAATCAGTAGGTGGTGTGTGATGTACAGCACACCCGAGTGTAGCTTAAACTTTGGTCTTTGGTCCATCCCACTTGCAGCATTTGAGATAGCCAAGTGTCTACTTACATGACGTGACTGCCAAAGTGCCTGTTACAAACACAAGTGTGTGCTCAGTGGGACACGCTTCATTAATAAAGACATCACTTGCAATTTCCCCCACACCTTGCTCCATCTCAACTGTCCATCAAACCCATCTCACAGGTTTCGCTTATCTCTCACCTTAGCTATTTCTAGTCTGTGTAGAGATATGTCAGACTGCTTTCTAGTATTAGTATTGATTGTGCTTAAGAAACAAAGACAAACTAGAGAGTATTGGAAAAAAACTTGGGGCCAAGTATCCCTTAAGTATAATATCACTGATCAAAAGTTAACGCTGTCAGAAAATGGAAAAATTTACTTCATTTACAGCAGTAACTAATATTAAACAATGCAATACACAATACAACATATGGCTTCAAATAATAACAGCCACAACATTAAAACCACTGACAGGAGAAGTAAATGACATTGACCATCGTCTGACAATTCAGTGTTCTGCTGGAAAACTTTCGGACCTGGCATTCGTGAGGATGTTACTTAGACATGTACCACCCACCTCGACCAGACCAGGCTGTTTGATTTGGGTTCTCTTTGTCTACTGTCAGGATTTGTGTAATTTTTCTGCAGGAATGTCATAAATTCTGAGGGATTCAAATACTTCCAAGCAGCACTGTATGTTCCATTTTTAAAAAGCAAGCTTACGTTACACTTGTCTAATACAATTGGACTGACAACTACAGAAAACACCTGTACGATTCAGTTCAGTGCCACGTGATGTGGAAACTGCATAACAGCACCACCCATTGGTTAAACCCACCCTCACCTTCATGCTGTGCAAAGTACAGTGAAGCTAATTACACTAAAAGGCTAACAATGACACCATGGTGCATACATCGTGGTAAATACTGTACATTCAAATATGTCACATTGAAGGAGTACATTTATGTAATATAAAAATGCAGCTACTAATGGTTAAGATAAGAAAATATGAACTCCACCTTGCAGTTTTTGCAGATACAAAAAGATTGCAGATGGGTATGTGCCTGCAAATGACAGGAAAAGTATGAAAAGAGAAGGGAAGAGTTAATATATGTTGGGAATGGTGCAAATCACTACACGGCTATAGTTACAGTGTGCCTCAGGGTGTTACTTGGCTAAATTCTTATTGTTAGAGCTGTCACTCATGAAGTGAACATGCATGCCAAGAGGCAGAAGCCAGGGCTCCTAAATAAAGATGGATGTTTTCTTGGCGTCCGTCCCAACAGCGGCTTTGGCTGGTGTATTCTCTCTCACCTGGGGACCAACAGGATTAGGTCAGTGCCAAGCAGGCTTTACATGATCTGTTTGGAAACTGTACCAAAGCTAAAGGTATGCATTTATCATATACACCGTCACCCATTAAGTTGGAATAATTCTGTTTTCTTCTTTTTATTCCTATTTATACAAATCACATTGTCAAAGTCATTCCATGAGAAGAGGTAAAAACTATTTTATGGGCAACACTGTATATAGGAACAATTATATATAGGAAGAATATAGGATTTCATTTTCTACGGTAAATAAACACATTTTAAAGTATGAAAGTGCGTTTATGAGAGGAAATACACAAAGCTGTACTGTACAAAGTGTCAGATCTATGTAACCCATTAAACATTTTCTAAATATACTCAACACCTGCTGGATTGCCAGTACTAAAAAATGCACTTATCCACAGAAAGGTAATAATTACCAATAAGCCATTATTGTTAACATTTTGAAATTTCCCTTACAAAAAGCTCTTCCATTTTAGAAACCTCACTTAAAACGTTTTGACATGCATAAGCTCTACCCAAGAGCTTTACGGAACATTCAATATGCTTTGCCATGAAAGCACTACATCACAACTTGTTGATGCCTGTCTAATATTGACAGTCACTTTCTCCCCCGTCTTTCTCTCCATTTCTCTTCTGCCTGCAAAACATAAAAAGCCCCATGCTGCAGGTGCTGTTTGACAAGTGCAACTAGTCCGAGCCGTTCGTGTTGTGTGTTTTTACAAGATCACAAATCTCCCTTAAGCTCCCTTGTTTGAATTTGTGCGTGTGTGTCTATTTAAGTCAATGTCTGCAGCCATGGGTGTGCGAGTGCATGCTCACATGCATGCATGACTCGATGAAGATTGCTCAGTGACTTTCAAATGAAACGTGTGATGGGTTTGATTAGCAAATCAGCTATTTCTAATCCAGGGGTCACAGGGTTTGTAGAGGTAAGTCACCATCAACTAAATTTATCTAAATCTAAACATGACTGTGCCTGTTTGGAAGGGCTTGATTGTGGCTTTATTTGAAGAAATACATTCTTTAAAAATTGCTGTTAATGGGCTCAGTTGTAAAACCTCACTGACACTAACCATATTTCCTGAAAAATTGCAGTGCACACTCAAACATACAAACCGTGCCTGTTTAGAGCAAGCCAGTTGCTTCATTTGTGGAAATACAGTAACTGATATGTGTCGTATATATATCTGTCTCCTGATGACAAAGGCCAGCTGAAGAAAAGGCATGCTCAGATAAAAGCTTAATAGAAAACCAGAATAGTTACAAAAAGACACACACAGAGAGATCCCTTTCAGTAGTTCAGTACTCTTATTTATTTATTTTTCTATAATAAATGAATGGGAGCTGAAATCATAGTCAAAATGTAAAAACTGACTAGTCATGCTATGACTGTGGAACTATTCTAGATTAGCCATGAATGTCCTTACCAATGCTGCAGTATACACAATACATGCATCAGTACCCAACAAACACTGGCTTGACCGATGGTTAGCCAGGAGACAATAGTCAACAGAGAGGTCCTCTATTTGTATTAGCCTGTGTTTTTTCAGCTGGACAGCTGCAGTGTAACTTAACCACCGTGCACCTGGAATCCTTCACCAATGCGAGGGAACCAAGAGTGCAACAGCTTAGTCTCATAGGAGGCCAGGCACTTGTGGCATACAGATATTGTGATGTCAGACCATAAATTTGAAAAAGGCTTAAAATATTCCGTGGGCCACTAAACATTCAAATTGATCTGGGAGCAAGATGCTTTATCAAAGATGATTTCCCCTTGCGTCACTTCATGTGGAATCTTCCTACATTAAATAATTCATATCTCCCAGGAAAGGGCATGTTTTATAGAGCTGCTCAGATTTGCATAACGACACATTTCTCTTTCCCTGTTAGATATCATTGACTATAAGCATGACATCTGGAAACGGACCAAGTTGGAAACATTGTTGTCATACAGAAGTTCAATATTTCATTATTTTCTTCACTAGTCAGGAAGACATCTAATTTTGTACAGAACCAAACACTGAATCCTGATTTATGAATATGCAGATATAGATAATAATTACTAGGTGGTCGGTTAGTTGTTGCAGTGGCAGTTGCACAAGCGCAGGAGCTTGGAGCTTAATGTAGCAAGAAATGGAAAAGACTGGTGGCCTGGAGGGTGCTTTAATTCAAGAATCTAACTTAAATTCATGTTGTAATAATGTTCAAGCATGAAGTCTCATAATAGCACTAATAAATCAGCCCTCATTTTCTGAAAACAATTGTTTCATTACCTTGTTTAAGATTTCTAAATTTCAAAAATGTATGTGAAAATGCAGTAAAGCAGTGATGCAGTAAATATCTGGTAATATCTCAGACAAAAATATAGGAGCAGAATTGCACTGAGAGGACAAATCTTGAATATACTAAACTGCTTCACACTTTGCAAAGAACATGTGCTGCCTTCAGACAAATGAGGCTTCAGGAGCCTCTTTGCTCAAACTTTGGGAGTGCATAACAATTGAACCGCTCCAGAGTTCATTTGGAACGAGCCCAAGGACAAACTAAGTGGTCAGACGCACTATGGTTTGATTTAAAAGGACTAAATGTTGCAGGTGATAAAGCATCCTGAGACAATGCATCATACCCATGCCCAATGAAATTTAGAAAATAGAATAAAGTCTGTCTGGAACGGGGCCATCTTGAATGTCATTGGTAAGACATGTGACTTATTAGTTTTCCTGCTACAACATCTCAAAAGAAAATGTGCTGAACACTCTGAATGTTGCTGAGCACAGTCGGTTAAACTATATATGCTGCCAATGCATTACAATTAAAACGTTACATGGATTATAATAATAATATTAATTATTATTATATGCTGTCGACACTGGAACATGAGCATGTACAGACATTTTCATATTTTTTAAGGCACACAAAAACATGCTGACTTATTTTTTGTAGAGAACTAGTCTTGAGCCTACTACAAAGTGTGTTGATGTCTTTTCAGGAAATTGGAATTAATATTAGCCAGTATACTTCAGCATTCCAAGATAAAACTAATCCCTAATTAGTTCATGCAGCATAAAAGAGAAAACTCCCATATCAAGACAGCGTTTGAAAAATAATGTTATCGCATCTCATCACATGTAATTCTAAGCTTGTAATTGAAATGACAAGCTTAATGAGCTGTTGCACTGGTGTCAGATTGTCTTCCTCCCTTGAGCCATAACTGCTGCAATAACGTGTTGCGGCCCAGTGTAAGGATTCCTGTAACCAAAAACAATACTGTCTACAGAGAAACCCAAGAGTAATTGTTGAAAATGCTTGGTAGACATACAGAAACATGAGCAAAAACTATAAGAATGTCAGCAAATAACAGTGATGAGCATCCCAAACTGCTTTCATGTCAGAACTCGCCCACAGCTTTGGATGTAATGCAGACTTCTGGTGCATTTTACCTTTCACCTCCCATGATGCATTGTCACTGGGTACAAGATAATCATGCAGCTGACTCTAAGCTGACACATCATAATTCATTTTATGCTGTCATCGTGCACAGTGATTGAATGGATACCTGCCCACACACAACTGAAGCTGTGTCAACATAACAATTCAGAGATCATTAATTTAAAGAGAATTAGTGATGAGTCTTAGTGTGTGTGACGCAGTGTAGCAAAAAATGGTAGAAATCAAAAATAAATTTTTTTCTCATTTGGCTAAATATTTTCACTTGCTACAACTGCTACATGGAGAGCTGGCTCTTGGCATATAGGCAACATAGGCAGTCACCTAGGGGACAACCCACTGGAAGGGGCACTGCTGCAAGTAAAAAAAAATAAATAAAAAATTTAAACCGTTTTAAACTAAATAAAATAAATGGGCTTACAGTAATAAATTGCACACCCTTTTCTCGTGCTCTGTCTTGGAAATAAAAGCAACCCCCCTGTTGTTTTCTGATTGACCTGGCCCTAAACCTGTCCTACACTGTGCACTGTGGAAGAGTGGGATAGGATGAGCTATCGGTCTGTATCTCTGCTGTTCCTACTGAAGACATCAACAACAACTCATATTTTTCATACTGATATTGTCATCATGAAAAGGCCATGGAAGCCCTCAGGTTCAACTTTCAGGAAGAGCAGAAAAGAGGAGGTGGAAAAGAAGTCCGTGTTTAGAGGTATGTTGTCTTTTCTAACATTAAAAAGTGAAGTTTTGTACTAGCCAGAAGCTTGCTGAGTTGAGATAAAGCCAAGTTGCCTAATAATGTTGCTTTAGGTACTGGGACGCCAAATCTTAATTTTGCATAGGGCACCGAAGTGGCTAAAGCCGGCCTTGGCTACATCTATTGTTAATAAATTACCTCAGCATTTACATTAGCACCCTGTGCTATTGGTGGTGACATGAGCATTTCTCCATAAATGTGTCTAAGAGCTCCTGTGGTTAGTGTCTTTATTAGTTTCAGGGTTGGCTTGAAACCAAGTGGCAGGGGTGAAAAATAAAGCCAACAGTAAAGTGCCAAAGTTTGCAGTTCCTCAAATGACCACTTGATGCTGACTACAAAAGCAAGTCAGTCCTATTTGACCACCATGTAAAAATGCCCAATTGCATTTTTTTTTTTTTTTATAATATAACTCACTAACTTAAATTATATCTAGGCTTAACTTTATGCATGATGTAGGGTGCGGCCACTTTGAGTGACAGCTTGGGTCCATCGCAGCTTGCTTATCTGTCTGCTTAGTCTGCACCCGCTTGTGTTTAGGTGGAGCCAGGCACTGATGGTGACGGTCAGAGGCCGTGATTCAAATCTGCTCTTCAGGAAACCTGTGGATGACGTCACAAAGGGTCTGCTCATCTTTATATACAGTCAGTGCCTCAAACTTACAATTAAAAAATCCTCCTCTTTAGTCGTGTTTAATTTAAATAAGTAGAAACTCTGCTCTAGTTCTAAAATTTAGAAGATTTGTCATCTGCAAAAATTTCTGTATGACAGAAAGAGATAGATTTATGCATACAAGCGGTGTGTATGACAAATATCAATCACTGTGGAATTGGGTGCACGCAAACTACTTCCATGTCCATTACTGAGGAGTAAATAAATGTGGAAATTACATTATTTAGGCTCACCACTCCACGGAACAAGCGGTAGAATGGAAATAATGATTTGGGTGAGTTTAAGTTTAAATCAAATCGATCTCTATGAGCTTGGCTGACACTCATTCATTCATTCATCTTCTTCATCTCCTGTAAAAGGTCGCATGGGGGCTGGAGCCTATCCCAGCTGTCATCGGGCGAGAGGTGGGGTACACCCTGGACAGGTCGCCAGTCTATCGCAGGGCTAACACAGAGAGACAGACAACCATTCACACTCGCACTCACACCTACGGCCAATTTAGAATCACCAATGAACCTAACGAGCATGTCTTTGGACGGTGGGAGGAAGCCGGAGTACCCGGAGAGAACCCAGTCAGAACATGCAAACTCTACACAGAAAGGCCCAGTCGGATTCGAACCCGGAACCATCTTGAGGCACCAGGCATCAGGCATCATATTATATTTTGAGAAAATGCTATTACAAATGGGAACATTATCTCACTTGATGTGCAACATAATTCCAGGAATAGATACCAGAGAATGATCATATGACAGTAAAGTGGCGATCAGCACCAACATAAATGAATTTTAAAGCTACCGTAGCTACCTTGGGAACACACAGGGTGTTGACACTTGTCAGATAGCCCATTATTTTTCGTCAAGCCCATTTACCTCAGCTTGTCATCTGAGATAATATCTGTTGAGTGATGGGTTTTGAGGGGCATAGGGGGTGGAGCTGCATTGGTCACTTACCACGACCACCCTTCTCCATGACAGGTGCACAGTTGACCTTTCTCTGTACAATTTGGGATAAAGTTGCGCTGTCTGGCTTTGCTGTATCTTTGTACTATGTGTTTAAACCTGTTAAACACATATTGTGTTCATGGAAATCTAGATTTTGCATTACACCAACTGCAGCAGATACAATGGTATCCCTGACTTTTTTCTTTGTTTGTGTGTGAGGCAGCAAGGAAAGTCTGTGGTTCACCACGATTAGACGACTTGATATTTCTACTGAAAACAAATTATAAACTTACAATAAAGTCCCTGTTCCCATTTTCTTAAAATACTTACCTAAAGCACTGTATTCCCTAAAATATAAGTAAAGATCATCAACTAACTACACCAGAATGAGCTGCCAAAAGATATCCCACAGGCATGTATTAATAGCTTCCAATGCCCATCCATCAAGGACTTTATGGCTGTTTATTCTTGACTGTTTACAAAAAGTGGCATGTGGCAACAGCCAAGCATTGCCATTTAATTAGGAGTCTATTTCATGGCCATAGGACATGCTGATAAAGCTCCAAACAAATATCCAGAGTGTTTCCAGGAGCCTGGCTGTGTAATTGAGGGCTTTTTTTAATGCAACCCCACTTGGCAAAAACACCCATAGTCTCTATCACACACATAAACACAAAAAGAGAGACATATATTTGATTTTGAAACCGAACATCCAGCTGATTCAGTTCAGAGAACATTTGTTTTAGTGTCTGCTTTCCACATCAAAGTTTCTTGCACCACATTTGAGGAAGAAAATCAATCTCCAGATAACCAATCCACTGACGTGGGCTTTGTGTTAGCCAAAGTTTTCTTTTAAAAGTCATGAATTTAACCATTGTGAGTTTTGGCAGAGCTCTCAAGGGCTTCTGCCTCGACCTTCAGCACTGGTTGGATACTGTAACTGTCAACACCTAATCTTGCATATAGGACAGCAAGTGCTAGAAGTAGATTTTCCGCTGTGTTTACTAAATTGTGCTTGCAGAAGTTTAAAGACCAAACTGCATCTGGTTTTACAAAGCCGGTTAACTACTGACACGTGTCACTAATTTCATGGGCCAGCTGTATTGCTTGAGGGAAACATCATGAATCTCTTTGAGGTGTCATAGCCTCTGAATAGGCATTCTGAATGCAGCACATTTCAGCCAGACTATAGTGACTGGCCAGTAAGGCCTACTGTTTTAAATGGCAGTGAGAAGTTTCTGAAGATACATAGCTTTATATTTCAAAACAGGAGAATTGTCACAGTTTAATCACCCATCTTCCACTCAGTATTGTTCCATTTATCCCGCCTCTGCTTCACTCAGCCTGCCAGCCACTCCCACCTCATCAGTCAGCTCAGCTCACCTGTGCACACAGCTGCTCCTAATCTTCTGTAATCTGGCCAGCATATATTCACCAGTTCCACAGTCACTCCCAGATAGTTTGTTGCCATGTGAGACTTTCCAGCATTCTTCTACCTGACTTTCCTACCAACCCTGCCTGTCTCTGCCTCACGTGCTCCATCTCCCTCCCAGTAAACCGTCTTAGTCTTCTGTGTCTTCTGACCAAGAGTTGTACCTTTGCCCTCCTGGGTCCTATTTGCCTGTCTGTTGTTTGCCTGACTGTGGCCGCATGACTAAACGGATGAACGCCACAACGATTCGGTTCCAAATTGTTTGTTTTTGCCTCACTGTCTGTCTGCCTCATGTTTCACAAAGATTGCTGACCTCACAAAATTTCAGCATGAGCATCTCAAGGCATGCATTGGGAGTAATGAACCAGAATAATAATAATAAAAAAACCTTAAAAGGTGTAGTTTTGAGAAAGGAGCAGTTAATAAGAGTCCTCGTCATAATTTTGACAAAGTATTGCAAATTAGCAAAATGGATTGAAATTCTCAAGTGTTTTCATTTGACATTTCAGATTTGAGTGTAGATCATTGAGCAGTAGTAAGTGCTGTTGATGCAGCCATTATAGTAATGCCTAAAGGAGTACAGCACCGACCAGTGATTAATTAATGCCAACTATGTCTGTCTTATGTCTTATGTCTTAACTAGCAAACATGGATAGAAACAATGTAGGTTTCAAATCTTTTCTGAAACTTGCTTGCTTGAAAAATGTATTCAGTGGAAGGGGGAACTAAACCTAGGCATCCAGAGCTAGTGGTGGGAGATTTCAGAGAAATAAAAGTGGAAATTGCACTGGATTTCTTGTAAAATCATACAAAAAGGAAGGGGAGGGCAAAATAGGTGATAAGAGTGCTACACTTTCGGGCATGGAGAAAAACAAAATAATTTATTCTCACCCGATGTCCCTTTGAGGCATTCCATCTGACAAATACTTATTTCTGGTCTTAACAATGGACAGATTGCTCTAGTGGTAGGGAATAACCAAACCAGGATGAAACTGAATAATATAATTTAAAGTGGGCAGTGCTTGAACTCAAAACAAAGGAGAAGAAACCCTTCATAACATGTAATATAATACGGTGACACAAAAAAACAAACCAAAATTGATTCAGTGGAAACATGGATGATGTCCACCTTTGCATGTATGTTTTTTTTTGTTTGTTTTTTGTAGCTTTGTTTTTCTTTTGTAGTTTTTCTCTTTTCTTAACTTTTTTTTTTGTAGGCTGACATCCTAGGGAGAAGAAAGAGGACAAAAAGCAAAGAATTTGAGGGGAAACTTGAAACAGAGAGAAAGGGTAAGTACTGTAACAGTTACAGTAGCAAGATAGAAAAAAAAAGGTAAGATTGAGAGAAAAGGGACTGCTGCCCTGAACTAGAGGTATCGTATTCAGCCTGGTCCTGACAGAGACTCCTCTCCAGGTTGAATAGGCCCATTGTTTAGACAAGGCCTCCATGACACAGGCCATTTCATTACAGAATGAGCCCAGGCGCAGGAAGTAGATGGTGGTTGGTTTCCTCCTCTTCTCTGCTGTCAAAGAGCTCCAATCTCTTTCCCTTGGGGCTACCTGCATGTGCAGGAAGACAGCCATAGGGGCGACGCACTCTCTAAAAAAAACAAACAGATACCCTCCATCATAGCAATAGACAGAGAGAATCTTTCAGTGAAAAGACATAGGTAACTTGATAGTCTCTGATGTAATATGTCACGTCTGTACTGTGACTCAGGAACAACCAGCAGATGGTTAAAACATGTCACAATGTCACCATATTCGTCTTTCACTTCTTCACTCATGCACTAGCATAAGTGCACTTTGTAACATTAAACCTTTGACTAGCCACCTGGGAGTCTGTATGGCTTTAAATGATCAAAGTTACAGTTCACTTTGAAGCTTATCATGTTTCAGTCAAATCTGTCTACCTACAATATCCACAAGCTAAAGGTGTATATTTAAAGATTTACTAGTGACTAATAACTTGAAATGTATATACAGTACAACATGTGCATATCGAGGGCTACATACATACATCAACTTGCTTTGTGGTGGCAACAGAATAGAAAACTGGAGACCTTGACAAACCAAGTAACTGATGATAACACAAAACAGCTCAGCTAATTTCTGTTCCTTTCACTGAAGTCCTATGTGTTTGATTGGGCTGACAGTGCTGTCAGCAGCCAGGCAGAAGTACTTGTGTTGCTGAACTATGACCAGGACAAACATTAACTTTCTGTGTGTTTAAATCATATGCTTCGCAGATGATGGACAAAGGCAACATGAAACATGAGACACTTGTATCTGTTGTAGTGTAGGGTGGCCACTTTGCAGGTGTGCTCAGTTTGACTAACTGCATAGAGTAGTAACAGTGAGTGTTTGCAAGTGAGGGACAAAAAGTTATATTGCTGATCATTTATTAAAACTTAAGCAATTTACTATCAAATATTATTATCTTCCAGCTTTGAAGATGCAGTTAAAGCCAAAGTTTGTCCTTCTGTTTACCCTTCCTTAAACTCTCTCCTTTTCACTTTCGACCTTTCCCTCCTGTTTGTTTAATCCCTCTCCTATGCAGTCCCTCTGACCTCCTAGTGAACTCGCATAGCTACTGAGGCTGTGTCTGTGTTATTGGAAACACTCCTTCAATATGCTTATTAGCCACAATGTAAAGATGATAGGTTGTGCTTTGTTTAGATATTCAATCACAGGTCATGATTGGTGAGAGCAGCCCGAGATGATGGGTTTGCAGTATGATGTTGCCAAAAAAGGGGGAGGGGGGTCAGGGAGGGAGTTAGCAATGCAAACAGAGAAACAGGGAGCAGTGCCTTGCGCAATGTGTATAACCACAGAGTCCAAAGAGATGAAGTTAATTTAGGAAAAAACAGGCAAGCTGATACTGTGAGTGTTAAATGAGTGGAAAGAAATTTGGGGCTGATAAAAGTGAGTAGCAGCTGATTTGTCCAAGTGAAAACAAATGTTAACATACAACATCCTTTGGTCTAGGACAGTGATGTAGTGTACAATCAAAATATTGGCATTTAGCATCTATTACCATATATAAAATGTTGAACTGCTGAACATACAAAGATGCTATAAAGAGCATTTCTTTTTTTTCTTTTTTTTTTGTGGCTATAAAACAATAAAATTGTAGCATAGTTGTAGCATCTCTAATACCAAAGATGTAAAGAAAAAATATTTAACTGTAAAGATGAAATACAACAAAAAGTCATATTTGTTCATTATTACTAATTCTGAATGAAAAATAAGTCTGATCAGACATACAGTATATCTGGAACTTGAAATTGTTAAAAAAAAAAAAAACACTGTAGAAACCTAACTTGGAAGCTTTCATTATTATTTATCGTTATTTATTTATTTTTCTTGTTAAAATGTTTGCAGATTGTATTCATGTATTCACCTTTCAAGCTTGTATACCTGTATGAAAGGTGACATTCGTTAGAGCACAACTACAGTCTACAGTGCTGCCTCCCTGCTTGTTGTATTAATACATTTTCTCTACTGTGCTGTGCTTAAACTGATGCTTTAGTTGAGTTAGTAAGCTGCCTGGAAATGTGTCAGTCAGGTGTAGTAAAGGTGTAACTTTTATATTTTTTACATTATTGCTATTATGTTATGCCATATGTACTTAACAGAATATACTTCAATCGTCTCAACTTCAGTTAAAGTTTGTTTTTGTTTTTTTTCCATTCTTCAGATTAATGTTTTGAGAACAGCTGCTGCTTTGCCCCTGACGAGAACTTAACGATGGAAGTTGGATGTAAGGAGTAACATTTTTCTCAAATGCTGGAAGCAGCCTGCTGTATGTGTCTCTTTTCAAGCAATCGCCAATTCATTCATCAGTGTGACTTTTTGTCCGTTATTGTAGCATGAGCAAATATTCACTCATTACCAAATCCCCAAACTTCACTCTGCTCGCAGTGTGCTGATTGCTCCTGCCAGCTGAGGAATGAGAATGATGTGTTAGGACAATATGTACTGTCGGTGACAGAATCAGAACATCTCTCTCTCCAACAAAGGATTTATCTCAGAACAGGTGTCATATGTCAGTGTGAAACGGTGAGAATGTGAGAAACTAATGGAAGCTAAAAACGTAGCATGCCTAGCAGAGCACTCATGTTAAAATTCTGTCATGTTAAAGGAGTTTGAGGGTGATGTTTCGGAGAGGTGTTGCCTGCCCAGATTTATTGGCAGCACTAACAAGAGTGCAAGCAAAGACAAAAAGTATGGTAACAAATGTTGGCAAATTGCAGCCACATCTGCTGATGCTATCATACTGTGAGGATGAGACAGTTGCCAACTCACCAGTTGAGTTTCTGCAACAACAGCATAATTTCACAAGATACTAACCCTAACTGAAGCTGAACATCCATGATTAATAAGTAATTTAATCTGACATATAGATGTGATCCAGGTACCTGATTCCAGGTTTACAGAACACAAACTATAGCAAACTGATGACAAAATGACAAGGCCTACTGGTTCTGTCTACTGCTGGATAGTCTCACTAATGTTAACACATGGATTGGAAGCAAGACCAACTTCCCCGCCCACAACTATTTTGTGGCAGAAAGTTGGTCTGGAAGCTGATTACACTTTGCAAAGATCAGCCGGCAAATGCAAGTGAGTAACTGTAAAGTCAAACAAGTCATCTGAGCACTGTGGAGTTAAAATTGTTAACAACACAATGGCTCTGACTGGTTGCAGGACTATCCTGGTATTTTCTTCCTCTGTATCAGTTAAAACACACCACAAAATGAAATCCAAATGGTATCCTATCAGACTCATGTTCTGAGAGTCTTATAACGTCTGACTAGTTAACAGAGCTCTTCATCTGATTATAGCCCTTTTTCAGTTGTTCTGACCTTTTATTCTGGTTCTCAGGAAGGTTGTTGAGTTCAGCATGTTCACACATCACAGATTTACTGTCCATTTTCCTCACCTTCCCTCCTCCTCCCTTGCATCTAGTCATGTGCACATCTCATGTGGTTGTTTAGCTGTGTTGCTCAGTCGTTTTCCGTTTACAGATGCAGGGCTGTGCACAAAGACCAGATATGTATTTTGGATTTAAACTCCTAACTCCACCTTTAGATTTGTTTCCTCCTAGACTCCTTGTTAGTCGCACTGAAAGTATTTTCACATAAAGCACGCCACGTCCACTTACTGCCTATTGCACTTCTTGTTAGATGCTAAACTGCATTTCGTTGCTCTGTACCTGACAATAAGGTTGAATCTAATCTAATCTAATCCAGTTATTCAAGAATGGGTTCTCCCATATGAAGTGAGGGTCTTAAGCCCTCGGTAGATTACACTGATGGCGACCTTGATGAAACATTTTTGGAAGCAACATGTATGCAATTTGGTGAGTGCTTACATGTGTGTATATGCTTTACACGGAGATGGGAAACTACTTACATTGAGTTTAGGGAGCCCCTGTGACAACTACAGCCTCAGCAATGTCATCATCACAGTTCCTTTGAGATATGCAGGGGGCAGAGTTTCAAGCAATTTTGAATGAAGGCAAAAACAAGCGGAGGGGCAACACACGAGACATCTCTCAGTGGATCTGAAATTACAAAGGTCACTTATCAATGAGATAAAGACCACCCACAGCATCATATGGGGGATGAATAGCTCATACCACCATCTGCAAGAGGCAGCCAGCTCATCACGCCCTGAGACATATGAGCAACCCTCTTTGATCAGGGAACCGTAGCCAATCAGGATGAATGATGGAAAACTGGATGGAGAATGTACATTCATCTGTGTGAACGCTACACACCTTGTGTTCAGCTCTCCGAATTGTATTATTTTACCAAGTGCATTGTATAGTTAAAGGCTTTCGAAAAGTCAATATATGTTTATTAGATTACATGTTGCATTTCACATGTTTTGGCCAAAAGTGAACAATGGCTAAATGAAGAGGAATATGCCCTGCAAGTACTATTTAATCCAAATCTGGGCAGAGAAAGAAACAGTTTTCTGTTGCTGGAATGTAAGATTAGTGGACTGAGGCTGGAGGGATGATGTGATGAATTTTAGTTTACTCTGATTGCCCTCTGACTCACCTCGTCCGCAATATGAGTAAGCTCAATTTGGGAAGTAGAAGGATACATCACAGTTCAGGCTGTGAGGCATTATATGTGATGCACTATGTTGCATGTCATTGAATTTCATTTGGAACATACTTCTCAGTTAGCCAGAATTGTGTGTGTTGATTGTGAGATTTGTAGGTATTAATCAGGGTATTTAACTCCTCTCCACCTGAGAAGTCTGGTGTATCATGTTTGACAGCAAAGTAATTGAAAACACAAGTGCTTTATTAGGTAATGATTTCAGGGATTCAGTGATTGATTTGCACAGGGAAATTACCATAAAGAGCCTCTGAGGAGGGCATTTAACCCGTTTTAGACCCAGGACATCATGTTTCACTAGTCAAATGCTGGATATTCAAACTCACTGGAGGGCTGCATAGCACAAAAAATCCAAGAGGCTACTGCTACTGAGTGATGTTTTCTGGTTGCAATGTTTTTAGGTCGCACCAAATTAGCTGTGTTGTTTTAAAATAATGGGCACCAGGGGAGGTTTTCCAGTACCATATCAGTCAGTGTAAAAACAACCTTTCAGCATGTTTCACATAATTTCCCTTCACCCCTTTGGGCTTCAGTATTTTATTAGAATCATATTTTAGAGTACATTTAAAGGCTTCAAAAACTTTAACAAACTAATTATGAGGATACACAGATAAGATTTTCTTACCATGAAAGAGTTCATACGTCCCACAACACAGAATGGAGGCTGTTCAAATTTTTTTATGATTGATGTGAAATGCTTTTCCCTCCACATCCTGTTCTTTTACATCTATGTGAGCACGTGACAGAGATTAGCTTTTTAAGAAAGTCTGTTGATCTCTGAATGATCAGAGTAACATGTGAGGTACACCTTATACATACAGTCTAGCTGCTGTGATGGAACATTACTAGGCAAACAGCGCTGCAGTGCACACACTGTGTAGTGATCACACACGATTCACCTGCTGCTAGTTAAAACAGAAAGTGCAGCCGAGACCTGAATTCTTTTAAAGTTGTCTCGCTCTGTTTTGACTCCTGGTTGCCAGGGTGGGGCTCCGTCTTATCGTTGGAGATTCTTGCAAAGGCCTTCATTGAACCTGAAACTGTCCTTGTATCCTCTTCATGGAAACCTGTTGCTCAGCTAATCAGGTGGCTTAAGCAGTGTTTGATAGGATTTCACTGGGGCTAAGATGAGGGCAAGGACTAAATTATGGTACTAAATCTCTCCAGTGCAAGTCCCCGCAGAGAGCCTGGCTATAAGACGGGGAGAGTTTTCGGAGCCACTCCAGGAAATTCCGCATGCACAATTTGTCTTTGTAACAGGAGAGCTGGCACGGCTCTCGGCTTAAGGATGTCATGACCGGACCAACTTAGCACGCAGCAGAAGTGCTTATTACGCATTGTATACTCATTCTTGACACAGGGGAGCCTGGCGTGGCTCACATCCCGGTGATCAGACTCAAGCTTTTTCTCACCACAATAGTTTGTAAGAGACCTGGTGAATTTCCACAAACCTCGGCATGAACTCTACCACTTAACCATGAGAGACTCCTCATTTTAGGAGAGGCCAGAGTCTGATAAACACTGGGGAAGAAAGAAAGAGGAAAAAAAGAACGACAGGAAAATGGAAAACAGGGCTGGCACTTCCAGCAGGTTTATTTAAGGCCGTGACAGTGAGCCCTTGGAAAAGGGATGGCGTCTAAAGCCGGGTCCACACATGGGCGGAGGGTACACAAAAGGGGTCGTGACAAGTAGACATGGCATTTCAAAGCTTCCTCGCTTCTTCTCTGGAGTCTGGGAGATAAAGGAAGGAAAAATAGGATTATTTTACTCCCCGGATCCCTGAACTCAGCGGGGCAGAGTGAAGACAGTGCCTGGGAACAATTTGTCCAGCCATTATCTCAATCCATTAAGGATGAGAACTGCAGGCCACGCTCCAGGTCCGATGTTCCATCGCAAAGATGAAAAGAGGATTTCTGAAGTTATTTATTTCTAGATTACTCTCTTTTTCTCCCTTTCTGTATTTTATGTGCTGACAGAATATCCTTACAGAAAACTGCTTATTATTCACCTGTGGATTAGTTTTTATCCTGTCTCCACCTGCCTCAGGTTTTGCAGATATGGAATGTGCATGGGATGTAGTTGGTGTGCATGCAGACTTTTAGTATATTAGATGTAATTGTAAAAACAACACGCTGGAGACACAGAGTGCTTTTCCAGAAAGCAGACAGTAATGTTAATCTTATGAAATTAATTTAAATTATACTGAGGTGTCACAATTACCTGGACCATAATGCACAGGAAACCTCAGCAGTAGCTATGAAGTTCGTGCTTAGTAGCTGGTCAAAGTCATGGCAATATGTGGAGGAAACTGAAAAGAAAAAAAAAAAAAAAGCTTGAATTTGGTTGTGTTTTTTTTTTGTTGTTGTTGTTTAATACTTCTTAGTAAAAGCCTCTGCTTTTACTGGAAATCAAGCCAAGCGGAACTGTGGCATGACTTTGTCTCAACAGATCCCTGTTAAACATGGCAGCGGCCAAGGAAAAAGCTAAAAACAAACCAGAAATTCAAAACAAATGCTTATACTGTACTTTACTGTTAAAAGATTTTGTCTTTGCATTTATTAGTCATCACGATGTCATCCAGGTCATGGTAAACGCTTTTTTGGATATGTAATGTGAACATCGGTTATGACTTTGCAGACATGTCAACCAGTGTTCAGGCTTTTGTGGAAATACTTGTTGCCCTTTTAATCTTACCAAAACATAAGAAGTAATTATAACTTAATATCAGGAACAAGACCACTCCTCATGTTATTCTATTTGCTGCACCTATACAGGTGTGTCTAACCCCTCTCTCTTTGTTTATGTCAGTACTCTGCCCAACACCTATTTCTTTGTTTTCTCTTTCTTGTCTGTGAAGGTTACCCGTCTTCCACTGTTATGATATATCCAAAAACGTTACTGGACTTGTAGAGTTTCTTGAAGACATTTCACCACTCATCCGAGTAGCTTCTTCAGTTCTCAGGGACTGGTGGGGAGTTGCGGTTTAAATAGGAACATCTGTGGGTGTAGCACATCAGAAACTTGCTTGACTAGTGTCTGTTAACGACCATATGCTGGCATGACCAGTGTCTGTTAGACACTAACTTGGTGTGCCCAAACCCTGAGTCTCCACATTTGAGCGCTCTCATTCCTTCCCTACGCAATAGGTAGGCAAGTGCTAAAGAATTACACGTTGTAATACATGTAGCGTACAAGTAGCATGATGCTTATATTGATTCCACTTACATAGTAATGTGTAAATAATAGTAATGTGTTACTGGGTGATGGTGTATGAAAGAAATGTATGTGTGCATACAGATACAGATGACTTCAGAGTACAGTTTTTAGTTGAGTGGGTCAGAAACTAAGCCCAAACTAAACACATTATGGAACTACTACGACAGAGGAAAAGTCAAAAAAAAAAAAAGTTCATGGTATAAACCTTGAAAGAATTCAAAGTGTCTGTCTTAAATATAGAGCCAATCGTAGCACATGAAGAGATTTTTCACTGGATAATTGAAAGTAAAATAATTGACCTGCTTGTGACACCAAAGCCTATTTGGAACCATCCAGTGAAAACTAATTCCTGGGGAACTATCAGCACCAAATTTCATGATGATTTATTCTTTCTGGACCAAAGCAGTGGATCAGCAGACTGCTAGAGCATCAATGCCAAACCACACAACTATCATGGCAAAAATCAGCTGAACATATTTCAGCAAAATTTCTTAAAATGTTTGAGTATATGGCATGGAAATACTATTTATTCTAATAATATTTCATATAGGAGAAGCACTTTATGTATTTGGACATAAGTACACAGAATAATTTGTTATCCCTGTCATTTTGTGCCCCCTTTCCTCCTTTGTATTTTACACTTATTTTCATCAAATTTCATTCTGAATATACAGCCTTTGTCAGTCTAACTTGGCAGCAAAAGATGCAAATGTGCTGAAGGTTGACTTGACCTGTGGTTATGGCCTAGTAAATCTTTGATAAAAAGCTGCAAATAGGACAGACTGACACAGGGATGGAATGGACTCATGTCTCCCCTGAAGATTTAAACCGCAGTGAAGCATGTGCTTTATATTATATAATATACAAAAGCAACAAATATTTTTCACCATTAATACACATGGCTCCACAGGTTTATAAGTTGTAGTGGTTGTTTTGGTTGTTGATGGTGATTAGGACAAGCATATTTCAATTCAGTTCGTTCATTCATTCATTCATCTTCTGTTATCGCTTATTCCTGTTATGCCCCCTGTCATCGGGCGAGAGGCGGGGTACACCCTGGGCAGGTCTCCAGTCTATCTCAGGGCTAACACAGAGAGACAGACAACCATTCACACTCACATTCACACCTACGGCCAATTTAGAATCACCAGTTAACCTAACCAGCATGTCTTTGGATGGTGGGAGGAAGCTGGAGTTCCAGGAGAGAACCCACGCAGACACAGGGAGAACATGCAAACTCCACACGGAAAGGCCCAGTCGGCCCATGGATTCGAACCTGGGACCTTCTTGCTGTGAGGCATCAGTGCTAACCACCTCTCCACTGTGCCGCCCAATTCAATTCAATTCAATTCAATTTTATTTATATAGCGTCAATAACAATACAAATTGTCTCAAGACGCTTTACAAAACCCGGACTGAAACCCCCAGAGCAAGCCGGAAGGTGACGGTGGCGAGGAAAAACTCCCTTTTAACAGGAAGAAACCTTGAGCAGGACCCAACTCATATGGAGGGACCCATCTGCCTAAGGCCAGCCAGGTAGAGACAGAAAGAACAGCATTTGTAGTGTAAGAAAATGCAGACCATGTAACATAAGAGCACCAGTTAGTAATGCTGTCAGATTTTGATAGAGACAGAGCATGGGACTTAAAAATATACCAGTGTAAGCCCTGTTCTCATTACAAGAAGTTGTGTTTAATATGGCATTGGAGTGTCTTGGCCAACGTCTGAAGTACATTAAATGTCTGGCCTGTGATGTCAGTGGCGTTGAAGTGGGCTCATGCCTTCTAAACCTACCTTGGATCAGTAATTTATGTGTTTTTCTACAATCACTCATATGTTGCGGGGAAGGGAAAACATTTCACGTAATATATGCTGTTGGCACGGATAAAACAGATTTAAGGCGTGTAAAACATGGTCCCGAGCCATGTCATTTCTGCTCTCCAGGAAACCCTCTGTGTTTAATAGTCAGTGTTGTCATAAATCTACTCTTCTTTACTCAAAATAAGCTTGTTTTCAGTGTTCTAGGCCAGTGCCTTTATAAGCCACATATATTTGAGAGAGGCCTTGAAAGGAATTTGAGTATCAAGTGATTCTTTTGAAAATCTGATATATAAATACAATACTGCTTATTTAAGCTCTGCGCTGGCCAGAAAGCCACAAACCATGATCATGCAATATCAAAGGATTACTTGCAGTGTTGGCTTAAGAAAGTCATACGCACACACAAAACCTCTTCATATCCCAAGAGTCCCTTTACTGCATCCAAGTAAAACCAACTTTATTAAGATGCGATGCTCTATGAAAAATTACCCTGCATTTATGGTAGTTGCACTTAATGATATCTGAAATGATATGCTTTTGGCTTTACAAACAGCGGAAACAAAAGGCCTCAAATGCCACACTCTGTAGAGATAAAGTGACTTTGTCTTCAGTATGTGGAATTAATAAAACAATGGCAAACAGCCTCCATGAAGCAACCATCGGGTCAAAAGGGACCTGGCTGAGGTGCACTTTGAGGAATGTGTTTCAGACTGAAGGCAAAAAACAAAAACAAAAAATACAATCATAATATATTATGCAGTTACTTGAGAAGTAACTCACAACACCATCAGATGTTCTGTTCTGATCTCTGCCAAACCGGCCTCAAGCGGACAAGTTCCCCCATATGAACTTAGCTTGCAATAGCACTTCGTCTAAGGGTTTCAGGCTCTGGGTTCTGTAAGTGTTTTGAGACTAAGCGGATTGTTATTGTTGCTATATAAATGAAATTGAATAGATACATGTGTCACATGATTATAGGTTTCAGTTATTATCTCAACTGTGCCTTTTTTAAATAGTAATGGACATGTGTTGATATAGCGCTTTTGTACCTATTGGTACTCAGCTTGCTTTACAGTCACGATACCAAATTAACCTACTCGTTCACTCAAGCTCATACATTTACACAACTGCTCAAAGACACTTTGGAATGTCCATTGTTAATGGACAACCAGCTCTACCTACTGAACCATAGCCGCCCCGCTTCAGGTTGTTTTGAAAACTATAATGTTATATTAATAAGGGACATCAACATTTATGCATTATTCTAATCAAATAAACCAAAATGAACAGTCATGATTTCTGTGGATGACCTGTGATTTCAATGGTTTCAAGTGGTTTCAAGATTCCCTTAAGTGTTTACCAGAAACCTGTTGTTATAGATGGCAGGCATGGTGTTTGAGTGACAAGCAGGCTAATGGATGATCTTGATCAAGTTGCATTATGTCAAATTAAGGATTCTGCACCATTGTTTGTTTTTTGTTGTTTTTTTGTCAAGAGATGGGAAGAGATTTTATCAATCAATCAATCAATCAATGAATCTTATTTATAGAGCACTTTAAAAACAACACAGTTGGCTAAAGTGCTGTATACAGACATAAGAACAGATAAAACACATACAAGAATTAGAAACAAGATTAAAATCTTAAAACAATCAAACAAAAACAATAAGAACCAACACCTCAAACTAAGTTAAAAGCCAAAGAGAAAAAGGTTTAAGAGAGGATTTAAAAAGGATGTAAAAAGGATTTAAAAAGAAGAAGTGAGTTGACCTGCCTGATGTGTAAAGACAGGTCATTCCACAGTTTGGGGGCACCCCTCATCTTTCTCTTTGTCTTAGGAACAACCAACAATGACAGATCTGCTGCCCTGAGAGAGTGTGAGGGAGCATATGGCTGGAGCAGGTCAGACAGATACTATATAGAGCGAGGCTAATATGGACACAAAAACTTCTCTCGTTAGGTAGGACCTAAACCAATCTAAAGCATGACCAGGAAAGCCCACCCAGTTCTCCAGGCGAGACAGGAGGATCTGATGGTCCACTGTATCAAAGGCAGCTGTTAGATCCAACAGAACCAAAACAACTCTCAACAGTGCTGACTCAGTACTGTGGTGGGTTTTAAACCCAGACTGGAACATCTTGAGAATGTTGTGTTCATCTAAGGAAGACTTCAGCTGACAGTAAAGTATTTTCTCCAGAATCTTAGAGAGGAAAGGAAGTTTGGAGATTGGCCTAAAATTTGAATGTACAGATGAGTCTAAACCAGGCTTTTCAATCAGTCACCGCAGCATGCTTTAAACTCGCATGTATAATCCTGTTGGCTAAGCTGCCATTTATTATATTGAGCACATACGGAGCTAAGGTGGAAGAACCCTCTTTAAAAAGACAAGGTGGAATTGGATTACTGGGAGACCCCGCTGGCTCTCTCTCAAAGAGGGCAGACTGACCAGCACAAACTGGTCAAAAACAGCAGAGCATGTGGTAGATGATAGCCCTAATGCTTGTAACCTTATTAATAAAAACACTCAAGAAGTTCTCACAGACTTCATTTGAGTTCTCCAGACAGGCTGATTGTGGGGCATTAACCCATTTAATCCCAAAATTTCCCCTGCAAAATAAGTGCAAAACATTTAATTCCTTAGACCTCCCTAGTACATAATATATATGATTTTCCATTTATGTTGGTTATGTTAGTGAATATGTAGGTTACATACTCTGCAACAATTGTTGCCAGTGGGAAACAGCATAGTCGAAATCTACACAGTTTCTTCAGTTTTACCAATTTACACATAATTGGGATATAACTAACAGGTGTAACACATTATAACTAGGAATGGTTACAATTGTTTCCAAAATGTTATTAGATAAAGATACCATGACAACGCAAACTGAAAGGAACCAACAATGACAACGAATTACTGTGTTTCACAGTCTTATAGAACGGTTAAATAACTGTAGAGCTAAGAGTGACTGAACTTACAAAATGTGACCTGAGAATAGTTTACAAGAATAAATTCACATTGAAAATGTTATCATGCACAAATGTGCATCCTGGAGGAACTTCTGCTTGTTCAGCCAGACCAAAGACAACACTGGGGCCCTGTCTCAAGCCAGTTTCCAGCAAAAGTGTGTGGACTCCACAATAGGGCTCCCTGTGAAACATGTACCCTCTGGGTGAAGCAAGGCTGCACAACTTGTATCCAAACCAGATTGGTTTGCCCCTGATAAACTGTTTGCAGCCATGCTTGCCATAGAGGATCATGCTTTCATCAACTGATAGATGTTTTGTGTGTCGAGATCTTTTATAAACCCCCTCCTTATTTTGCTTATATTGAAGGGACTTTTTCCATTTTTTATTGCGTTTCCGGGTTTCATTTTCATCTGAGCATCTCCATCTGTGGGTTAATAGTAACCTCTGCATCTTTTTTTTTCGACTTGGTGCTGTGGGAGACTCACTAGCATCAAGGGATATTTTCTGTTTATTATGCTGTTTTGGGGTTTCATTTTCCTCAGGACATCTCCTTATTTTAGTAGTGGAGTCTCATTTTCCTCAGGGAGTCCCTTGTTTTTGGCTGGACACTGTGGGAAACTCACCAAATACTGGCAATGGCTTTTATTCATCACCGAATGCTGCAGGAATTAAGTGGTAAATGGTAAATTACCTTGTTTTTATATAGCGCTTTTCTACCTATTGGTACTCAAAGCGCTTTACAGTCACAGACACATCTACTCATTCACTCACACAAGCACACACACATTCACACACCAGTGCCACACACTGGGAGAAACTGGGGGTTCAGTGTCTTGCTCAAGGACACTTAGGCATGTGGCACATTCCGGGGCTCAAACCGCTAACCCTCTGGTTCATGGCTGACCCGCTCTACCTACTGAGCCACAGCCACCCCAATTAGAGATGAGACGGTGGGGCCACTGGGGGGACAGAGAGGGTCTGGACTTGTCAAGATCAAATTTTCCTTATTCACCTGATATGTAACTTCTGCTTCACCATTCAGCAATCTAGCAGGCAAATGGCCTGTTTCGCTCCCTATCTGAGCAGTCACTATCACAGTCACTTTCAATTGCATCTTTTTCAACTGTAGGAATGACTGTGATGTAGCATACATCACTTTGGGGTTCCTCAAGGTTTAGGAGATCCAAAACCTCTAGAAATAGCATATAGCATAAAGCTTGGCATGTTTTATGCTAGCAGCAACAAATGTTGCCATGCTTATATTTTCTCTTCTTATAATGAAAATATGACAGGCATATAGTCTGAGAACGCAGCATCACACACTACACACACTAGGAGAGTTTAAGTATGTGCAATGAGGTGGTAAAAGTTCATAAAAAGCGCTGGACTTACCAATGGCCATCCATGTGTCCGTTTTGCACAAGAAATCCAACCCGGGAGACGCGAAGAAATCCTTTAGAATAAATATTTTGTTGGCGAGTGATCTAACATTCACCAGGGCCATCCTGACAAGAGCTGGAGCCGGGGCATTAGCCATTTGTGGAGCCCGAGCAAGAGGCCTCAGGTTGTGTAGGTTCACTCCGCGCCTGCCCGCCGACCACAGGAACCAGAGATGAGCCGTTCGGCAACATGCCGACCTAGAATTTCCAGAGAAAGTGGCAGGGGCACATGCCAAACAGGCTTTCAGTTTTTTTGCCCAGATGGGCCCAGATTTTGTGCCCACTGACTAAGATTTAAAAGTGTTTGGCGATCACACATCAGCAGAGAGTTGACATTTAAAGAGAAAACTGACAGAAACACCAAAAATACAACCAGCAGCTACTGTCTGGGCTATGCACCCCTGTCCGACTCCATGCAGTGCAAGTCATCAGAGTAAGGTAAGTGACCATAAAGGTACTGGCTTAAGGGTTCATACACCGATCAGGCATAACATTTTGACCACTTTCCTAATATTTTTTAGGTTTCTCTTGTCTCTCCTAAACAGTTCTAACTCATCAGAGAATGGACATGGGCCTTCTGAGGGTGTCCTGTGGTGTCTGGCAGCAGAATGTTGTTAGTGGGGGTCTTTGGGTCCTGTGGGTTGAGGGGAGGGGCCTCTGTGGATCATCCCACAAATACTTGATCAGTTTGGGATCTAGTGAATTTGGAGGCCAGGTCAACACCTTGTGCTGTTCTTCATGTTTTTTTGAGTTGTTCCTAAACTGTTTGTGTGTGTGTGCCTGTGTCAGGCTGCATCCTGCTGGGGATGGCTGCTGTCACCATGTCATTGGTCTGGTCTAAGTGGGTGGTACATGTCTAAGTAACATCCACACCAGTGAATGCCAGATCCAAAAGTTTCCCAGCAGAACACTGAATTGTCACAAGATGGCCAATGTTATTTACTTCTCCTGTCAGTGATTTTAATATTGTGGCTGCTGGTGTATATACACATTTTTAAAGCAGTTAAATCATTTTTGGTCACTTTAAAAGTCGTTGGTAAGCATTTCAGTCCTGGTTAATTTAACCACACCCATAGTTACTGATGGTAATAACTGTCATTTTTCTGTCATTGAGAGCAACAGTGATCTGATTTTATGCCACACACAGCGTAAATATCTGTGTTTCATTAATCCCTTTAATATTTCAAACTAATCCATTGGCAAACAAATGACAAAAATAACTGTTAATAATGATGCCTACATGTGTTTTGCAAGTCGAAAGCTTTTAATGTTAGTTTGCATAGCATGTTAGGAATGATCTATTTGTTATTACGAAGGGTTAGCAACCTGCATTCCTATTCCCAGCCAGATATCCATTTCTAAAAAAAGCTGATACTATTTTTTTTCTATAAAAACTGCCACAGACACCCAGTTCATAATAATGAAAATATATAACTACATAGATAAATATCTCTGTCACCATTGTGTTTTATTGGCATTTTTCAAGATTTTCCATTATACTGTAATGACTCTGTAAGTGTATGCACATATAGAAACACTGACATGCATACACTTCTCTCTGCAGCCAGTTCATTAAAAATGCAGAGCCAGGCAGGGGAAATTAGCCAGCTTGGGCTTTGTATCTGCTCCCTGCAGCGTGGGCAGAGTGTCACTTACTGACATCCCGCAAAGTGTCTCAATGACAGAAAGAGCTCCCCAAAAAATGTTCTGTATAATCATTTTTAAGAAAGACACTACATTTACGTTCTTTACAGTGCAAGACTGAATGAGCATTTGCAAGACCTTCCACATATGATAACAGCTTTTTACCTCTGCTCCAGTAAGCAGACAATGCTCTGCTGAGCTTCACCATGTGAACTCATGCACTTACTTAGCATGTCTGTGACAGTTGTTTAGAAAACATTAAAAATAATATTCACCAATGTCTCATGACAGCTGTTTGAGTCACAGCCATCTTCTTCATCTGTCATACAATCCTTTATAGTACTTTCTTGGGGAAGGCACCATGGGATCTATTTTCTGGATGTAAGACCTAATCTCGTGGGTAACATTTGGCACAATCAATCTTGTTATTAATTAATCACAATATTTTTTCTGGTCACCACAGATGGAAGCCCTTACTTGGGACTGAAACTTCCATTATAATATGATGATAGCAACATTGACTGCACACTGTACATGTGTATATAGTTTTGCTTGTGTGTGTGTGTGTGTGTGTGTGTGTCTGTGTGTTCTGACTTTATTCTGTGATGATTTCAGAACAAGTGAATCACTCATGGAGGGTTTTCTTTAGTTTTCCCCCCCAAGACAAGACTGACGTGATAGTAATGTGATGTGTGTGATTATTTGAAATTCCATCACAAGTTCAAAACACAGAGAGCAGAGGGTGAAACCATTAAAGCCTTTACAAAGGGCTTGAAAGCTCTATTTGTATTGTTACAAGTTAATCGATTCTCCTGGAAAACTGAAGTCAGTGATACCATAATCTATTGAATCACAGTTTAACCACAGTTAGATGCTTTAACTTCCAGAACTCTTCAAACATTTATGGACCACCAGGAATTCTCTTAATCTCTCTAAACGTTTGCACTGTTATCCTTTACTAGTCTTTATCTTTCTTCCGAAGAATCAAAAACCTAGAAACATACAATAAAACAATAATTTTCTGCATTGCTGACTCATCTTTTGTCCTGGTAAAGTGATATGTATTTTTATATATTTTAGTTTTTATTCAGCAAGGCTGGTACTGGACAAGCTCCACACTGTGTGTTCAGCATTATGTAACTTCATACAAAGTCATTTGACTCAAATTTGACAAAGGTGACATAAACATAGCAAAAGCTGCACGAATTCTGAGAGGTCATGATTCACAAATCTCCTTCTGAAAGCGAAGGATGGGAGATGATGGAGGAAAACACAAGATTTTTTTTTTTTTTTTGTGAGCTCTGTAAGAAGCTGAACTGAACAGGCCCATGTACAAGTCCCTGCTTATAAAGTCAGTGATTACATTTTGATTAAACTGATTCAATTTATTGTCCTGTTAGTGACCAGCTAACTGATAGCTGCTAGCTCCTATGATTGCACACTGTTCAGGTTTTACTGTCAAGTGTCAGTAGTTAGCTAGCTCTGCAAGTAGTCACCATGGAGGTATTTAGCTGAATATGTGACTGCCACTCAATCTTGCCACTAATATCCCCGTGGCCTCTCACAAAACCGCAGCAGAACAATCCTGTAAAACTATAGAACTCTTAACACAACCCTTAATAGTGCAAACAAGTTCAAGTTTCACTCTTGCTATTCTAAATTTTTAATCTATGGAAGTTACTTATATGTACGACTGTATCCATGTTCACTTCACAATTCATAAACTATATGGCCTGAAAAGGAAAGTATGAACTGAAGAACATTCTGACAATTAATCCTCAGGAAAGTCAGCTGTAGTTATCATGAGTTTGGCATTCTGCTTTTCGTTCGGCGTAGTTGATGCAACACTAAACTTCATGCACCATCTATTTTGCAAACAAAGAAGTACTTTTGGAAAGTGCTGGCTACCCTTCTCCTTTCTCTTTGCTCAGTTTTTTAACCAAACCTTATACTAATAGACTACCATGTTATTATCTTCATATGACAAACAGCAAGAAAAAAAGTGTTTTCATTATATTTGTCTTTGTTGTTAATGCAAACAGAGGCATTAACATTCCCAACTACAGGCAATTTCCTGCAGTTGGGAATGTCCCCAAGTCTGTGTGCACTCTGAGAAGAACTGCAGGAAGACATGGGAGACCATGGAAGCTCCTCACAGGAAGGCCTCAACTGGCTTCCTGACTCTTCTATTTTGACTTCAAAATAGGATAGATTTTCAAAACCCAGTGCCTTCTTAGACTCCAATGATGAATTCCTTTTAATTTCACTCATTGCTCACAATAGCACAAAACAAAACAAAACAAAAACAAAACTTGATGCAAGTCTTATTTTAGCTTTTTCATTTCATGGAATATTAATACAAAAACTCTTCAAGACACATGGAAGAGAGGTCAGCTGGGCTTCTACTTCTTAATGATTTGTTTCCTTACACATTGCCAAAAACACCAGTGCTGTTTTTGTAGTAAATTGCAATAATAATACTTGGTTTCCACTAAAAGAACATATTTTCTGTATTCTTAACATCTTGCGCCATGTTTTCTTTGAAGTGCCAGTAAAACCAATCACATTCCTCTCACCAGCTCTCACTTCCTATCTCCTCCATTCATAGACTGAAAATAGCCTCTGAATCATTCCATGGCAGCCACATTTGTGTTTACGCTTTGCCTTCTTCCATACTGGAATATTGTACCGTACTTCACACCAAGCGCTGAAAAATGTTCCGATAAAGTCAACGAGAAAAAACAGAATATGGAGTTAACGGGGTTTGAGGGGAACTTGCTCAAGTACGTGTTGTGTTCAATAACAAGGTCTAAAGATAACTTTCAGCACTGAAACCTGCCAGAGAAAACTTGTGTTTACGTTCATTACACTAATCCAGGAAATCACACACTATGCCATACAAGGGTATGTGTAATGGCTGAAAAGGTATTCTACTCTGGCACTGGTTTTTCAGACTTATTTAGCTGCTCATAGCTACCATGTATTTTCTTTTACTCTGATAAACGTCAACCCAAGCCAAATACACCAGTTGATCATCATTTTTAGTTGCCCATAGCAGATTCAATGACCAAGCTCTGGTGGAAAATGTGTCTGAAAATAGAGTGCTTTTCCTGCTGAGGTATTGCAACAAAAGATACTTTTCCAGTCTGTTAATTGGATGAAAAATGTTCACTGGTCATAAAAACAGTAACACTTGGTCTGCACAACAACCACTGCATGTACTTTGTCAAGCTCCTGATCAAATCAGTCCTTCCTCAGTGTTGCTTTCAGAAAGCCCTTCAGCAAGGCATGGATTCTGCCGCTCTGACTGAGCTGCCCAGTGACAGTACTGTGGTCACACAGCATAGTTCCCAGATTTGTATGTGTCAGTGTAATCCTCTCTTCCTCTGCGATGACTCCCCTCTGTTGGCAATGTAATTACAAATGTCTCCTTTGTTTAAATCCAGTGCCAGAGGAATAACATGGGCAAACATCTTGCCTTAGAAATGTTTTGGCAGTCTGTGTTTACTTCCACTACTTAACCTTAAACATTACACAACCTACTTAAGTCCTGCCCCACAGGCAGGCATAGCTGCTAGAGTTCTTGTCTTGAGCAGGAACTAAATCTACATTTGCCACATCAGGGTTTACTAAGTCAGAACCTATAAATTCAGGCTCCACTACCTCAATTAGTCAGTTTTCTGGCTCGAAGCTTGTCAATTAAACACATGACCACATCCTAACTGCGCTAGTATTTCTAAATGTTCTGCTCTGATAAATGAGAAGCTGAGTAATACAACATCTGTTTTCAAAGGACTCACATTCTGGCGGAATTTAACAAGGTGTTGCAGACATAAAGGCCTTTTATTTTTATTCTATTTTTTGTATAATTTTGAGAAGAGCTTAAGAAAAACAACAGATCTTCCAGACAGCAATGCGTGGTAAGGGCATAATGAGAAATGCCATTTAAAGATCCAACTTTTTTTATTTTTTTTGTTTTTAAGCATGACTGTTTTTAAAAGCAATGACAGCGTCATTACGTTGCATAACAGAAACTTTAAAGTCTGCACTTTAATTAAAACACAGCACTGTGACAGATTTAATTAGAAAAATATGTGTCTTGAAAAGAAAAATGTGTGGATCAGCTTGCAGCAGTTAAGTTCTGCTCAAAGGAATAAATCATTTAAGAGTTAACAGTGTTTTTTACAAGCAAAAAACCTGACACTGTCCAGTGCCTTAAAATACATTTATATAAAATAAATAATATGCACAATGATGCACTAGTTTTTGGCTAACATGTGGAGTCACAGGGACATGGCATCATGAAAATTAGTATTATAGCAGAAGAAGTAGAAATAGTTTAAAGCAATGTGGTGTTTTTATTGCAGAAGTGCAGCGTGTTCTCAGAATTATCATGACCCATGCAACAGCTGTAATTACATGTCGGCACTGTACATCAGTCCTGTAAGTGCTGTTGTAGTTTCACAAACAAAACAGGTCATTAATTCTAGGCTACAGTCCAAAAAGCATAGTTTGCAGAAAGGTATGTGTAATAGTGCATGGAATAGCCCTAAGAAAGCACTGTGGTATTTGTTTGGCATAACCATCACATTACGTCATCACTGCCCTGTCTGTCGATGTGGACATTTGTGTTCAAATGACACTGAGTAATTAGGCAATTCAAAAATCATGGCTCCTGATTGCCCTCCAAGCTTCTCGCTAAGCCCCTGTTGACACCTGAGTCCCTGCTACAATGAGCATACCCAAGAGTCTCTGTCTTCTCTCTGTCTAGACTGCTGTAATAACCCAAAGGTAATCACCTAGAGAAGGTGTAAAAGAGTGTGTGCTAACAGAGTGGGGCTTATTTGAATGGCAGGGGTGTTAAAGTGCGCACATGCCTTGTAAAAACCCCGGGAACAAAGGGGAGGATTGTCACTGGACAAATTTCCATGAAATGCCATCTCTAAACTCTGGAGGTGTAAGTCAATTTCCTGTTTTTCGCTGTTGTTGGAATATTTCAGTTAATAGACACCAGGTTGTCAAAATAGTTGCTGCTAATCAGATTACAATATGCATCTTAATGTGAAGGATCTATCTCAGACAATACTGTTGATGAATGGTGATTATTGCTGAAAGTTCCTCCAAAAATAGCAGAAAATACTTCTAACAGCTTGACATCACATCAGCTTGTAACAAGAATAAGAGTGAGATTTCTAAAAAGTGGAGATAGGAGAAATTATTACACGCATGAGCAGTTTCATGCAACCACAGTGGCAACAAAATGTTACATCACAAAGCTAATTTGGGCTGTGCATGTTCTGGTTTGGCCTGCCCCACCTCCTGCTGGGCCCTGGGGACCAGTGTTATGTTGTCCAGATGGGGAATTATAGTCCACACCTGGGTCCTGGCCTAGACCCCAAATAAAACTCCTGCACAGCCCAAAAGCTTGACTCAGCTAAACATCCGCCGAGATCTATCCCATTCCATCGTCCCCAGGTCTGACAAAAGCCTGCCAACACACAACTAAGATGACAAACCTAAATCATACAAGAACTAACATAATTTCCAACATTCTTCAATTTCATGATCAGTTCATTTGGATCTTTGGAGAATTGTTATGAAATATGAAACTCAAAAGTAACTGTTCTGAAGGTTTCAGCAGCTTTAATCTTTAATCTGTGGATCTATTATTTAACTGGCGTGGTGGTTAGCACTGATGCCTCACAGCAAGAAGGTTCCGGGTTCGAATCCAGACTGGGCCTTTCTCTCCGGGCACTCAGTTCTCCCACTGTCCAAAGACGTGAATACTGTGTGTACATAAGCTGTAAGCTCGCAAGCACACTACACAACAACCGTGTGTGTAGTGCGATATCTGACATTATAACAATGACTCGATTATAAGACACTGGTGTTTTCTTGAAAACTAGTTGGGGAAAAGCTGGGGTTGTCTTGCATGTTTGAGAATTTTTAGAACTAGAGCATTACAAATTCCAAAATAGTTTTAGAATGAAAAGAACAAACAATTTGATCAATATATGTCGCTTAGCAGGAGCTTTACCTCTTTGTGGTTGTTTTGTGTCTGACTTTGATAGCTTCGGATGCTCTTGTGGTCATTTTGTGCCTCATTTTGATAGTTTGGTCCCATTTTGGTTTAGGACTATTGAGCCAATACAAAGTATCCATCCATGGTGGATGGGAAGGAACGGTAGATAAATATGAATGATATTAATAATCTTCAACAATCTAAATTTATTTTCTCAAGACTGTCAAGAAAGCATTTAAAGTTCTCTGAGCTGTAGGGGTCTGTCATTGTGGTAGTAGAATAATTAACTTGTTTCATTCGCTCTTGCAGGACATTAATGAAGTCATGAATATGTCATGAACTAAAACACTAGAACTAACGCTAGACTGGCCTTTATTTGAAAGGTTTTAATTTTGGAATTTGTTCATAATCATTTTACTTATTCAGAGACGTAAGTGTTGCAGGTAGATTTATTGACAACAGTGCAGACAGATGTCTTACAACACGTGCTTTGTTTGTTTTTCTATTTGTGGTGAGTGGATACTGGGAGTGTGACAGAAAGTATTTCTTCTGTAAGTACCATAAGCAACGGTCCTCATAGAGTTACACTTAAGTTTGAAGCACAGCGTGTCCTCAGTGGCCTTATAATGTGTGTATGAGTTTGTGTATGTCCAAATTCCACTGGGGCAGTGAACTGTTTCCCCAAAAATAAGTTTTTCCTCCACCCTTTCTCCCCATTTTTACACGTGCCTTAGCTTTTGAATTTGCTCCTGCTCCATGCCGGCTCTCCAACTCAAACAAGTCAGCACAGATAGTTTGGCTCTTCCCCTGAAACCGGAGCGTAGGCATACTGGTTGGACAGGGAGAACAAACAGCTAACATGCCTTGTGGCTTCTTGATGGCATACTTTTCAGCACTTGGGTTTTGGAGGGATATTGGGAGAGTGCATTCCTGGTAATTAATAAGGCAAGCACAGGTCTCCATTTGGAGTGTTTGAGTGTGCCATGATAACAAAGCGTGCACAGTTGGATGTTGCTGAGTGTTACAAAGCTGTGTCTTGTTTTCAGTTTCATAACTGTGGAAACATTAGGGAAAAGGGTGTAACAGTAAAATCATGGGCTGTGTAGTTATTAAATCAAGTAATTATTGTGAAACTATTGTAAAACAGCTTGTCATGACAGAAATATTGATATTGTCATTTAATTGACGAAGGATTCGTCATTTATTGAAAATCACACACATGCTATTGCTAGTATTTTAGTTTGACATTGCAAGTTGCTTTTTCACTTTGATTTTGCATCTTTACCTACTTGGTTAACATCTTTAAATGTCATCAGTATTTGCACCAAAGACTATTATAGAAAATAGTCTTTATTTGGTGTTCACTGCTTTCTGAGTGACCTGAAACAGTGACCACTCAAAAAAGAAGGCCATATATTATCATGCCACCCTAAAATGAATACTGGTTTCAACCCCATAAAAATGTTTGGCTTCATAACTGCTCCCACAAGGCAGCTGTTTATGTTACATGAGCTTACGCTCTACTAAGGTCATGATCATATTGCTTTTCTGTGCTGACAGTGTGCATGTCTCTGGCACAATGGTTCTTTTTGCATTTACTTAGAATTTCAAAATGTGCAGCTATTGTATCAAACTACAGGTTACTTTAACTGTAATATTTGAATAGCTCTCAGTACATTTTTAACAAATGAACATGTCTCTTGTTAAAAGAAAGGTAGTTCTATTAGGTCAAGGGTTATTTTGGTATCTTAATATTTATGGCATCCCTAGCAATTCAACTGGATGAGTTCACTCCTAGTGCATCCATTTAAATTTCAAGATGGAAAGAAAGGGTGTGGAGTTCAGGGTGGTGGATGTGCAGATGGGTGTGGATGGTATCATTCCACCTCGGTATTATCTTGAAGTATACGTGGATATTTTGGCCTCTAGTGGCTGCATGAAGCTGTTGCTTATGAGCTGTTCTTTGTGTTGTGCATTCACATGTGGACACAGGTCCACACAGTTTACATTCCTAAAAACAATTAGTTGACATAATTCCACTGATCTCTAGGAAAAAGATAGAAAGGAATGCCAAAAAAAGAAGAAAAAAGCCAATGCCGGCTTCAGAATATTTAAAATACAACATGGGCTTCAATGCTTTTCACTTTTTCACTTTTTTAATGCACTCCAACAGGAAAAGAAACACCAAGGGTAATATGTGTTTGTCCTTGTCTGTGATTGCTTTAGTTTTTTTGACCGTAATCTTAATTTAGACTGTTACTTTTTTGGTTTATTTGTTGTTTTTTGTCTGTTTCATCATAAATATTTATTGACACTTCCTGGATTATTATTATAAGTATCTTGTTGTCTCCACGGTTGCTCCCCTCTTCTGCTCTGGCAAATGTAAAAGGCATTGTTATGAGTGTACGTGTGTGGGAAATCGCCACAGACACAAGATTTAAAACTCCGGTATACGCCGAACTACAGGGGGATTTATTTTTATGTAAAAGTCCCAAACTCAAGTCCCAAGCAAATTTTCAGTGTTATCACAGCCTTTTCTGGACAGCAGTTTTATGTAATGATCACTGTACGCCATTTGCTTACACATACAATGCACCATTTAGATCACTGACTTTTATGTAACAAACCACCCTATTACAAAAACATGCAGTAGGATAATGTTACCCAGTTTTTACCTCTTCGCTGAGTTCCATTTTCGTCACTTGTTTTATAGGACACATAAAGTTTCCAAACTCCCACTTCACTTCATCTGATGTCAACATTTCTACAAAAGAAGTAAACAGTTTTTTGTTTTTGTTAGTTAATCCTGGCATAGAACACATATCTGTCTTTGTCACTGTCAAGTGCACTCAGGAAGAAAATCTGTGATGTAGTTTGGATTGGAATAGCTTCTGTGGCAGCAGTGGTTTGGCAATTTTGAAGGAAGTCATACTTGGTGTAAGGGAATTTATCAAACCAGCGAGATGGAACACATTCAGCCCAGTGAAGCAGTTATCTCTTCTTTCATCTGTGGGATTTTTCCTTTGACTACCGTTTTGCTGAGACAGCTACTTTATCATCTGCAGACCAGTAAAACCAGTGACCCAGCCAGTCTTATGTATACATTGGAAATGCAGTGTGAAAAAGGTACACCCACCCTGCCATGTTGAGATACACATGCAAACGCTTGCACTCAGTGAAAAGGAATGGAAAGGCTTGGTGTCAAAATGTTTTTAACCCTAGAACACTACACGTTATAATTAGTAACACCGTCACTAACATCAGGTATATTTCACCCGATATAATATACCTGATAAAAACTGCTTCTCATGAAGATATATTGAAATATATGGGGGGCCCTATAAAAAGGATCTAAAATTTGTGAAAAATTAGGGAATCTTTATCAAATAGCTCCTTAAAAAAAAAAAAAAATAATAATAATAATAATAATAATGGAGCAAGGAACATGAAATTCCATCCTGGGACATGTGAGACTTGTCCAGTGGAGGCATAGTCTTCCTGCATCACTGACAACCCATGGGAGAGATGGCACTTTTTGAGAGGCTAAAATTGATGAGCTGACTATAAAAAAACTGAAAAAGCTAGCTCTGGTATCAAATAATAAATATGTGTAGATAGCAATTGCTAAAGTAAACTACCTTTAGTTATGTTTTATTCACTTGTTGGCAAGCCAGATTAACCAAGTCTGTGACAGGATGATAGCTGTGTACGGTATGTTGCCATAAAAATGTGGTTGCAAGTTATTACGATCGTCTGATTGAATAAACAAATACTAACTCGGGTGACAGCCACCTGAACACGTCCCTGTAGAAATAAACAGGGATTGGAGCGGAGAAACAGTCCTACCTTTGATGATGTCAGTAAACAGACTGAAGCTACCCAAATCAGACAACAGCAACACAATGAAAATCACCCAACGTTAGTGTTGAAGGGTCAATGAAGAACCAATTGTTTGTCTGACAAAAGAGGAATAGAGTACTGTATGCACTACTAAACAAACAATGGTTACTTGGTATTGTGACGGCCACGTGCCACTAGGGCCTGTTTTGAGTTTTCCCCTTGTCTTGTCTTGTCTGTTTCTGCAGGTACCTCAGTGGGCGGGTCTAAAAGGGCTGGCCAGTTTCCCTGAGCTTATAAAACCTGGCAGTCACGATCCTCACTCTCTCTCTCATCTTCAACCTGGACTCCCTTCAACATGGGTTTTGGTTCTGTTGGCTTCGGCCTATTTGTTTTGTGTTAACACCTTCCAACAATACACATACATTATCATGCATCCATCAACCGACACACTGATCCTCACACTCAAATCTCATTAATTCTTATGGGTTCTTTTGGTTTGTTTAAATAAATCAGTTGACCTTTATGTTTAACCGCGTTTCTTTGTTTTTTGTCATGGCTTACGAGCCAGGTTGTGACAGTATATAGTGGAGAAGTTAACTCAGTAGCTATGGATGGATACATATGGATGCCACCAAGCTCAAAAGCAGTTCAAGTGCACATCTGTCCTTAATGTGAACCACTGATTAAGGTGTGTGAAATGTGTCCCACTCTGCCCACGAAAGAAAAACAACGCCCAGAAGTACACTTCTGGAGAGCAACATGACTTTCAGGAGTTGTAGCATTTTCACCACTTTGATTAGCCTGGCACTCCATTGGAAATTCACTATGTGCGTGTTTCAACTGATTCACACAATTAGGTAGTCCTACAACTAATCAGGACAAAGATATATGTGACATTAAATGAGGCATTCTTTACAAATGCCTAAACCTCTTAGCATCTTAATTAAGCCTGAATGAAACTAAAATAACTGATCAGACCAGGCTGATTAATATTTTTGAGATATAATTGAGGCACATGTCTACTAAGTTACATGAAAGCTGGCTACCTCGGAGTCAGAGCATGTGGTGGATAAGCAGAGCATAACCTCTGCTCTGTGCTGGACACTAGTCCCAAATATGAATCATAAACTGTGCTGTGTTGATAAGCAGAAGCAGCTATGTCTCCTCAGACACACACACACACACAGAGCATCTGTGTGATGTGTAGCTGTGAAGCTGGAACTGGCCGGCCTGTCAGCAGGGTGTGTATCGGCTCACACACCTAGCCAAGTCATCCGTTGTTCCCCCCAGAGAAGTTTTAAGGGAGTGCTCCTTTGTCTGTAACACTGCTGGATAGACTTGCAGCACACCAAGCCCTCAAACCCAGCAGCACAGCTGGTGGAGATAAGCAGAAGCAACAATATCTCCTCAGACATATGTACTTCAACTTTGAACTTTCTGGATTCTGTGACGCTACTAGCTCCCCTCTGAGCCACAGAGGTAATGCTAAGAATCAAGCACATAATACAGTTTATATATACTATCCTTGGTATACCATTACCATTAGTATTCCTTCATGTGAGTTTCTAAATTATTTTGCATGATGATATGACGTGGCGGGAAACAAAGTGACGGGCGCGCCCATTCAGGGATTCCGGACATGCCAGTTAATAGTTGGATGATATTTGAGATAGGAAAAATCCTGTGTGTAATCAGTCAAAACTGACAACACAAATCGGCCTACCCTAAAAACTGTGAAACCATTAAGCCTTTGGCAAAACAAAGGAACTCCCACTGAGATCAAATTCTTTCCCTACCCCAGTATTGCTCCAAATCAGCTTGGAAATCTTGGGCGGGAAAAGAGAATGAGTAATGTTCTTCTCCTCAGAGACAACTTTAAAGGGAAAATGTTCAAGAATCACTTTTTTTTTACACCACCGCTACAAAGGGTACTGCAACATTTTCACCTGTTCACTATGCACTGATTTGGATGCTAATGATGGGAAGAGCTCCAGAGGATTAACCTGAGTCCTAAAAATATATTTTATTAATTTTGAACATGAATATACAGCAGATGTAGACATATTCAATGCTAAAACATGAATTCCACCTTATTAAAACACAGCATGTCTCTTGCAGATCCAATCTGGGCTATCCGATTACAAGTGGCCGGCTTTAGGTACATGTGTTCTCTTTAAAGTAATTAAGTGTGTCATTCCTCAGGGAATAAACATAGAAAGAAAGAAAGAGTAGGATGAGAAAATAAGGCAAGACAGTGGTAGGCAAAGCAGATGAGGATGAATAATAATAACACTAAGTAGTTAACTGAATGCTGCTAGTCTAGTCTTAACTATTGGGGAGATACATTAGCATAAAATATCTTCCACTAGCATCACATTGTGTTGTATGTTCCTTCTTTCACGGTTAACATCAGTTAACTTACCTACTGTCCTAGCTAATGTGCTAGCTAATGTGTCCAGTTGTCTGTGACCAAGTCTAGTGTGGAGATTTTTGCTTATAGGGCCCCACTAGACTCTAGAATCACCTGTGTGTGAAATTCAGTCTGTTTTAGTTACTATGAACTGAGCCAGGCAAGTTGTTTAACTCCATTTCTAGTCTTTATGCCAAGCTATTTTGGCTGTAACTTCATGTTTTACGACAGACAGACAGTGGCATCAACTATTTCTGCAAGGCAGCACATAAGTGCCTATTCAAAATGTCCAAAATATTCTAGTAAATTTTATGAAGACCAACTCAGAACTAACGTCAGAGAAAATTGATGCTGTGGAGAGGTGCCGTTAGTGGTATCTAACTAAGTTATTATGGCAGTTAAACTTGACTGAGATTGTTGTCTGCATAAGGCAAATGTTGACCTTTGTTTTTGTATGTACAATGATATATTTTGTATCTGAGATTGTCCAGGGCAGAATTTCTCGGGTACAATAAATAAAGGCCTAAATAAACTGTTCACATGCTTCAACTACTGCTACTCTGTTTGAATTTACTTTGATACGGTTTCTTAGGATAAACCACAGTTTGGGCAGATGCCTCATTTGTTCCCAGACCTATTACGGCACTCTCACGGACAGTGGAGAACATATTCTCACAGTCAGAAAGCAAGCATGTGTGTAAGTGACGTACCTCTGCAGAACGTCTTTCAAACATGTGCCAAGATCAATTTCCATCAAAGATCCACAGAGAATAGTATCCCACCATCTCCTGGAGATGAGTCAAATGTATTTTGGAGGACATCACACAGCCTCTGTATCACGTTTACAGAAAGGTTCTCAAGGTCTTTACACTGGGACTGAAAAAGAGAGTGAGGTCTCTATTGTTTGAGGATCCAAAGCACACAATTAAAAGTTCTAAACCAGTAACATTACAACAGTGTGACTACTACTCTGGCTATGAAAAGTTTTTTTTTTTTTTTTTAATTTGGTCCGAGGCTGACTTTTTTGTGTAGAAACATACGACCAAATATAATTGAAAACACATTTTTAGTAAATGAGTGACTGTTTAATAAATGACATGTTACAACTTTAATTTCAGTGTTTTGGCCATCTTTCAAATGATCTATGATAGCAATTTATTCCCCAGCTTCAACAAGTATGTTTATCTTTGTTTTCCCTTTATAAAATATGCTTTAGATAACTGGTCTGTCATCTGTTGTAAAACTGTCTGTAGTGATATTGCTGCACTGCTGTTATTATAAATGTTAGGAATGACTGCCATGACAAGACCTTCAAGATAATACATCTGCCTAAATGTCTGCTCACTTTATGTCCTATTGTGCAGAATACATGTACAGAACAGAGCTTGACCTTTAACCTAAAACTATTAAACTTCAGCAGAGCTGGACATTTGATAATAGTCCTAGGAGCTCTGTGGAAGCCTGAGAGTGGGCGGTAGCTCTGTTTCCTCTCCTTCCTTTGCTCATCTACATCCTCTCCCACCATGAGGTCAGAGGCATGTCAGCAAGCCACCACTGTGTGTTTGCTGGACGTCAGCAGCCCAGAAACATTTCCATCTCTATAAATAATGTAATTAATAAACACAGGACAGCATTCCTTCCCTTATAGTTTTTCAGTACAGGAAGCAAATAGAGAACTAGGAACTTTTCTGTGTAGCTCTTACTTGTCTATCCTACAATTGCTATGTTAACACTTGCTAGTCAGTCAGCTCAACAACCACTTGATATAATGTGTTAATTTGTGTGTTTTGGAGATGCTGGTAGGTGGATTTTTCTGGTGGAAGTTCCTTTTATCTCCTTTCAGTTTTCTGCTGTGGTAAGTTAAACCTGCACAGACAAAATCAATATTCTGATCTAATTCTTGACAAGGTAGAAAATTCCTCGCCATAAAAGCTTTTGATTTAAACATTTAAGAGTCAGTCTGCTTTTAATCATGGTTGACACAACACAAGAACTTATGTAGAAGTCATCATAAATGCAATATGCTGGATGGGTTCCTAATACAATATAATTAACAGCAGTCATGGGGGATTCTTACAAAGGAACACAAAACTGAAAATGGCAAGACAGTAAGCTCCTTTTCTCACAATCTGCACATCTCCCAGATGTTTTTGTACCTCTGTCACTGCCCAAGGCTGTATCAGTATCAAACAAATATACCCTAGAGCTCAGAGCCAGAGGCAGGATATTATAATCACATAGTTTTAGACACATCATGCATTATAGAAAATGTGAATTACATGCAGAGTAAAAGAATACAACTCACCAACTGAGTCAAGTCTTTTTGGATTCCTCATAATAATGTCAGAAATCCTAAAAGGAAAATAGTACAACATATTTATGGCAGTCAACTGTAGAATCCCTGGAAAGGGAGGCATATTTATCAGAATATGCATTTTTAATCCTCCTCTAACTGCTGGTAACTCTCAAGAATCATTAAGTATGCAAGATAAACTGGGCATCATGGTAATAAAACATGAAATGTCAAAATGTGTGCAGGAAATATCAGGAAAAATTCCAAAAAGTTTATTTTATTTTATTTTATTTTGCAGTTTTTCATTAACAAGCTTGTAGACACCAAAAGAAATGCATATTGCTTTACATATCTTGTATCTCAATTTCTCTAAAGGTAGAAAAAGATAATACCGGGGTTGAATTTGATTTCCATTTAAAAAGTATGCGTCTCTGTGCAAGCAGGGAAGCAAATGCATGAATGTATGAATGTATGAATATGTTCTAGAATATCTTGCCACATATCTTCAGAAAGCTGAACCCCCAAATATTTTCCCATGCCATTTTAGTTTTATCCCATAATATCGGTTTCAAGTACCTTATACTTAGACTTCGTGGACTTCAGCTCCGTGTTTAATACCATCCTCCCCAGCAGACTGGTGTCCAGGCTGTTGGAACTGGGAATCTCCGACTCCATCTGCCTCTGGATCAGGGACTTCCTGACCGATCGCTCTCAGAGGGTGAGAGTGGGCCCCCATGTCTCCTCAGCCATCAGCCTCAGCACCGGCTCCCCTCTGGGCTGTGTGCTGAGCCTCCTACTCTACACCCTTTACACACATGACTGCACCTCCACTCACCCCAGCAACACCATTATAAAGTTTGCTGACGACACCACCGTGGTGGGGCTCATCACAGGTGGGGATGAGTCTGCATACCGGGACGAAGTGGAGCGGCTGACAGTGTGGTGCACAGAGAACAACCTCATCCTGAACACCACCAAGACGAAGGAGGAAAGTGGCCACTCAGCCACTGTTCATTGGAGGGGAGTGTGTGGAGAGGGTCCCCAGCTTCCGGTTCCTGGGCGTGGACATCGAGGACGACCTGACCTGGAGCACCAACACCAGAGCCACAGTAAAAAAGGCACAGCAGATACTCTATTTTCTGAGGACGCTAAAGAACAACCACCTCTCCCAGAGACTGCTAGTGTCCTTTTACCAATGCTCCATAGAGAGCATCCTGACTTACTGTATCTGCGTGTGGTTTTCCAGCTGCACTGCAGCAGACAGGAAGGCGCTCCAGAGGGTCGTCACCACAGCCCAGAGGATCATCGGCTGCCCCATCCCCTCTCTACAGGATCTATACCACTCCCGCTGCCTGAGGAAGGCTCAGGCGATAATAAAGGACACAACCCACCCTGGACACTCAGTCTTTGAACTACTACCATCTGGTAGACGGTACAGAACTCTGAAGGCCAGAAGCCATAATTGCACTAAACAACTCAAACAATAAAGAAATAAAGTGAAAGATTCCCATAGTAGGGCGGCACAGTGGCGAGGTGGTTAGCACTGATGCCTCACAGCGAGAAGGTCACCGGTTCGATGATGTTCTCTCCGGGTACTCCAGCTTCCTCCCACCGTCCAAAGACATGCTCATTAGGTTAATTGGTGATTCTAAATCGGCCGTAGGTGTGAGTGTGAGTGTGAATGGTTGTCTGTCTCTCTGTGTTAGCCCTGCGATGGACTGGCGACCTGTCCAGGGTGTACCCCCGCCTCTCGCCCGATGACAGCTGGGATAGGCTCCAGCAGACCCCCGCGACCCTTAACAGGAATAAGTGGTTACAGAAGATGAATGAATGAATGAATAGATGAATGATTCCCATAGTAATGTGCAATACATGTGTGCAATAACTTCATATGTGCAACTTATAGTAACTTCATATGTGTAATGTGCAATAAGTTCTATCAGCAAGTGCAATAACAGTTGTTATGTCATGCCAGTGTCCATAGTCTTATAGTTTTTATTCTAGTTTCCCTTACATTCCTTACCTTATTTATTATTTTTATTTTATTTTTTACTGCACCTAAAAGGGGACCTCAGGCCACCTTAATTTCATTGTACCACAATGACAAATAAAGACATTCTATTCTATTCTTATCATATTGTAAATCACAGATACACATTTCTTCTCATAAGGATCCAGTTCTAGAATTGTATCTAAATGATTCCTAGGTGATATGAAAGTAAATGAGGGAAACTTTTTTCTGCTAAAGCTACGTATCTGAAAAAAACTAAAATAATGCGATCTGTGTACATTGTGGTCATTGTCAAATGAAATAAAAAATTCTAATTAAGGTGTATGTTAACATTCAGAGTTGCCCATAGGTGACCTATATCACTCTGTTACTTTGCCGGTTCTCTAGTTTAATTTTAGAAAAATAAATAAATAAACATTTATTTTAGCTGCTTCCACCAAAGGAGTGAGGATAATTTGGTGCCCGTTTCACTTCTTGAAAATCCTGAGAAGACTTCAAGAGGAAGGAAGAGCTTGACCTGCTCATAAAGGAGCTGCAGAATTGTCGTCAATTCCAGGGCTGTTTGAAGATTTTAGAGGTTCAGTTTGATACAGTAACGCAACAGTACATGTCCTCTGCCTTCTTGATAATGAACAGTGTACATGGTTTATCAGAAGCCATTTTGGACAACAATGTTTGGATGTACACTGGTGAGAAAAGTGCAAGCTTTTCTAAAAAGCTGAGGTTTTATTTAGTTTTAAACATGCAACACTTGCAAAATCCTTTACTATTACATTTATTCCTGAATTTTAGCTATTTGTATTACAATCGGCTCATAGCAATAATCTTAATAAGCAACAGGAAGTATTTTTTAATCTCTTTTTTTACCCACATGTCAACATGTTATGAACACTGGCCAAAACTGTTTAAAGCTTAGATCTAGCACACAGTTCCTCAGAAGATGCTTTTAAATTTAAACCTCTGGCTGCCAGTAATCACCACTAATTATAACCAAAAATGACACAAGAGCTTACCATTCACAGCTTGGTATCATTATAATTTAACTAGAGTAAATTTCAATAGTTTTTTCAGCTGTGAGACACAGTAAGCATTCCTTCTAGCCAGCAAGCAAAATTCTCATAATTATGCTTTATTGTGCTTGCAACACTGTGTACAGAATAGAGAAATGTTCCCAAGACCAATAAATCAGAAATTAAGTACTTTCACTATATAAGCCACACTCCAGTGCAAGCTTTTACTTGGGAAATGGATTGCGGTTTTGGGCATTAGTGCTGTTATATATTTCATTCAGGCAATTTGAACTGGCACATTATAAAATGACAGTTGCAAAGTCTTGAACCTTGTGGACGGTTACTGCCGGTGGATGCCAGTGGTCAAAACTGTGCTGTGTGCTTTGGACACATTGCACAGATCCAGATGTGTATTTTGTAAAGCATCACATAAAACATTCCTCCTTATTTAGGCTATATTTAAAAGTTATAAATTGATTGGTTGCAATAAGGATACAGCAAATTTTGCTGCATTATTCTTCTATTTACATCAGTATTTAATATCTATTGGTCGATTATCTGGCCACAACCATGCCTGGTGCTCACTGACAAACCTGGCAACACAGTTCTGCAAGCTTCTCAACAGAAAAATGAGACAAACAAAACCCAGAGTGATACAACACAGAAATATTTATTTCAACTGTACACTTGATATAAAATGAAGAATGAAACATCTGCAGTCTCACAACTGCAGTTACAAAATTACACTGAACCTCTACAGTCTGATATAAAGTACATTTGTTTCTATCTGTAAAGTGTAAAAAATGCTGAATAAAAAAATACTGGATGAAATGTCAATACTGGATCAGGGAAGTGCCAAAATACAACAAATAAAGTATTTTAAATAACTATAATAATAAAATATTTCTCAGTGTCAAAGTTTAACTGCCTCTATATTGACTTTCAAACATTTGAAAACAGCACTTAAGCTTCTTCTCTGGTCCAACCCATTAAAAACAGCTGACATAGTCCTTCCTCTACTGAACCACCAAAGATCAGACCACCAATGGCTGCAGATATTGAGCAGTAATTCTGAAAAGACAGAATTAGTGTTACTATATGTTTTTTATTATTTCTGCACACCCCTTGACTCACATATTGTTTCAATCTACATCTCTATGACACATTCCACAAAACGTTATAAGTTAATGTAGTTAAAGTAAGCCCTTGAATATATGCACTTCATTGCATCAGTCAGTTGTTTACTATTCAGCTGTGTGCAAATATTATATTATTACTTTTTACTGAACATTCCATTAGCTTCATTATTCTCCAACAGTCTTACACTGTCACTATACCTTGTATAGAGAGAGAGAGTTACCGATGTCATTAAATTATAAATGTATTTGAATAGTTTATTAATCATTTGATTACACTTTCTAAATGTTCTTATAAACCCCTATTAACTCCCCAATAACTAGTCTGCTATAGATATGCTTATGAATTAATAATACAAAATTATAACTTCTTTAGAAACTGCTTACTAATGTCTATTAATGTAGGGGTAATTGTGTATACATGATGAATTAAGTATTTACTAGGGGTGGGACTCGATTAAAAAAAAAATCTATTTAATTAGAGGCTTCAATTAATTCATCTCGACTGATCACATTTTAATTGTATAACAATATTTGCCCCAAACAGCAACATTTTTCAATTTAAATGGATTTTAGTGGACGATTGAATCAAATAATAGACACAGACATGAATTTTGTATACTCAAGCTCTTTTAATGTCTGGAGAAATGCATTTAATTGCATTTCAATTCAAAACAGTAGAAAAAGAAAGAAAACATCCCTGGCCAAAACTGAACAGACCCAAAGTTAAAGTGCCATTTTAAGAACTTTAAGTACTTTTTCAGAGCAGTGTTGACTTTAAATGGTAAAAAAAAAAAAAAAAAAACAGTTTGGGGACTGCCAGCGCTAACAGCTCTGGCGGTTTCTCACTGCAACATGCTTTGCTTTCCTTTCCTTTTTTTTTTTTTTTTTTCTCTTTGCACAATCTTCACAAAACTCTGCTTTTTATCAAGGCTTCCATCAGGTAGTTTCTTTTTTGTTTGTTTTTTTTAAACAAAATTTGCCTTCCATCAGTCCGAGCAACGTGCTTTCATCTGATTCATTTTGATAGCCGTTAGCCGAGCTCTCACATGTGCATCAGTGTAATAGGTGTACCAGGAAATCATGCACTGACAAAAGTTCCGCGTTGTTTGGAATGCAAACCGCGATTACATGCGTTTATCTTGAGAAATGTGGGGCTGGCACAAAAAGATAAACTCCAAAGAGAACATGCTAACTTTTAATCAAGATGAACAATTTGTGCCATCTTTGCCACTAAACAAGATGAGTAATTACACATGCTGCCTTAATGTGGGGTCAGAGTAATTTACATCTATGACGAGGATGAGGAGATGGAGGCCTAAGCTCAGCTCTACAGAGGCTTAATCATTAAAGCCTCCTTTGCCCTTATTTTCTGCCAGCTGTTAAAATAAAATCTTTTCATATTGTGTTTCACCACAGTCTAATGTGTCTTGGTATCTTTCTTAACCATGAGTAATCTTACCTCTAAATTACTGTTGTTCATCTGGTGTGAGGCCTCAGGAATTTAGAGGTCACTGTTAGGTCAAACTGTGTGGCCTTGTATGAATTTCTCCCTCGTTAATTTTACTGTGGGCCCTGCCCTCTTTGTCACCCATCCTGGCTGTTCTTGGAAAAATGATCCTATCATCTCATGGCTTGTTTCTTGAGCACATACCCTTACTATATAAATCATAAAAATGTAGAGCTCCTGTCAGTTCCAGCATTTCAGCCGGCAGCATGCTTGAACATGAATGTTTCTTCTGGATTTCTTTCTCTACAGGCCAGGCCTACGAATACGGCACAGGTAGTGGCTACATAAAAACACGATCAGCTCTCAGACTGACCCAAGAAATGTGTTGATACCACTGCTAGTGTTGGCCAGAGCGCAAGGGATCCAAAACCAACCTGTAAAGTGATGACCTTGTAGAGATTATGGGGATTTTTATTTAATCTAACATTATATTTTCCTTTCTAGTGTTTGGCTCACGTATTGATATCTAAATTGAGATTGACTAGCATGGCTATCATGGTAAAACCAATACATTTTATTTTAAAAGGATGGTATCTAATATCTCTGATCCTCTGAAACCAGAACCGAATCGTTTTTCTTGATGTGGCAAGAAGTTTGAAATGAAACATTAAATAAGTACACCACATCTATGCAGTTTTCTTTTCCGTTACCACCAGTAACCAGTACACTTGCACACGCCTCTAAAGTCTTAGAAGAATAAACATGTGCACTGGCCTTGAAGCAATAACTTTTGGGTCATAACAAATACAAGTTTGGAGAGTCGATGTTTGGATGGCTTCTTCTCACTGCCAGCACCAACCTTCACCTAAAAACTGCAGCAAAATCCACCCCGTGGGCGTTTTTGAATCCAGGCCTCTTACCATACAGCACTCAAAGAGGCACTTTTTACTTGCAAAACTCTTTGCTTTTTCCGTCTGTGGCCATAAAAATTGTAGCTATTGTTATTTTCCATAATCAATCATAGGCAAAGTTATACTCCACTTGCGCGCTCCAGTCCAGTCTTGGGGATTGGGGATTTTCCACTCCTGGCTGAGTTAAACTAATTAGCTATTTATTTATTCACACTGAGCACGGTCTGTCTACCAGCACTGTTATGTTCTCGTGAACTCAACACAAGATAAACCCGGATTTCTGGGAAAGTAGGCATGGAGTGGCCACACTATTTAATTTCCTGTGAAACATTTTGTGTTTCTAGATTACACTTTGTCTTTGCTCAGCATCTTCCTGACAAAACAATCAGAAACAAACAGAGCAGTAGGCCAAAAAAGACACAATAGTCCAAACAGTAAAAACATATATGAAACTTTTGGGGGATTCACAATCTGTGGTAACCATCCATCCTCTTGACTCTCTTTTGCTTTAACTGTTGCGGTAGGATTGTGTGCTGAATTTATTTTGGATGTTATGCTGTGTTTTGATATAACAAATATCTTGCTGAGAGCTGCCCTCATGTTCCCTGAACTCCATACAGTTTTCTTTCTCAGGTTTTAAAAGTTGAAGCATCGTGGGAAAACCTCCTGAAAAACCTTTCATCTTTCCTTCTAGCATTTGCTCTCTCATATTTTTATTATTTCACCTTTTGGAACCATTCTCCATCCTTCCTTCCTCTAACTACCTCATCCTTATCTGCCTTATCTTTACTGTTGTTTCCTGACCCTGCTTTTTTGATGCTTTATCTCTTTTACTTGCATGTCTCCATCGCACAGCGACCAGAGTAAGTCGAAAAATGCACGTTATGCCATGCTTCTACTTGGAGGCAAGGGGGGCAGGGAGTCATGCTGTTGAGTTCTTAGCTAGTGAGTCATTCTTTTCATGAATAGATGATGTCATCCCCGAATTCTGCTGAAGCATTATCACTGATTTCAAGGCATTCATCTGTGACAGAATCCATGATAAAAAACACTAACAAGTGTTAAGACTGTCGTTAAAATTGTATAACCCTTGTCTCCCCCATTCCTGTGTTTTCTGCCGCCTGTCTCATTCTCTCTCCTACTGTACCAGCCTTGCTTTCTTCACTCAGCAGCATGCTATATGGTCCAAGGCCAGATGGTCTGATTTTGGTGGCATGCTGAAGGGATATGAATATTTCACTCTGTAGCGGATAAATGTGTGAGAGATTGTGCGCACACATGTACATGCATGTGCACATGAGTCTGTGCGTAGGTTGACAAAGAGGCACTGGGCACATAAGTGATTGCCTTAAAGACAAGGCCTGTCCCCTTGGAATGATATGGAATTCATTTTCTCACCAGGAGTAGGCTCATTGGTGGGTCAAAGTTCATTTCACACAGCTAGCTGGTATATGGGCCATGCATGAGTTCCTTAACAGCAGCTGTGTTTACATCCAGACTACATTCATACAGGAAAACAGGCTGCAGTCCTACCACTGTGTCTTCTTCCCCCCACTGGCTTTCATCTCGCCCCTATGCTGCATGTCCCAGGACAACACCAGTGCTTAAAAGGTTTAACCCTTCAAGCACCTTGACTTTATGGAAATGATGACAGGAAGCCTCAGTGTTTTATTGTCTGTGTTTCTTTGGATCCTTTGCGCCATTGTTTGAAACACCTGCAGCATGTGTACATATAACTCAGAAATGATCACAGAACACCATAACACCAAACTATAAAACAGCTAAATGACAAAACTGTGGAAGCAAGCTACAAACTCACAACATTCTTTTAACACTAAACTAAATAAACTGAGAGAACTACAATGCAGAGAACACAGGCAAAGAACTACTATAAGAAGACAAAGGGCCATTCAAACAGTTGAGCGCAGGTCATACAAAATACTAGAGAGGAAACCTCGAAACGCAGGACAAAGACATGGGGGGAATTAATTTCAAAATAAGACAGGAAATAAAAAAACTGTATTCGCATATAGTTCAGTATTTAACTGTAGCCAAGTGCAGTTACTGTAAGTCTTCTGTGTAGGCACAGACAAGGATGGAGCTTCTGAGCTGCTTCTGTATGAAGAACCATTTTAAACAAGCAAGACAGCATTTCACATGGTTTGCCATACCTTTTTATTTAAGTGTCCAAAATCCCAAATGGGAGGCAGATTTCTAATATAAATTCAGTTTAGTTAACTGGGAAGAATATGATACTAGAGTTATACTTTCTTAGATGCACCAAGATAAACAAATACAGTATGATACAATAGTCCTAGCCAGGCATCGGCAGATTCAATTATTTTTAGATTGTGAGTCCGGTAACACTCCCTTGGGATTTCATTTTAATGAACGCTGTGGCATTGTTGCGATAAGCTTCTGCAAGATTTATTTCCATCCAGTGTTGCAGTTAATTTTTCACCAAGCTCTTGTATTGATGATGATGGGAGAGTCTGACCTGGGAAGATAATCGCCCATGCAGTAATTATCCAACAGGAGGCTTGTACCTATTTGCTTAGTTAAATCCAGGTGGCGTATAGTGTATTATTATAATAAAAATAATATTGTTTTTTATTTTTTAATAAATTCTTTTAATAATGTACTTTTTGCCGGTGTGTTTTTTTTAATTGTTGTTTAATCTTTTGACATGACTGGCCTGGCAGATCTTTGCCAGAGCATAATCAACTCCCAACGGAGCGGTTGCAGACCAACTTTCCACCACAAAAAAATGTGTAGGAAGGGAAGTTGGACATGGAACAGCACAATTCAATCAACTTTTGAACGTTACAGTGTTATAGGGAATTTATGATTCAGCTTTTCGATACACAGTAGCTTTACTTTACACAGAGAGCTATACCTACGATTAGTGAAACAAATCTCTTTATAACACACCAACAAGGAGACAAACAAAACTTGCGCAAGTATTTTATGCATCGGAAAACACATGAAAATTCTCCAAATTATTGAATTAATTAAAAAAAGAAGAAGAATCCACAAAATGTACTTGGCTTCAATATATATTCCATTTCTTTCCTCTTGGAAAGCTTTAAAGTCACTGAGGCAAGAGTGATGAATGTTCACATAACCGCAGTGGATTTTAGAGCTGAGGGGAGGAAGCGCAATCTAACCAAAGCGACTCAGAAAGCCACTGAGAGGTGAGAGTGCTGCCTTTAGTTTGACAACTGAAAGAAGTGACATTAAAAACACTCACTATGTTATGGTTAAGAGCTTGAAAGCATAGCAGACGTGTCGCGTTTATAATGCACCGCGAGGAAACAAAGGCTTGCTTGGGGTCAGGGAGAAAACACTAAGGCTCAGACCTGTCTCAAACAAGAGGGGAGGAAAAATGTTTAAGAATGGCAGAAGCAATTAGCTTCCTCAGGCTACTCAGAGTTCAGGCGTTTTCTATGTTCAATTCAGCCATGCAGTGAACAAGGAACCCTACTTACTGCCTTTCAAATAAAGTTCACCCTTAGTGCCTTTTACACTCATAAATGGTATGCATGACTCATATACAATTAGAAAAAAAACAATCAAACTGGGATAGAATGTCTGAATGTCCATGGACGTAGCCCAAGTCGTTGTCACCAATTTATTAACTCAGGCAAGTACTTATTACACCCGAAAGGCCAATGCATGTGTTTTAGATTGAGGGGTCCTCACCCTTCAAATGTGTGACCTCACATGATTATCCAAAAACATGGCAATAAAGGACATGAAATGATTCAATATGAGTTTTGTTAACCACAACATAAAATAGCAAAACAGAAGGATATTAAAAAAGAAAAACACCACAGTTCCTTGTTCTGCCTCGATGCCACAGTTCCACTCATTTGACTCCTTTTCTCTGTGCCATGTGATTGCAAGGCTTCACTTCATTTTTCAATCCTCCTTCTCTTCCTTCCTTCTCCAACTGCCCCTAGCCTCATTTCCTCACCACCACACCGAGCTTTTGCCCCTCCCTCAACCCCCGTCTTCCCATTGCGTTTTACTTGTCCAGCTGTTGGTAATCATGCAGGTGCCTGATTGGCTGACAAGCCCAGCTGTTGCCTGATGAGAAAGCCTGTGCGTGTCCAGCTGTGGGGTTTAAGAAGGAACGTATTCCAGAGGAAAAGGTGATACTCATGCCCAAATCCCACGCACTCCCAACCTTCACACAGCCAACACTGGAGCTGGAAGTAAAGGACTGAACTGGTCATTTTTCCCTCTCATCCCCCTTACCTCCTGTTAATCATCATCTGTATCATCATCATCATCATCATCAGTATTATTTTTCTCAAATTTTTGTGAGGTGGAGCAGGCATCTAAAAGACTGGAGAAGGGAGGGGATGGGACTTAGCTCAGCTATCATTAAACATGTGACATCATGTTCTAGGCACAGTATTCCTTTGGTGACATGCAGCATGTGAAGCAGTTGTGTATAAGCCCATGTCTTTGCCTGCATGCCTTGCACATGTGTGCCTGACAGTACACACTAGATGAGAGCATGGCCAAAGCATATCCAGCAGCGCTTACAAGAGTCGGCTGGTTCTTCACTGTCAGTCCATAGGTGGCCTCTACAGTTCATCCAAATGCTTCATCTCTCTTCAGCTCCAGAACAAATAGTAAAGCTTGTGGGAGGGCCCCCTGTGGCTTTCTTACCCAGTAAATTCCATTTCAAGGAACATGCATTGTTCCTAAACATCCAAGCCAGTCTCATAAAAATTGCAAACTGCATGTTGGACAAGAATAATAGTCTGTTCCATCACCACATAAATCAGTGAAGTAAAATAGATTGCGTATCACAATAAAATGAGTTGGACACAAAGATACTGCCTGTCACATTCAAAGATGATCATTGTTTACACACCCTCGGGAGCATTTCGGCTGTTAGGTCATTGATTTGGACATCTCATTTTCAGCAGCAGCATGTCAGAAAAGCTGTGATAAATCTATTGTACGTTACTTGTTAAGCACCAGTCAGTCAAATATCTTGCACCGGGGCTATGGATATTAAAACAAAGCTGAAACAAATGTGATTAGGGTGAACAGTTGTTAGGTGGCATGGACAAAGACACCAAAAAATGCTACTGTAATAGTTGCCCAAAGAGTCACTGACTGATGATATGTCTTGAAGACATTAAAACCTGGATGGCCTTAAACTTTTTTAAATTTCAATGAAAATAAAACAGAAGTAGGACCCCAGTAGGATCTGTGAACCCTACCCTGTTGATTTGGGCCCTTTGTTATCTTATGTAAAGCCAGTGGTCTCAAATTTGGGCCACAAGGACAGTGATTTTAAATTGGATCGGCAAATTGGTGCAGTGGTTAAGTCCAGCTTTATTCACCTTAGGCGGTTGGCAAAGGTTAAGGCCATCCTACATCAGCACTTTGAGACAGTAATCCATGCCTTCATCACATCTCGGCTAGATGTGACGCACTATTTTGGGGTCAGCCAGTCCTCCCTCACACGTCTCCAGTTAGTCCAGAATGCTGCTGCTCGTCTCTTAACTGGAGCACGTAAGAGGGAGCACATAACTCCCATTCTGGCCTCCCTCCACTGGCTGCCTGTGCATTTTAGAGTTCATTTTAAGATTATTTTATTTGCCTTAGAAATTCTTTAAATGTTCTCACTCCACCTTACCTCTCTGAGCTTCTCCATCCTTACACTTCTACTCGGTGTCTCAGGTCAGCTGATCAGCTGCTCCTAGAGGTACCAAGGTCTAAGCGGAAGTTCAGAGGGGACATAGCTTTCTCTGTTGCTGCTCCCAAATTGTGGAACAATCTACCACTGCGCATCAGACAAGTTCCCTCACTGTCCATTTTTAAAATTTGTCTTAAAACCCATTTTTATTCCTTGGCTTTTGACCCAGCATGAGACCCTGTTTTTGTGCTTTTGTTTCGTGCTTTTATTGTTGTTATTGTTTTTTTTATTGTTTTTATTATTTTTATTTTATTATGTTTTGGTTGTTTTTAAAGTTTTGAGTTGAGTTGAGTACATTATGTTCCCAGGGTCCTATGATCCACAAGCCTATACAGAGCATGGTAGGGAAAACATCCCAACTTTAATATGCCATTGATCATTGCAGGAACTGGTGAGAGGGTTTATCTGTACCTCCAGCACTGCTGCCAGTATCCTACAGTAAGGGTTAGGGAGCAAAATGTAACTATTTATTTACCCACAGAATCAGATTAACCCAGAACACCACAGATGTAACAAGTTTTCAAAATTCTTTGTTCCAATGAAGAAGAATGACATTTGAGAAATATTTTAACATACACAAATCAAATCTGGCCCAAACACCACATGAAAAAACATGTGTTTTTACAGAATATTGAACTGATGAACATGGGAACCCTGAGAACATCTGCGCTCTCCCCCCATGTCTACTTCTGTGCAGTGACAATTTCATGAGGTTGTTAATGCTTAGGAGTAGTTTGTCTGAGGTTGTTCCAGAGTGTTTTCTACCCCATGTGGATTCGAATATAAATGAGTGACAATAACTTCCACAAGGTCTTCAAGCTGACAACACGAAGTCTGTTTACTAGCTGTTTGCTAATATTGTCTGTCTGCCAATTAGGATACATCAGAGATTGTTGTTTAAAATAGTTGTCTAATGAGGCTGGAAATGAGGTTAATGAGAGCAAACGAAAACACCAAAGCTGCAGGATGAAAAATCGCAACAATGCATTACGTAGAGGTGAGGTACACTGCAGAGAGTCATTGCCACACAGGTATGTCTGTCATGGTGTAAATAAAATATAAGTTTTGTTTACAAGGCCACAACACAAGGGTTTGTTCACCAGCTAATATTGTGTGTGTGCCAATTCGAATACATCAGAGATTGTCGCTTAAAATAGTTGACTACACACAGAGACATTAGACACCTTTCAACCAGCTGTGATCTGCAAGTTCTCAGCTGAAAGTGGGTAAAAATAGTGGTGGGTTTCCACAGGCAGGGAAAAACACACACCACACACACTGGTGAACATCCAGGGAATGGATAGAGATAGTGGATTTACATGGGTGTTCACCTGAACACAAAAGAACAAAAAACTGGACTGGACTGACCATGCTAGGGCACTTTATAAGAAAGGTCAGAGCAGACTCTACCTGCCATGAACACTTAGGTCCTTCGGGGTGTAGGGATCTCTCCTGAGGTCCTTCTATGACTCTGTGGTGGCATCAGCCATCTTCTGCAAAGTGGTCCACTAGAGCAGCAGCATCTCAGCGGCATATAAGAAGAGACTCAACAGACTGGTGAAGAGGGTCGGCTCTGTTCTGGGCTGCCTTCTTGAGCCTGTGGAGGTGGTGGGTGATTGGAGGATGGAAGCAAAGCTGTCATCCCTGATGGAAAAAAAGGCCCACCCCCTCCATGGTGCGGTAACAGCACAGGGCAGCACCTTTAGCAACCAACTGCTTCACCAATGTCGTGTGAAGGAGCGGTACCGCAGTCCTTCCTTCCTGCTGTGAGGCTGTAAAACCAGTCTGCTCCCAGTAGATCACATAGGTATAATTTCTATTGTTTGATTTTCTTTGTATTTATTTGATCTTTTACTTTTTTATCTCTAGTATGCACTGTCCTTTGGACTATGTGCTGCTGCAACACTTTGGGATAAACAAAGAATTATCTTATCTTATATAAACTTCACCTAAATGGTGCATTGTTTTTTCCGCTTTGACATTTCAATGCCAAAGTATTGTCTCTTCAGACACAGTTAATAGTTGTTTATTATAACTATGCATACTTACATTGAGGAATGCAGGGCGTGGAAATGGTTATAAATATGTGGGAAGTACAGAGGAAAGTACTTCAAAAACCTCCTTGTTCCTCTCACAATAACTCCAAGGTTGGTGTTATTGTGCACATTTGTCTGCCAAAGAAAAGGACTGTGTAATGCAGATGACCAATTCCTTGATGAATAAACCCCGTGCAAAGGTCATGCTGAGAGCCATTCCTGGTTTAGAGTCCCAGCTCCCACTCATGTCCAATTAATAGTTTCCGTACTGAACCTAATGCTCCCCTCAGTCTGCACATACTGCTGTCAGGTTTAAGGCAGCACAGTTACTGTGTAAGGTTTTAAACTTACTACTTTGTCAGGAATTTTTCATATTTGCAGTAGCGTAGATGGAATGTTAAAGGACTAATGTAAGGACATAACTACAGTTTGAAGGACATGCTAGATGAAGAGTATCTAGTATTATATTTTTGCCAGTCCATAACACTGTCATTTACTTTAATAGAACTGCATTTTCACCATACTCTAAAACCATACAAGAGGCATTGACTCTAAAGGTATCAAATCACATTTGTCAAAAGCAGATGTGACCGCCTTAAGAGACATGACCAGAAGATTAACAGCTTTACTGTGTTTCCAATTGTGTCAGGGTTTTAGTTCAGTTCAGTGTACTGCTTAAAAGCTAGCAATGCTTCCAAACACTACCCTACTGACCCCTAGTGTTGTAGTCAAGACCAGCGATCCCCAACCCCTGGGCCCCAGACCGGTACCAGTCTGTGGGTCATTTGGTACCGGGCCACACAGAAAGAATAAATAACTTCCATTATTTCCGTTTGATTTAGTATCTGAGTCTGAATTATGTTTTATTTTGAAAAATGACCGGATTCTCTCCATTACATCCATCTATGACTCACTCTTGACGCATGTCAAGGCCTCGAGACCATAGATCACGTGATACGTCCCGCTAAATTTAAACCCCCAAGCTAGCAAAATGAGTAAAAACCAAACGTCTTTAGAAAGTTTCTTTGAGAAGGGGAAACGGTCCAGTGAAGGGACAGAAGAGGAGCCTGCGACTGCCAAAAGAAAGAAAGCTGCATTTAACAGACAATATCAGGAATCCTACTTAAAATATGGATTCCCAAGCACCAAGCCCGCTGTGCATAATATGTGGAGACCGGCTCGGCTCTCTAATGAGGCGATGACGCCTTCAAAACTGGTTCGCCGCTTGGAGACCAAGCACCCCGCATTAAGAGACAAGCCTGTTGCCATTTCCGACATCTTATCTGTGTGAAGCAGGGTTTTCTGCAGTGACAGCAACCAAAACAAAATTACGGAGCAGACTGGACATAAGCAACACACTTCGGGTTTCATTGTCTCCCATTACCCCAAGATGGGACCGTCTTGTTGCAGCAAAACAAGGTCAGGCCTCCCACTGATTCAGTGCTATTGTGAGTAGCTAGTATTCTCATGCACTTTTTGTTTTTGTGGTGTGTCTTATTTTGAAGGCATGTTTTAATGTTACCATAGCGACCAGAGAGCGTTGGGGCAGAGGGGATGTTATCATGTCATGTTCTGTTGTTGGTGTGATGTTATGAGGACGCTGCTAATAAAGTTGCACATGAATACACACTGGATTTACGTTTATTATTATTATTATTATTATTTTATAGAGAAAATACTACAGTTTTTATGCCGGTCTTATCATTTTATTTTGTTTTTATCTGCTACACCTTTAGATCGGTCCGTGAAAATATTGTCTGAAAAAAGGTTGGGCGCCACTGGTCAAGACCACCTAACCCAAGAGACCAAGTCAAGACCAAGATCGGAGCATACGAAGACCAAGACAAGACTGTAGAGATAAGTCCTGCTCGGTGACTTTAGAATGTTAGGGTTGTTATGGGAACAATAGAGAGAGCAACATTTCCCGGACCTAACAGCTGGTGTGTCTCTGATTGCTCCTGCCTCCTTACGTCTTGACTTAGCAATAACGCTACGACAAAGACCAAGACTTCGAGGGGGCGAGACTGAGTCAAGACCAAGACCGACGAGGGGCGAGACCGAGTCCAAGACCAAACTGAATAAACAGAAACATTAGTCTATTTGTCATATTGACTCTCTATTTGTTACTCTGAAAACAGAGCACAAGCAATAGTACTGTCTTGACTAGGTAAATAGCAGTGATGTGCGGTGAGGTTAGTGGCTGGTGAGGCACCGATTTACAAATATGAACCCAATGGAATAACTTAAATTCGCCATTCACTTGGGTGCTTCCACACTAACTGGTTACGTTTCATTTCTCAAATGAGCATTCTTTACACACATATAGGAATAAAGTACATATCTGGCCAAAGGAACAATGTCAAATCTATAGCGGTTAAGAGAGAGAATAGAGTGCATGTTTGCGACGCAATTCCTCAGTTCATTCATACTCGTTCAACATGAGAGTAACCAGTGAAAAAAAATAAAACACGCTTAGATATACAATCTTCTGTTGTTGGCTTTCACACAGAGAAAAGATCCCAATAAATGGACCGCAAGGCTGTACTGTTGATTCAGCGTAGAAGAAGAGCAACAGCATGAACCCATGGCTCGCTAGCACCTCTTCCATGAGGCAGAAGTACTGGCTACCTGATCTTTTTCATTGCGGTTTAATGTCAGATCAACAAGACCAAATGTGTTACACTCATACATGAAATATATTAACTAGGCAATGGAAAATGATGACATGATAAAAATGTGTACGACCATTATATTGAAGACATACAAAGAGCTAGCCACAGGCACAAGCCAAAGACATGAGCCTAACCCGGTTTGTGAGAGATTGCGTAACTCGAGGTGAGGCTCAGCTTGCGTCGCTCCCTATGATCGTTCGCTGTATTTACACAGGAAATATGTAAATTCAGCGATTTTGACTATATACATGATCGAAATGAAGGGAATCGTACATCGTACTCGATACATCTGAACTTTTCCGCGCACCCTTCGTACATGAGGCCCCAGAGCTCTACTGCTGAGGAGCTGTTCCATGTCCATCTTCGTTTACAGTCTATGGTAACAGCAAAATGTGGTTCAATTCTACTGTTGTACAAGTTAGGGAATAATTGGCTTTTTTTTTCATGATGTGAAACATGTTGGAGGTTATTTCAAGTTTAAAAAAACTCAATTATAATGAGTTTTTTTCCTCAGAAATAAAGACTGAAAGAAACTGCAACAACCCACATGGTGCAAATTTGGCGAGTGCCTAAGAATTCAGATAAATAAGGGTAAAGAATAAAAAATAAAGAATAAAAATTAAGAATAAAACAAAGAATAAAAATGCTATTCCAAGATAAGTGCACAGTAGGGTGTTCATAGTCCGTGAGAAGAAGCTACTTTTCCTTCCTATCAGTCCTGACCATAATGAACAGAGCCACTTCACAGAGGTTACCCACCTGAACAGTGGTTTGGATGGTGAATGTCCATGGTAATCCGCTGTGCCCTGGTTCCTGCATCGCCTGATGTGAATGTCCTGCAGGTTGGGCAGAGCGGATCCAGTGATGCGTTGACCCCCTGGAGGGCATTTCTGACTTGGGAGCTGCAGTTTCCGTACCAGATAGAAATGTTCCCAGAGAGTATCTGGGGGAGTGTGACTTAAAAGACATGCATTTAAATGAAACTTTTAGTGACTGACATAGTAATGCTTACTTAGGAACCCTATTAAAACTATAACCTCTTGAAATACACAAATCAAAAATCATTTCTTGTGGTGTAGGTCAGCCTAGTTGGCAAGAATATTAAGAGCATCTCTGTACAGAGATCCAAGGTTTTAAATCCTTAAACTATGAACTTCAAGCAAAGAAGCAGTGATTTTCACTGACGTGTGTAATGCCATCTGACATCTTTAATACATTCAATAAAATGCCCTTTAATATTTTGTGAATGCAATTGAATGAGAAATATTGAATATAAAAAGGTGGTGATGTAAAGGCTTATAACCACACCCTTGGCAGATGCTGACAGAGTATATGGACTGTCTACAGTCTGGGTGTGTCTAATATTACAGCCTATTGATCCGTTCTGTTTTCCCAGACTTCATTCACAGAAAAATTAGAAGCAGCTGCACCATCTGCCTCCTCTATTTCACAAAATCCCCCAAGATATGTGTACAGGGCATACTTTTGGAGTTAGTACACATGTCTCAACCACATTATCAGCAAACTTTGAACAAATGTCAGCTTTCATTTTGTCCAGTTCTACAAGAAGTGAATAAATGATGGGAAGCTTATTGTATAAGTCTGTGACGTTTTGAATGCGTAGTTATGACCTTTGTTTCTTAGTGACAGCTTTAAACCAAATATGACTTTAATTCTTTGCTCATAATACAGAAATTAACAGAATGTATCTTATATGATATTCATATACTCACATTGTCAAACAAGACAACCACCACCATACAACCGCATCCAACTGCACCGAGGTCCTTACCACAAAGTGAGATTAATTGGTGAAGCTACAGTATCCATGGACACTACTCACATTTTGGGAAATGTTTTAGGAAATGTCTTCTTTTTATCTCCAGATCAGTGTCAGAGCTGAGCAGGCTTAGTGACTGGCTGTAAAACTATACGATTAAAAACAGAAGAGAAACAGGCCGAACAGTGAGTCCTCTACCCTAATCAGGTTTTATTACTAATATCTTAAGCATGATAGGTACCATTCTAGGATATTCGATCATGTGAAAGGAAAAGTGCTAACATTCATCTTATTTTTAAAGAGATGAATGTCTTATATGAAACTTTTGACAAAACCTCATCAATCCTTAACGGCAGTACTCTCGTTTTGTGTCTGTTTCTTGTTATGTATTCCAATTTCTTTACATGTTATCATCAGTCATTGGCAAAACTATCAAAGCAGACAAAGTACGGATGATCAAAGACAAAGAAAGGAATACTTTACTGGCCAGTTTTCAAAATACAATGATCTGCTTTTAATATGAGATACACAGAAAAAGAGAGACTGATATTATGCTACAGACTGTGATGCTTCAATGCAATTATGACAATGTTCTGTATGTATGTAAACTTTTTTCTTAATTCAGACGCATTTGATGTAAAATTGCATTGGTTTATTGTTCATTCTATCAATGACTGACTGGACTGTGCTCAGGACAAAATGTTTTCTCCTTTTTCTTCCTTGTGTGCTTTTTGTTGATGCTCAATACTTTGAAAATAGGGAAAGAGGTTTGTCAGCTTCTCTGTGACATTCTAGATTTAATACATGTCACAATGAGAGATGGCAGGCTGTCTTCATAACTACAGGAAAGAACACTGGAACAATCAGCTAAAGGGGACTTTTATAATAAGCAATTTACCTGAAAACCATGTTTGTTTGTTTGTTTGTTTGTTTGTTTTCCCTTGGCCAGTTGACTAAGAGGCTAAAGTTCTTTCTTCTAAATGAAAAAGTCCCTTATCTTTTGAATGAGGTAAAAAACACACAAACCGCATAAAGGGGTGCAAGTGGAAGGGGATCTATTAGCAGTGCAGTAGAGCCAAAAAACAGAGGAAGTTGTCTGCGCAGACAATATGTTCTAATTTCCATTAGAAATGCAACATGAAAATTGGTCATCCATACCCATGACAGGATATTTTGAATGGTTTGGTTTGTCTGTATGTATGGCAAAAACAATTTTCCTCCAGAAGAAGCCAACTATGAAATATAGTTTTCATGAATGCTTTGTTTTCATTTTCCCAATGTCATCTTGCTCTCTTATCTCCATGAATCTCCTGACTCAGGAGAAACCTAATCCACATTTAGTTTACCCGAGTATTACGGAGTGATTGTTTGTAACCTTGCGTGCTGGATGCTCTGTGGGTTTCTCAAAGGCAGTCAACGAGAGCGGTAACGGTTGCCAAGTTCAAATCTCGCCAAGTCATAAATTACCATCCATGCAACGCTGAAGCAGCTCCATGCTGATTTCCATTCCGATACGTTGTGGTTTTATTGCTTATCTATTCCTTGCCTGTAGCAAACATTTTCCCAATAATATTTACATCAGTCATGCTCTGGCGTGTGCTTCTTTTTCCCTCCGTCCTTCTTGTAAAGGTTGTGTTTGGGCTAGGGACAACACTGGTGATGAACTAGAGGATGAACTGGTCATGTCCCAGGAGTGCAGTCTCTCACGCACTTTTCAACAATGTAGGAAATCTCCAAATATGTTTTGAAAACATTTCCCCGATATGAAGACAGGTACAGAACTAGAGGGGTTGGAAGTTGTGTGGACTGTAAGAAAACTTAGCGGAATAGTTATTCTTAGTTTGATCTGCCAGGTTCAAAACAAGAAGTGTGTCTAACCATGTAATCACAGTATTGATGGTATCTGTGTTATATTTCACAATCACTAACACTAGTTGTAGTCCATGCAAGTCCATGAGTTTTTCATTGCAGATCTGTCTGGCATTCAGGGCTAAATGTGAGCCACATAGCTAACATTGTTGAAAATATAGAGTAATGTTATTGTACTGTAGGTTCATGGGTGTTCACCATCCTAAAGGACACATACCTACTCCTACTTTGAAGACATACAGTCCAAAAGTCAATTACATTGAGGAACTGTTTTTACAGGCCATTTTCTTTTCATCTGGAGAAGGTTTGTTTAGGCATCAGTGTCTCAGTTAGGTACTATGTTTTGATAAGGTGTGGTTCCAGTAATGTCCTTACTTCAACCTTATCCTCTTTCAAATGATTACATGTTTCCAGCATAGAATAAAGGACTAGTGCGCCTACCTCTTTTCCTTAACTGACTATCTTGCCTTCTGTAATGTAACCCATGTCTTTTTGGGATATTTTCTGATGCTGACAGGTCTTGCTGTTAAGACTCCCATGCAATAGTGGCTGTCTCCTTACCAGCTCATACCACTAAGTCGTAGAAGCATTTTGATCTACACCTAAATATCCACCTAAGTATGTCACTGAATAGACTGGCATACCAGTTAAGGCGGACGTTAGAAGTGAAGTACACGAGAATTATGCACATTTGGCAGAGTCCACAAAGAGTGTGACGGGATCAGTGGAGCTGCCTGTTGGGTGGAGGTAACATAATCTGGAGGTTCTTTTTAAAAAACATCATCCAAAGCGTTTTATGATTGACTGTGCACTAACCCTGGGAGAAATGGCAAGGATCTGGCCAGTCAAAACATCATTCTGTGATTACAGAGAAAGGGGAAAGTAAGAGGATAAAATGATGGAGGACATGCATCGATCAATCAGGCATAACATGACCAAATATGACCACCTTACTAATATCGTGTAGTTCTCCCTTGTGCCTCCAAAACAGTTGTGACTCATCAGAGAATGGACATGGGCCTTCTGAGGGTGTCCTGTGGTGTCTGGCAACAGAATGTTGTTAGTGGGGGTCAGGCCAGGTCAACACCTTGTGTTGTTTTTCATGTTTTATGAGTTGCCCCTAAACATTTTTTTTTTTGTGTGTGTGTGCCTGTGTCAGGCTGCATTCTGCTGGGGATGGCTGCTGCCATCAAGGAGTGTCATTGCTATGGGGCGGGGGTGCCTGGTCTGGTCTAGGGGGGGTTGTACATGTAACATCCACACAAGTTTCCCAGCAGAACACTGAATTGTCTGCTTTGCAAGATGATCAATGTTATTTACTTCTCCCGTCAGTGGTTTTAATGTTGTGGCTGATCGGTGTATATTGTGCAGTATAGCATGAACAGTAGATGGAGTGCCCTGGACAGGGACCCTTACTTTAACACAAAAGTGATGTCCGTTGAGACTTGAATCCCATCCAAGGTCTCTGTTTTCTTTTAGAATTTCAGCCATGGCAGCCAGACACGCCAGAGGGCTGAAAAAAGGTTTATCAGTGTAGCTCAGACATTTTAAAAATAAAGTATACACAGAGCAAACTTTTTTTTTTAACAAGGACATGTGGCTTTACATTAATTTATCATAGAGAGATAGGTGTCTTGCTATCCTTGAAAATCTTGGTGTAGGAGTTTACATAATGACAAAAGCATGCTTTCTCCCAGTGATCTGTTTCCATTGCTGTCAAACTTGGAAAAGCTTGTGTGGTTTGAAGCCAGACTGACAACCAGCTTTGAAAAATCATGCATGCATCACTTTTTTTCCAAGTTGCTATGAGACAATGCCTCACATGAGACTACAGAGGTAAAAAAAAAAAAAAAAACAGTTGTGTCAGAATTGATTTAGGATGGCCAAATCCCATGTGAAACCTTAGCACGTTTCAGCTGTAATATAACGGTTGGTCTGCCGTGAAGCCAAATATGTTACACCAATTAGCTCAGCCAACCGCAAAGCTTGTCCCATCAATTGAAAAAGCTATTTTTCAAAACATGTGATAGGTAAGCATTGCCAGAAAGTGATCCTGAACTTTGGGATGCCAAAATGGCACTGGATCGAGATTTTGTTCCGTCTTAACATCCTATAAAAAGAACGACTCTGGGTGCCTTTTGTAACAAATCTCTTTTGAGCTAATGCTTGAGAAGTTAAATTTCACACTGTTTGAAGCTACATTAAAATGATAAGATGCCAAGATCTTGACTGCATACCAACATTTAATGCAGCTTCAACATTTAACTAACATAGTTTTAAAAAATGCACGCAATTGCCATACATCTTTTAAAGCTTTTTAAAGTGAAGATTTTGTTGGTTTTGTGATTACTGTGTTATTAGGTTACAGTTGTGTGACATCTCTCTCTACCAACCAAAATTAAATACGGTGATGTCATGCCTTGTGACTAGCAGCCATGGAGCTTGAACCCAGAGATTAGCATGGCTTAGCACAAAACAGCTAGTTCTAAACTATGCCTACCAAACCTTCTAAAGTCCACCAGTGTGCACATCGTATCTCATACTGGTTGTCTGTGCATGGATGGTACCACACCAGGCATCCTGTGAGGACAAGGCTACAGGAAGTCCAACAACTAATGATAAAAAAAAAACACAACCTAAAAACAGTTATTTTTTTTGAATCTGTGTTTGTGCAATGATCAAATAAATTAGGCATTATAAATCTAGGTAGCGGCATTGATGTGCTTATTTATATACTTCTTGATATTTTATTTTTTCTTTGTACAGATTCTTAGTTAGTTAATTTTATTTATATTTATACTTTTCTATTTTCTATTTCTGCTATTGCTTGAATCGGGACCAGAGAAACTAATTTCGTTCCATCCCATGTACCAACATGTGTTGAAATGACGATAAAGAATCCTTGATGTTGGTGCTGGCTGTTTCCCCTACTGACAGACTTTGTGCTAAGCTAGGCTAGTTGCCACTGTCTATAGGACTCCAGATCCATACTTAAAAGACATGAATTGTATTGGGCTAACTCATCTCAGTCTCAGGCAGAAATCCAAGTGGTGAGCTATAAATGAACACTAAAAGTTGATTAATAAAAAACAAAACTGAGTACAGAATTACAAGTATTCTTGTAAGTTGACAGTACAACCAGTGATTTATGACAAACAAATTTGTTTTCTGACATATTGAAAACACAGAGCTTTTATACAGTTATCTAATGTTCTTGGACTAGTTGTGTTTGACATCATGTTTATAGCACACAATATGATAAATTGGACATTATAAAGAGTATTATTAACTAATGTGTACTCCTCCGCAGCTACTATCTGATAGAATGAAGGGGAGTTTTTCCACACAGCCTTCTGTCTTAAGGTGAAATCCCTGTCTAGATGCTCTCCCATAAAAGCCCTTTCCAGACACTTTATTAATGATACTATAAAAATGATAAACAGTCTCCTTATAAAAACGTCACATTCTGACTTCGAAAACCCCCATCCTGTTAGGTTTGGAGTTTTAGCCACTTATTCCTTCTGAATTTCCTGTGATATCTGTGTCATCAACCAGCTCTCAGAAATGAGTGATTTAAAGGAGTGCAGCTGGATTTCTATCCACTCCTTCAACAGTTTATCTTTTATTTATTTAGTTTATTTCTTACAGGGACCGTGTACAAAATGCATTAATCACTTAAAAAGGGGAGAAGATACACTGTACCAGATTTAGCAAATTGCTAATTTCCATCTGGTTTTAAGGTTTCTCAGTTGGATGGAGACTGTTGTTTAGCTGTTTTTTTCTGATTCATTGCAGCAGTCATACTCTGCAATCTTGGTGAATAAATAATAAAGTAAGCAGACTGCTGTTTGAGAGAGAGAGTGTGTACTGCATTTTTGAGCTTTTAAGCCATTATTTACTTATACTGAATTATGTAGATGTCTTAAATGGTGTTACAGGACATTTAGTATCTCATGCCACATTTATTTAAGTGTCAAAACACAGTCTGTTTGTGTATGCGGACATCTGGATTTACACCAGTGACTAATACGTGTCCTCATCTGATTCTGCGCACTGTGTGATTAGATTCCATTATCTAAAATCATAAGCTTGGTGTCTCTCCGGTGGAACTTACAGAAGATGTGTGACACACCGACAAGATATTCAGCTTTATTCAACACATGAAAAACACACTCTTCACTTGCCCCACACAGTACTGACGACTTGTGGAATAAGTACAAGTATTCTAAGTATACCTTTTATGCCATTTTCTTACAATACATTCTTCTACATTTACTGGGCAGTTATTGCTACTTTATAAAAGTAGGGTTTGCTTCAAATATGTGCAAAACAAATATGTTGGAGGTTGAACAAATCGATAAGCAATGGGCACTTCTTCCAAAATCTAAGCATTTTTTCTAGTCTCAATGATCTAGACTACAAAAAGGATTAAAATTATTTTGGCTAATAACATGAAAATATGCTTTTTCTGTGTTTACCTCAACCAATACTTCAACAAAGCAACTTTGCAAAGGCTATTTTTTTTAAATACCATGATTTAATTGTTCTTGTATGTGAATTTCCATATGACAGTATAGCGTAGTCTTCAATGTCACAAGTGCTACTAATGTCAGTAATATCACCACACGCTTAACTTCATCTTCATTACTCTCTGTGTCACATTGACCTTTGTTGCCTTGTCACACTCAGCAGATTGAATACAACTCATGACATTTTCCCCCACTGCATATTTCATGTAATGAGAAGGCGAGACTCTGATCTGGGTGTCGTCTGTGTAAACAAACTGTGCATGGGAGTAGCTTGTTAGCCGACATCACTCCCCAGTGCTGCTGATGTAAGCAGAGCTATTTTCCAAATTTTCCAGGCTCCCTGCTTGCATCTGTTTAGGCCTCAATGTGACAACATGAAGCCAATATTATACAGGAGTCAATATTATTCAGTATTTTTTATAATGTCTGTAATGTCAGCCTGATCATCACACCAGTCTTGATTCTGCCATTTTGCCAGTTTGCTATTTAAAATTGTCTGGAAACCAGCAACCACGTGCCATCATATTAGCATATCCTCAGTTGTATTTGTTACTCATCCCTTGCTCATGGACAGATGGATGCAGTGATGGGTTTGAGAAGAAGGGACACCTTGACAGATGCAACCAGTCAGTGTATTAAATGAGATGGAAACATTTAACTTATCACACCTGGAATTTCTAAAGAGTAAATGGCATGTGAAGCATAAGTCTGTATGAATCTCTTCTTATACAAACTGACAGAATGTGTAGGAGTGCTGGTTTGGAAATTTAAGATATGGATTGGAAAATGTATGGAGGAAGTGTGGGAGTACAGAATTATGGACTGAGAGAATTTAGGGAGTTGATAAAGACAGTAGGGGAGGAGGAAATGTTAGGCATGGCAGAACGAAACAGAAGGAACAAGACATCAATTCACTCATTCATTCATTTTCACAAACTGCTGAGACACACACAAATCCATCCACATTCCTTACATTATTGTGGCCTGTTAAAATACAAACAAAAAAACAAACAAACAAAAATGCAGTTAAAGCATAGAAATAATACAGCAACAAATTACACAAGCCAACCACCACAATTGCTCACATCTGGCAACTACGAAGCCATGTGAGGACATGACATCATGTGCTGCCTGTAAAAGACTATGCAACCTTGACTCTACTCTGTAGGTGTGCACAGATTCTTATTTTTTTTGGGTGTGTAGTGTACACAGACCGTTGTTGGGTGCTGTTTGATAATAAGTGGAGGATTTGCTATATAAATTACAGTTTCTCTGTGTCTCATGGTGGCATCCAGTTTTTATTGAACTTCCCGAATGATGTGTGTTTATTGTTTCACTTTAGTTCAATTTTTTAAAAATCTGTTCTAAAAGTACCTCAAATAATGTTAATACCTTGGACAATTATTATTATTATTATTATTGCACATCAATTACGCATTAAAAAGCTACTTAATTTGTGGCACTGAAAGGGAATTGTGTTAATGTCTTATAAAGGCACTAAATGGAACTAAAGTTGCATTTAAAATACTCCATTACTAAATCAAACTTTTTTTATTTTTTTTTTAATCTTTCAGCCTCCATTTGTTTTCCTGTTTTTTCCCTCAGCATTCTCACCTCAGTTTCCCTTTTTTACTCAGTTCCAATTCATTAAACATTTTTGGCTCTGTAGGAACTTACTTTTCCATTACTGTACCATTAATCACATAAGTCCTTCTTTCTCCCCACCAGCACGTGGAAGCCCCCACCCCCTCCGCTCCAAGTATAATTAGTCTTGTTTGACAGTTGTTATCTTGGAAAATGGCAGTAATGGCAAGTGCCACACATCCAGAAAAGCACATGAAAGGGAAGGGAAGGGAAAGAGTAACGACTCCCATCTCAATGCACAAGCTGAAATACACCGACCCGTGACCCGTCACAGGATGGGTGCAGTGTCAGTGAAAGCTTTGAGCCCTTGTAAAAACAGGGCAGAGCGGATGAGGGAGCAACCCAGCAGTTGGTCAGATTTTGCAAACCGCTGGATCCACTGCTGTAGAGGACACTTGCAACAAATTAAACGTCTGTGAGTCATCCTAGCCCTTGAACATTTAATGGTGCAAGGAACACAAGCCATCCAAAAGTGTTTTTGAGAGTGAGCACGTGTGTGTGTGTGTGTGTATTTGAGTGCACTGATTTGCCTGTGATTTGAAGCCAAATGTTGTAACACTGAAATTAAACACCTGTAAATCTAATGATTCAATTTGTCTGGGACCCTGCTGAGGTACAGTGTCTCACTTGGGATCTGGATTCCAATTTGGAAAAAACAATTGTGGTGCAACATGTGGAGTTCCAGAAAAGGTAAAGTAATAAAAGAAAGTTTTTCAGAGGCTTCGGGCCGATTACCTAATGTAAATTGATCTGACCTATGTGATGCACAAGGTTCACTGAGGACGACCAGCTTTTTGCGGAAATGTTTTGAGAGAGGTCTGAGGTCCACGTGGAATGCTGCAGGCAGACCATATGCTGTGCGTCATTGTAGGCTAGCATGTCACATTTATAATGCAAATACTTCCTTGGGCACACATGCAAAATGCATGGTGATAGGAGCACAGAGCACAGACTATAGGACACATTGTTTTGTCGAGGTGCTGTTAAGGCCACTGAAGGGCAAGAAACGTTAATTGTGTTACAGTTACACAATGATTGGGTGTTGTGGGTGTCTGTCCTTTGTATAAGAGGCTGATGAGCTGTGGTGTATATATAGTGTATAAGGTACACAGTATATGAGGTTGAGGCACTGAGCAGCTATCAAAACATTTAAATAAAGGCTGCATTGAAGAAACAGCCACTCATGATGTCATGGATCAGTTTTACTGCAGAGAAATTCCAAAGCCATGCAACTATTTTTATCTTATTTGTCAGAAATGCTTGTCTTCTTTCCATTATGCTGACAGCCACATCCCTGTATAGGAACATAAGCAAATCTCCACTGAAGTGTAACCATATAGACTGACTTGTTATGTGCTGAGTATAACCTGAGCCAGACGGGTGCGGCGTTTCCATAATACTGCCGCGTTTTCACTGAGACTGAAGGCGACTGCATAGCAGGGCCACCCATGTTGTGCCGTGCCAAGGCTTGTACAGTACAGTAAACATGGCAGGGGCCTTTTGGACTGGCTTCTCAAGCCCCTGGCCAAGCTGTCTGTAGTGGATGCCAACCAGAACTGAGTGAAAAAAGAGGCAGAGCTGTCCTATAAGTTAGGCTTGCCAGTGTATTCCAAGGACTTGCCCAAGTGGATAAAATATTCACAGCACTGTCAATGGAGATGAAAGTAACTGCAGACACGTCATTAATTTGTCACGATGTCCACAGGAAATCTTATTTTTATTCTAAATCATGGGTTTGCCTTAAGCGATCCAAAAAATTAGTTTGTGATGGATTTTCACAATAAAGTAAAATAGCTAAAGGCAACACAGCTCCAAATCTCAGAGGATTAATAATAATGATGAAGTAAAGTGGTGATTCTTATTCAATGCTTAATACAAGACTACGTAATTTATGTAACTCCAGAAGGCTAAAAGCAGAGAACTTTTTACCTAAACATGAAAAAATAAATAGTAGACAAAAAAGGAGGACACATTAATTATTAAGGCTTCTTAAGGGGGAACTACTGTTTTTTACAACCTGGACCTTATTTCTGGCATAAAATACGGTCGTTTAGTCACCCATATAACTTTTGTGTAATTCGTATTCCTTCGGGAGATATTTAGATCTGCGTATATCCATGTAGAGGGAGTGAACTATGTTGATACACAGTGTTGTTTGTTTTATATCGGGTTCCTTGGCAGATTTTCTGATTTGCTGTTTATGAATATGAACAACTGAATACTTAATAACACTTAAAAAAATAAAACTATATTCTAAAAAAAAAATTATTTACATAGAAAAGAAAACTTTGGACATCCTCAAATAAAGTCACATAAGTTTTGTCTAGGTTGTGACTCATGACTTGCCAGATGAACATCATTTACTCATTTTGTACATGTTATGTTGGCTGCGTTGCCTAATTCTCATCCATACCCACAGCCTCTCTCATTCCTTCCCCTCCACCCTTCTCATCCCTTTTATTCGACCCCTCTCATCCATCCCCTCGACCCCTCTCAACCCTCCATCCATTTCCCTCATGTTCTGTCTACCATTCAGCTTCCTTGCATCAATCGAGGCGAAGTCTTTGTTAGTGAATTGATAATCAATGTATTATTTTCTCTGTCTGAACCATGTAAAACATGCCCATATTTCTACAATAATTTGTGATGTCATCAATTCAGTAAAACTTTAACTGTGCAAACTATAGCTTTAAGTGTTAGAATTTAACCATCGACCAGATATATTACATTTAGTTTTATTTTGAGAAGAAACAAACAGAAAATTTTCAAATTCGAGAGCAGACCCAGACAACATTTGTCTGTTTTGCTGAAAGTGATAACTGATTTATTAATTGACTAATCGTTAAAGCTCTAATATAAATGACCAGTGTATACTCTGTCAAGATGGAACCACTCCCTGGGTCACTTCACTGTGGCTAAACTGAAAAGTGCATTCCACAAAGTCAATAAGCATAGCTCGTGACAGCCAGTGGCTTCTTGATTAACTACATTCTGGAAAGATGTTATGTTGCTGTTAAAGCTGCTTTTGTGCAATACTTTCATGTCAAAAAGCCATAACACTAGGCAGTTTAATATTGCTTTTGACACTATTCCTTTCCTTCACATTTTAATTATAAATCCAAGTCATGCATGACATACACCACAGTCCAGAAACCAAAGTAGGCTTCTCATTATTGACTGGACTGTTTCACAGTCATCAGTTTCCTTCCACAACTCCATTCCTTACAATAGCTTTTTTGTGGCCTAATTTATTGCACAGAAATTCTCCACCAGAAATATGATGTGGGCATAGCTTATTCATGGGGATTAAATTGGATTAAGTTCCCAGAATAGTGACCTTATGACACAAGGTCTTAAAGTCACTGAGGCCACAGTGGAAATTTACAGTGTCTTGGATGTCAAGAAGAGACATTTGATGCATTGCATGCATTGCGCCATGATGAATATCTTGTCACGTTGCATCTATATAAATTATCTGTTTCCAAAATCGAACTCTCCACACTGAGCTTGCATGCAAAGCCCAAAAATGTCAACTCACTTGCTGCAGCTTGGCAAAGTCAGTTCTGGAATGGAGAGCCTGATGAAAGGACGGCCATCTCAACAGCACTATATCAATCAGGCCTTTGTGATAGAACAGCTAAATAGAAGTCATTCTGGAAAAAATGGCACATAACACCAAATTAAAGGATTCTATGAGCATGAGCAAAAAGAGTATTTGATCTCATCAGTCAAAACTTGAATAATTCAGGCAGAATTTCAAGTACTACGAACACTTGCCATTTCCCAACACCTGCTATTACCATCACTACAGTGAAGCATGGTAAGCATGTTGCTCCTCAGCAAGAGTAACAGGTCAGACATGAAACTGGTCTAACTGAGGGAAGAATGAATGTAGCCAAATACAATGAAGTCCTTGATGAAGTGCAGACTTTTGCATTGGCAGGTTTTGGCCATTGAACTGTTTTGCATTGCTTTGTACTATAATTTCCATTCAGATTTTGTCACATTCGGCAGACTGCATAGCAGTCTGTGTGACTGGCTGACCTTCTTTGCAAGGAACAACATTTACTTAGACGTCCCAGTCTTCTCGCTTTATTTCAGATTCTCACTGAGTAAAGTTTCTGCAACAGTGACTGAGATTGGGTCTCTATACAAGTGCAACCCATTTTAAGTGCAGACCGTCTGCCAAGAAGAATGGGATGGATTGCACAAATCTTGCACTGCAAAGCCATTCAGTTAGCCAAGAAGACTTCAACGTACAAGGGCTGCCAAAAGGCCTTCAACAAAATACCAACAGTTTAGTCAAGCATATCTTTTCTTTTAAATTTGTTAAAGACATTTTTATTTTTATTTTTTTGTGGATTAATGGATTATTGTGTGAAGGTTGTTGAAAAAAAAATGGCATTTTTTAACGTAAATAGATATTTGTGTAGAAATAGTTATAAATGCTTTATTCATTTATTCTAATGACCACTTTATCAAGTATTTACAAACCAGTTATAAGAGGTTTATAAGATAATTTAGAATGTGTAAGTAAATGTATAATGAACTATTTAAATGTACACTTAAACATATTTACACATGTACTAATAGTGTGTGGTTTTAAATGCTTTATGCACATGTAATCTTACTGTAATGGTTAATTAGTTATAAAACATTTATTGATAGCTAACTATGGGGGCTATTTATTGATAGCTAACGCCGTGGGTGCATCTAAAGTGAGGACTGTCTATGACTTGTAAAACCTTTACAAAGGAGATTTAAAGGCTTAGTTATCTTCCCAACAGAAAAATAAGGCAAACACAACAAAGAGTGATATAAAACATTCATTCATTCATTTTCTGCTTGGCTATAGGCTTGCAGCCTCCAAGCACTAGCTTTGTATCTCAATAAAGGGAGCTAGTAAAGGAATACAGAGTAAGTGTTATCAGTTGTTTTAAAGTGATATTTTCATTCAACATTGAATAGAATAGTGCTAAATATGCTCTCATCAATGTGTCAAATTGTGTAATTGGCTCGCCAAGATTCAATGCCTCTGTGAAGGAAAGGTGTTGAGTTTTACCTCCACATTCACGTTCATTGTGTGTCAGATTGTGTGTTGAGCAGTTGTTATAAGCTGCCTCTCATTGTAGCTACTGTCAGCCCTACTGGGTAAAAGATTCTGGCAGCCTCATTAAAGCTTGTGACCCCTGCCCAAGAGGCATAGCCCTTGCCAGGGCTGGAGCTTGAAACATGTTTGAATTTACTGGCAATATGTTTATTAAAAATAAACGCTGGAAAATGTGTTCCAGTGTTTTTGTATAATAGGCTGCTTTGAATGGTTAATAAAAGTGCTGTTTTGAGAAAAGTTGTGATACCATATACTTCGATCTATTGAGTTCATTGTATGAAAACTGGTTTATTAACATCTACTTAACAAAGTTAGGTGGAACCGCTTAAAACAACATTTTTAAGTAAATCCAACACATTTGAGTGATGCTGTCAGAACGGTGCAGACGGCATTCATCACATTCCTTAAGAGATTCCGCAGACGTAAGGCCGGCACGCCTTAAATGCATCAAACCTGGTGCAGACAAAACCAAGGAAATCAGAGCTGACTGGGCCACTGATGGAGAATGCTTTGAGGTGAAAAGTACAGTTAAACAGAATGCTTACCATTTCCTCGTCTGCTGCGCCGCACCACCCAAAATGTATAAACAGAACTGATGGATATTTGTGTTGATAGATGCAATAGCATGCATTTCAGCAGCAAATTAAACTGCACATGGCAGCATGGAATGAACTCATAAGAAAGTTTCCCATTATATATAAGGGCTAGGTTGTGATTACTGTATAAAGAGTTTCATTCATAATTAGATACACTGCATCTAAGATTTAAAAAGGCAGAACAACATGCCAACATCTTTACTGATTATAAGTCTCAGTGTATGTTTCTCACAAATTACAGCATGTACTGTATGTAAGGTGGATTTTAGAACACTTGTATTTCAGTTGCATTGCATATTTCGCTTGGTTCTCTTTGTAAACTTTACTCCACAGTGCTTCTTATACTATGGTGTCTGATGGTCACCGGATGGTTGTTATTTCTTCAACAGCTTAATTTGATAATTTATTCTTTTGTTCAGTGAATTAGCAGTGCTATTCTTTCATAGTTGTACCATACCCTATTTACCATATTTAAGACTGCTTATAAGTGTAGTAGACTTATGTTTATATCGATGCATAATTTGTTACTGCAGTTCAAGGCATTTAAACTTAAGAAGAGTACTAACACACAGTGAACTACCAAGATGTACTCACAAAAATCCAAAATTCTGCAGCTTTCCAAGTCTCAGTCCATCATTTTAACATAGTTTGTCAGTACGGGACGTTCCAACGAATTTAAATAGATATCTAACGGGGAAAAAAAAGAATAGCAGCACTAAGAAAACATGAAATGGATTTTCTAAGGAATGCAGTTTGTAAAAGAATACAACAAAAAAAAGAAACAGCATGTGCTGAAACTTTCAACTCAAAGATTTGTTCTGGAGTAAGGGAACAGAAAATCTTTAATAGAGCTTGGAGAGAACATATTTGTCTTTTTTCATTTTTAACATTTCATCTCCCTTTTCCTATTCCTGTCTAGCACTGGGTCAAAACACCAGCAGGAGAGGGATTGTGTTTGATTGTGGTGGACCAAAACCCAGACTACTGACCAATACGTGTTTTGAATCAAGACTCAAAGGATCCGATTTAAAGTAATGGAGTGGAGAATGGAAGCAGGCAGATCTTTGTGGGTTGGCAGCCCTTAGAGGACAGCCAAGTGGATGGCATCTGTGGTCAGTAAGGCATTGCCTTTATTTCCTTGGATCAAAGATGGCCAGTTCTCAAAGTCTGTTTAGAGTGTGCTTGTTAAAGCTTGGACTTGGCAGCTTTGACCAGGAATAATAATACATTTGATTCGTAATGCACCTTTCAAACAAAAATTCAATTTTGATGCCTCGTCCTCAGCAGGCAGACATTTCTGAACCACAGAAAATAGACACTGAGGCAGTGTTATGTGCACCCTTGTAGGTCACTGTAGTTCTGAATAGATGAAGACAAGATGGGACGTCCAAATACACAGATGGCTTATGTCTACAATCCACCAGTGACGTGTGGGCAGAATGTCTATATTGGATTTAACCCTACTACAAAAAGCCTAGTTTTTCCTAAACATTCAGAATTTATTGAAATGAGAAGTTTGAAATATGTTGACAGTTGAGTCCCAGATGAAGGTTGTAAATAGGGACAAGACAAGCCATGTCTAAATGACGGTAGTGGTGGTGGAGGAGTTAGACAAAGTATGCTTGAGATGTCCTGAACAACCAGAATAAGATGGAGATTTTGAGAAGAAGAGCTGTGTGACACAAAATCTTTCAGGCCGTGAATTAGCTCAGAGGACACATGCACCTTCTCCCAGCCAGTCATTCCGTCATCCCTGTGCTTCAAAGTCATTGTCATTCTGTCACTCCATCTACAGACTGTCTGTGGCACTCATCACCATCACCACCTCACCATGTTGATCACCGAAGTCTTCATCAGAGGTCTCCTTCAGTCACATGTCAATTTCTTCTTCTCCACCACCACCAGTGTCTAGTCTCTGGGGTCCTGACCCTATCTATCTGCATCACCTGAGATCAGGTTCTATGATATTGTTGCTCTTGGAGTTTAACTGCCAAACTTGCATGTTCATGTTCATGTTCATGTTCATGTTCATGTTCCCTCCAAAAAGTGTTCATTGTTCACCTACTTGATCTCTCTGTATTGACATTAAGAATGAGCTAATTTGACACACTGCAGAAAGGAGAAGTAATGAGAAACATGAACTAGAATGGAACAGCATGTCACTGAACATTCTTTTTTAAAGTCCTTTTTGACCTTAGATTCATCAGTTCATCGTCATTGTGCAACATACAGTCTGTCTTAATGAGAAGCTGATGTCTCATTGTAATGGTTAGCGCCCAACTTAAGTATGTACTCCACTTATTCAAATGTAAGTACAAATTTAAGAATAAAAACAGTAAGTTCAAGTTGTTAGCATGGAGTAGCCAGACTGGTAGCATGCCATTTAGATGTCATTATGGAGTGTGTTTTAACCAGTAGAGAAGAAAATCCCCTGCATGTCATAGAATAGTTCTTCAATGAATCAGAGCCATTCTGTTGAAAACAAATTTAACTCCATTGTACTCAGATAGATAGATAGACACATTCCCTTTCTTTTTGTCCTCCTCCCCCCAAGTGAGTGGTTGAAGAGTTGAACAGCTCAACAGATGATATGTATCTGATTGGCCCGGCCCGACCTTTGCCGACCTTTGACCTTTAATCAGTTCCCAACAGGGAGATTCCAGACCAACCACAAAAATGTTGTGGGCAGGGGAAATCGGACTGGTTCCCTGGCTAGTGCGTATGTCTGTGCTCATAAAAATATTTGCGTTTTATTATTTGCTTAAAGGGATGCCGTTAGTTTTGCTAAATAAAATATGTTGAGCTTGAACTTTGTCATTATGCACATGGCAGTGGATTAAATACTGGCATTTTTTAGATTCAAAAAGCATGTTTCCCAGAATAACAAACTGTTCCTTTTAAAACAAAGGCATAGTGCTTTTATAATAACTTGTTCACATTTACGTGCTCTTTGATATTAGCCTTACCTGACATTATATAGCACATCATTCTGCCAGTCCCTTTAGGTTTCGCCTGATTATAGTTCAGAGAGACTTCTCAAACACTACATCCATTCCTTCCACACTGCCGCAGCTGTCCAACACAGTCTTGGTTGTGTAGCCTGTTCTAAGCGTGGTGCTCGTGACACCAGAGAGCCTGCCAGCTTTTCCTGGGCTTTTTGACAACACCTGGCTCGTATTTAGTTGGCCTAAAAATAGATTCCATTTCAAATGCAAACCACCTGTATGGGGTCGAGCCACTGTCACGTGCATCCATTACAGTGACAGCCAGAGAGGACAATGTGAGATATCACAACTAGAGGATTACATGGAATGGATGTATCCACCAGAGCCTCAGCTGCACCTGATGATAAATACATGTGGTCTGAGAATACTGTGCACACACATGCAGGCTTTTTGATGTCTGCTCCTTCACCGGCTCCTAATGTAAGTTACATTAATAAAAATAACTGCATTTGCTCTGAGTGAGTTTTAATCATCTTGTAATGGTTTTACTGCTGTATAGCCGACGGGTTTGGGTGGCCTCTCTTAGACATGAAATGTCTGTGTTTGGTTTTCGCTAATTGCTTTCGCATGACTTGGTCACAGGTGTCAGGCAGAAACTTTTGGTAAATGTTTGGCATGGTTGAGTAAGCAAAGTTTCAGGGCCTACCTGGAATAGTTCAGGCTTTAAATAGCACCAGGGCGTTACCCATTTCCTCTGCCGGCTCACTTGATGCAAACACACATGAACTGATGAATTACAAGTTGACTGGAAATTATGAAGACTTGGAGAAAATAAGAGCAATTTTGTGGTAATTGCCATCAAGCTGTTAGGTCTTCCAGTGCAAAGGCTTATGCGTTTTGGGAGTGTGAGTGTGGTGGGAGGCAGGTATTTTTAGAATCAAACTCCTCTGTTCCAGTGGCATGGCACTGAAGCACAACATACCTTCTGTGTTGTGCTTTCCTCCTTAAGACAAGTACTTTCCCTCCTATGTGTTATTTGTTTGGCAGGTGGCCAATGCTATGACTTCACAAAGGGTCACAGAGCATGAGCTTTTAATACAAGTGACTCAGAATAGCAGAGCATACAATCTCCTTGTTTAAATACACAAGATGATTGGATTTACAAATTGAAGACATTCTCATTTGTCAAGAAAAGCTTGAATCAGCTAGCAAAGTGTTCATGTACACATGTAAGAGCCTATCCCAGCTGTCACTGGGCAAGGGGCAAGGTACACTCTGGACAGGTTGCCTGTCTATGTCTATCGCAGGGCTAACACAGTAGGACAAACAACAGTGGCTTCAAACCCAGCACCTTCTATCTGTGAGGCGTCACTGCTAACCACTACACCACTGTACCGCCCTAAAAGAATTTTAGCGGTAGCTAATAATTCCGAACTTCACTAACACAAATAAATCAGACTGATATACATGCAAAAATTAAGCTCTCCTTTACAGTTTATTTCTTAAAAGACTGCTAATCATCATTTTCTAAATCACGCAAAAGCAGCAAGAATTTATGGTTTCTTACATATTTCCATCACAACATACAGATACGTAAACACACGAAAGACACTGCCCTTAACTACGCCTTATCCAGAGCAGCAGAGCTGTCTGTGCTATATGTCCCATTGTCATGACAGCTGGGAGATGACAGGAGCTGTCAGAATACAGATTAACTCAGAATCCCACTCAAAACAGTCATGCCATTACACTGCTTGATGAGGAGCTGACACATACACACGCATATAGCAGCAGCAGACACAGATGCACTCACAAGCGCAACAACTCAAGTGGGAGTGCCTGCGTTGTGTTGTACACGTGGCCTTCATAATGATCTGCTTTTGACACGCATGCACATACAAAACATGCATGTATAAAAGATCAAACCCGTAAGATGTACAGTAGATCAGCAAGGAGAAAACAGTCGGCGCACACGAATGGCATACCACACACCTACACCCACACAGAGCAGACATGTTTTACGGTGTGTTGCTGATAAATCACTAGCATTGTAAATGCTCTCTGATACCCTCTCTCACACTTCCCACACTCCCTTTTCTCTCTTTGGTTGATAATAGAAAACGTTAATATCCTGACCTGTGTAAAGAGATGGAATAGGTATGATATATATACACCAATGAGGCACAACATTATGACCATCGTCCTAATATTGTGTAGGTCTCTCTTGTGGTTCTCAAACAGTTGTGACTCATCAGAGAATGGGCATGGGCCTTCTGAGGGTGTCCTGTGGTGTCCGGCAACAGAATGTAGTTAGTGGGGGCCTTTGGGTCCTTTGGGGGCCTCTGTGGATCATCCCACAGATACTTGATCAGTTTGGGATCTAGTGAATTTGGAGGCCAGGTCAACACCTTGTGCTGTTCTTCATGTTTTTTTAGTTGTTCCTAAAGTGTTTTTGTGTGTGTGCCTGTGTCAGGCTGCATCCTGCTGGGGATGGCTGCTGCCATCAAGGAGCATTGAGGAGTGTAATTGTTATAGGGTGGGGGTGTCTGGTCTGGTCTAGGTGGGTACATGTCTAAGTAACATCCACATGAATGCCAGGTCCAAAAGTTTCCCAGCAGAACATTGTATTTTCACAAGATGGTCATTACTTCTCCTGTCAGTGGCACAATGTAATATATAAATAAATGTCAATATTCTTGCGTACATTAAATTACAATTAATTAAATTTACGTCCCCATAAAATAATCCTGTGTTAGTAATTGTATAAAATTTTTAAGTTCTCAGTTTGTCACTTTGATGCCATGCTGTCCAGCTGCTTTTCAACTCTCCCTCTCTCTTTCTATCACGAACACTGCTTTGGGCTTTACCTGGACCACTCTTGAAACATCAGCAATCACTGGTGGATGCGCTACTGGCTGCCAGTGAGAAAATGTGACACTGCTTAAGTTCAAGAATAAATGGTCTTCACATGCATACATACAGTATATTCATATGAATACATAGAAGATGGGCTTCATTTCAATTACCATTGTGGACTGCACTCTACTTTCTTGTCTTCAAAAAGCTCTGCTAGCTGCTTTCTTCCCTGTTTTCTGGTTTTGCTGGGGGTCTGCAACTACAGGCTGTTGCTGGATGGCTCAACTCTGAGCACTTAAACCGAGGCCCCGTTCAGAACTTGCATTTACTTCAGACCTGTGATCTAAGTTTGCAAATAAACACAACATCATTTGGGGAACAGTAGAAACAGCTGCTGCCTCTAATGAATAATGACTTACCAATGTAACAGAACCACAAACAGCTGTTTGTTGTGTCATGTGTCATGACTCTCCCCAAGTCATGACGCATACCTATCACTCACAGTGTACTCATATTAAATTATTTCATTTGGTCATTCTTGTTTAGATTTATTAATTATTTAGTTAGCCAACAGCTACAAAGACATAATATTTCCAAAAAGCTCTCATCACTAATGAACAGACATCCCTTACGGAGCTTTTTCCTTTTTCAGGCAATAATAGCAGTTGTGACTACATCTAAATGTGGTCTGAGATTGGATCTCTCAACTGTGTCCTCTTTACACCTGTACTCTATGCTGGCCACATTCGATCAGATTGCCCAGAATGAATGTTAATACAGCTTGAGATCCAATTAACATCAACTTCAGACCTGAAACCTGATCAAAACAATGCAGCTCACATGGGTTTTGTTGCACAGATTGCATAAAATATAGCAGCTGTAGATGAAAGCAGAGATGGCTACTGCAAGTTAAAGCTGTCATATTAAAGTTTGTGTTCTGCTTGATTAAATAAACAGCTCTGAAAAACAGTTTGTATATGTGTATATTCAATCTTGACCATTTTGGTGCTGGTGATTTTTCTTTGGTGTTGTCCAGAGTTCTTTGGGGAGTGCCAAGAACGATTCGGGAAAAAATCCTGCTTTCTTCAACAGCTAAGCTGTTAGTAATGCATTTGTCTGGTTACACTCCTTCCCATTATGCTACTGCAAGTTTTTAATCAAGTTTGTGGTGTTAAAGTTTCCAACACTGCTGCCACCTTGAAACATAAATTGCACTCAGCTGTTGTGCTTTTTCCATGAACATAAAGTAAGTCCATGCTGACATGACAACAATATTGCTGACAGGACTCACTCACATAGCTACTGTTCACCTGACACACACTGCTGTAACTAGTGACACATCTGTCTTTAGGGCATGTCGCTCAAGGTTTGTCAGGTATTTACATAATAGTTTATCTTAGTTGATTGTGTTGGAATATGCTTTGTTCCATTATCCAATCCAGTGATTTTGGCCAGCATTGAGCATTTATAGGGTGCAGCAAATAACAAATAATTTGCTTTATGTCAAAGCATTAGCTGTCTGCACTTCATTAAAAACATATATAATTACCACCTTACTGTAATTATCATATTTCCAGATCCTGCTTCTGTTGTCCTTTACTTTTCTGAGCCAAAGAGCAACACAGAGACTATACTAAGAATAGACTAACTAGGTTTGTATGTTCTCCCTGCGCTTGTGTGGGTTTTCTCCTGGTGCCACCAGCTTCCTCCCACATTCCAAAGACATGCTGGTTAGGTTAACTGGTGATTCTACATTGGCTGTAGGTGTGCACCTGAGAGTGTATGGTTGTCTTTCTGTGTTAGCCATGTGATAGACTGGTGAGCTTTCCAGGGTGTACCCTTCCTCCCAAACAATGACAGCTGGGTTAGGCTCCAGCGCCCTGTGACCCTCTGGAGGATAAGTAGTAAAGGATAATAGATGGTATACAGTATTAAATAATAGATGCACTAAAATCACATAACATGCAGTTCAACAATTATCCTGTTGAATGCTGCAACAAGACGGCCTTGAGAAAAGTATATAAATAAAAAACATACTAGCTTGGATATGTTGGGTTCTACTTTCCTTTATTCAAAGTTCAGATTGATTTCATCAGACTTCATTGATCATCTGTCTGACAGCGATATTCACACACCAGATGACAAGAAAACCTGCTATTAGCAAACTTTACATGCGCCTTTAAGGAATTGCGCATTCCTGTTGTCAGGAGGATCATCCCTTTGGCCCACCAATCAACCATTGATTGATGTGCCTCCCCCACCTTGCTGGACCATGTACAGATGAATGTACAAATGAATAGATTTGGATTTGGAAAAGTTTGGGGCAGCTTCAAGCATCTTCAAGCAACAGTTCCATGGAAACATGCTCTGACTGATCTCCATGTGCACGCTATGCAAGTAAAAGTGTATTTGAGCATGTGAAATGGGACATCGTCCTAGTAACCGTTTGACTGGTCCAAACAAATGTCTGCTGAGGAGCGTAAACACACTAAGCATACGAGCACACACATTGAAGTGGAGAAAGTTCTGTAATTATTTTCTGCTACATTAAAGGTACGTATATTTTTACCTCAATAAAAAACAACCAGTATGATTTTTCAAATGTTACATACCATATATATGACATGTTGCTTGCTGGTCATCCATCAGTTCAATGTTCCATGAAAGAGGAGACAGTAATTAGTGTTGGGAGTGGGGTTTTCACCCACAGGCCTAGAAAACATCAAGAAGTACTTGGAAAACACATTGAAACTCCCCCCTCTTAAAACTCTACTTTCTAAAATTCCTAAAGGCAATTCTAACAGGAGCCGTAACATCTCCAGCTGTTGCAATCAGAATGGGAGATGTAGCTTCATAACCTTTACATAGCACATATTTGATTTCTCTGATTCACGTAAGTAGTTACATTAATTTGAAGTACCGCAGCAGAAATGTTCTTGCTTCCTTGTAATTAGGCATGAACATTCCCCCTGTGACATAAGGCTAGGAACTTTAACTGTGTGTTTGCATTCAAATCCAATAAGCCATTACCAGAGCTGTAGCCAATTCATACCTACCACTGTCAGGACAATGAGAGAAAGCAACATTTTTAGTTGTAAAAATGGCTTGGGATTTGTGAAATTGTTACTATATATGTGATCAGTTAAAGTTTCATGTGACATACAGTCAATATACTTAACTATCCACATATAAGTGTCTTCTTTTTGGGTGCAAGCTTTGATCTCCAGAAACGTGCAAATTGCTTGCACTTCTGCCAAGCTGACAGAGTGATTTGAACTCTGGACAGAACTCAAGCAACATTTGGAAAGAGTCTACAGACAGGCCTCTCCTCTTTCAGGGAACTCAAGAGGTGGAGGAATGGAGGTACACTGGAAAGAATGTGCACGTTTTCATCCTATAGTGGAGCAGGTCAAATGGAAGAAAGGAATGAGTGCTAGTGTTCACCCATGGGCTATGTCTCATGACTCTCGGTGCTTAAGTGCAATAGCGTGCGCAAAGAATTTATGCATAAATGAGTTAGAGACAGGGCGGGTCGGGCAGAGCATGAATAAATTGACAGACAGACAGACATATGACCTGCGAGTGGCTTTGGAGCCGTTTGTACAACCTCTCCTTTTATTGGTTTTACTTGAAGCTGATCTTTGAATCTACACAGTGGTCTCATTTAGCCCAACTCGTGCTAGGTGTGGCACAGTGGCAGGCGAAAGGAAACCAAAACCAAATGGGCTTGGCCCCTTAGCTGAAGCTGCCGTTGGTCCCTCCAGGAGCTGGCTGCAGTCTAGTGGCTGCCCAGGAAGAAAGGAGTGTAAATCAGGCTACATAGGCATGGTCCGCTGCACAGCACACCACGGCACAGCCAGCCACATCTTAGACTGGCAGAGGGACAGCCAGCAGACACAATCTCCATATCCTAACATACATTCAGGGGTTGACAGGAGGTTGGAAAAGAAAGCTGTGTGTTTTACTGTTACCGAGGGCCTCTGCTGTTAACGAAGACAGACACCACTGGCAAAACAGATTGAGCAAGAGGAGGACAGGGAGGGGAGGGGCAGCAGCAACACAAGGGCACAGGGAGTGCACTGTGCCAGTACCATTGGAGGTTTGGAGCGCAATGAAAAAAGCAATACAACCAAATTTTCATGAGGCGAGCAGTGAACATGCATTCTGGGAGGAGGAAGAAGAGGAGGAGGAGGGGGAGGAGGAGGAGGAGGTCACAGTGTGCCTTGCCAACCCTTAGATTTAAACCAGAGCTCTTGAGTTTGTTGACTTTCTCGTAAGAAGGCAACAGTCATGCCAGCTCCATTTTAATTCACATGACTACTTTGCATGAGAGATGGTTAAAGCATACCTTTTTGTAAATGAGACATTTGTTTTAATTTTAAAGTTATGTGTTTATTTGCTCTTGAATGGAATCAACATGTTTGTTTACAGAGAATATCTTTTTGGAAATATATATTTATATATTGCACCGAATTTGTCAAGAGGTGGCATGTGTGACACACTATTTGATTTTTATTTGGAGCATAAAAATGACTGTAAACAAAATCTGATTCTGATGAGTATCAGTGCGTATTTTGGCTTCTTGCAAATACTTGCACCCATGCATGTCTTCGTTGTGAATGTTACTGAGTTTTTTTTATTTGTGTTTGTGGAAACCCTTCCAACCCTGGACCACTTTTTGTTTCAGATTCAGTAAATTTTCATTAAAGTTCTTTAGTTTCCTGCTCTTCTCATCCAGCTTTATGTGCCACACAACACTGGCACATAAAACTCCTCTCTTGAAATGTCTGTCTCCAGGTCATCCACTGTGTTCCATTTTATATTTTAATATGGCAAGAGTTGTAGCATTCAAGAGGAAATCTGAGTGCGTGAGTGTGAAAATGATTTTAGCAGACCAGTGCCAGCGATACACATTTCAGACAGATACAATGAATTACACAGGGGGCAGTATAGAAAACATTTAGATGTCTGCTACATATTCAAAAAATATTTATTTCTGCCAAATTAGGCATAATTACACTGGTTGACCATTTTGTTTAAATTCTCTCTGCAGTATGTCTACACAGTCAATGGTCTTTTGTTGGTGATGAACCTCCACTCTATAGCACTACTGTGGTAGCCAACTAAGTGCTTCTGTACTTCCAACAAAGAATCAGCTTGTCGGAGCTGGACTGCACCATTCTATCAGGTTAACTTTTATTTGCATTGGTGAATTAATCTTATAGTATTATGGTATTATAATCTTATAACTGAGACCTTCTTTATTTTTATCTAGAAGCTCGTGAAAATGCAGGTACCAGGTAAAGGTTAGAGCTCTTAACTCTTAACTTGTCAGATGCATGTTAAATTAATGTTTAACCTTCTTGAGCTCAGATTAGGGCTCTATGATTAACCTTATAGATGTGGAGATATAGATTTTGATTTCTTTGACAAGATGCTCTGTGCTTAATTCCAGTTTTGAGTAGCCTACTAGTAAAATCTTGGGCATAGGTGTTCACTAGAAGGGACATTTATTACAGTCCAACTGGTCAGTTTGAGGAAATGTGTTGCTTGCGAACTTTGATACATAGCTTTAGAGGAAGCTTCAAAGTGTGCCACTTAAGATCTCTTCAGTTCCAGTAGGCATACCCAAAAAGACAGATGCCTTTAAATGGAAAGCAGCAGTTACGCTGAAGCTGGAATGTTTACAAAATTATCCTTGTGACCACAAATCACTGGTGTATATGCACAGACCACAACCAGATCCACATGCAGCAGCGGAGGAACATCATATGGCTCTGATGCAAGAAGCCAAAACCAAAGACAACTGGATGACATCAGTTGGGCCTACCATAAGCCACTGTGATGTGCCGAGCTCAGTTTTGTGAAAATTCTTTGTCTAAGGACTGATCTGATGTTGAAGTGTCTGGGAGCATGGTTACACAAAGAGAAGACAGAAGGACAACTAATTAAACTGTTTTTTAACCAAAAGATCTGAATTGCATGGGAATCAGCTAGTTAACACAAGATACACAACACAAACGCAAACACAATATAATAAGTATGAAGACAAATGTAAGTGGCCAATTGGCAGTATATGAACATTCAAAAATCTACCTTCTCTGCTCAAATCAGTCTCCTCCACTCTCAATCCTAATATGATACTGACAAAGAATCAGTAAAACAACAGGTTTCATTTTCTTTCCCAAGTGAAGTTCAAAATTAGGCCACAGTGTGCTATACAATGTTATCCTAGCTCATTTTTTTATTTATTTTTTTTATTAAATGATATTATCAAACAAAAGTCAAATTAACATTTATTCAACACTTATCTGCACTGACTCTGTTTACATATAGTTGCATGTTACCAGTCTAACCTTCACTTTTATGAAAGTTGGTAGCCTGTGTTTGACAGGTTGGGTCCAGTTTCCATCATGTAGCTGCAACTACCATATGCAAACAAGGAAGATGAAGTTGAGAGCAGATAGGCACCCAGTAGTTATCCAAATGTTGTATACTGTGCATGTAACATTACAACTATGTCTCTCTGCCTCTCCTCATCCCTACAGAGTTGGTCCTGACAGTAACGACAGTTAGCCTAGGTTAATGACCTATAACAATCACAAACAAGTCTGAAGAAAGTGCTCTACCCATGAAATCATTTTTCAAACCTGTTAGTCAACGTAATTATTGCTACCTTTAGAGTTCCCAACTAAGGTTATTCAGGTTTTTTGCCAGTCTAATTATACAAACAGGAGACACTCCATATGTTTTTAAGAGCAGCCAGCGAGTCTAAGAATGTAGCTTGTCTCCCACTGTTCACAGCACCCACTGACGTCTGCATGCAGCGTGATGGTAGACCACTAACTCCATCCTATGAAATCTTCTGGCCCAGCTGTAACAGCACTGCACCGATGACAGAATATAGTAGTTTATTTAAACGTAATTAGAAAATTAGAAAAGGGACCGTCTTGAATGCAAAAGTACTAGTAACAACATGTAATTAAATGATCAAAATGAAAAGTACTAATTACTGAAAAGAGCCATTTACATTATATCAGTACTTTAATTTAGTAGATTTACACTTGTGGGTTGTTTGATACAGTATATATAACACATTGCAATTTAATTAAGGTTTATATGTTTTGTCTGTCACATCTTAACTGGTGAAGTTTATGTTTTAAAAAATAATATTGCAGGTGAAATGCTGTAACACCGCATTTCACATGGAAAGATGAATCAGTCTTCCTCTAACTCTTTATATGCTTTGATTTATTAATTTATTTTTATTGTTTTCACTAAATCCACATGTGAGATTGGGAAATCACAAGTCAGTCAATTTTTAAAGCCTTTGCAATAAAAATATGCTTGCTTTCTGTAACTAGGCAAACATCTGCGTGAAAACATAATAAAACTTATTATAAGCTCACCAAACTGCTGTTGGTGGTTCTCAGCATTCTACACAGACCAACTTTTATACAATCTAATCAATTTCTCATTATGATGTGGGCCCATTTTTTATTTCTATTTCAAAAGGTTAGCACCCGTCACAGCTTCCGCCAAGACCTAAATTAATTACTCCTTTTCTTCCAAGTACCACCAAGGGGGGCTTTAAGCTGGCTCATTTCAATTACCTTCCATTAATGTTAACTTTGTGCCCCAGAGTTATTAAAAACTTAGAACTGTCTGCTTTAATTTCAACACATGGGGATTACTGTCCCTGGCAGTTATTTCGCTGATGGTTGCTGCACATATTCCGCACCGAAGGAAGCAGTATTAAATCTTGGCCCCTTGTCTATGGTTACTTCTAATGCAATGCAATGATGACAAAATAATTGGAGATCAGCAAAGACAACATGAGTTTTTCTGAGTTCAAGCTGAGTGATTATCCCATTGATCTTGACCTTTTGTGATGGGCTCTCTCAGAACATCTCTTCCTCAAACTCAGACATGGTCTACTGGCCGTCCATTGCTTGTTTAGCAGAGCTTTGGATTGTCCCAAGGATCAGGACTGCATGGCTCCTGCAGAGGACCATCCTGTCAGGCTTACTTTCTTTCAACAGCGCTGTCTTTGGCACTTCATTGGCTTCACCGTAAAACCAGCTTGAAGTGTGGGGACTCTACACGCCTGGTGATTCAAAGTGAAATACACTTTGTTCCCATGTGTTCTTTCTTGCTAGGTTTTTATAGAAGCATGCTATAACCTAAAGTGTACGTGTCCATCATCCACCCACATATCTCAAGTGAATACTATCTTAACAGACAAAAGAAGAATACTGTTTAGCATCTGCCAGACTTCTAGTGAACCATTTTCTTAGACTTAAATCAAAACTAAAATTACAAAAAACTCCAAACTGCACTGTAATCAGTATGAGAATCAGTAGATAAACGCTTGTGTAAATATTGTCTCAGTATATTTAGGTTGCCATGTTGAATGAAGGTACCAGCATACTAGGAAGCATCAGTGTTAGTGTAAACCTGACTGAAGGCAAGAATGAAAACCCTATACAGGGCCCTTATGGTTCAGAGTCATGTGTTACTGACCTGATTGTTCAAAGTCTCTCTGCTTGCCAAAACATGTATTACACTTGCTGAAATGAACATAAGAATTGTTGTTTTGTTCACACATTCTCTTGTGTGTGCATGATGAAGTCAAATTACTGGCGTGGTTTTGCAAAACCTCAGAAAAATACCATGTCATGGCATATAGTCTGGGGTTAGACTGGGCAATAAGCCAATGTGAGTGTCTATCCAAGTCAGTTTTAGGCTTAGTGGTGTGTTTCATAGCTTTCCCCTAAATGCACTACCAGATAGAACCGAATCTGAATTCACCCACGAGTATTTTTAAGTGATTCATCATGTGTACGAAGAAACTATATTTGACAATATGAAGCTTAGGCAAAGATTCAGTAAGGAAGATCTGTCTCCTCATGATCTGTTCCCCTGCAGTAAAAGTGGGTTGTCAATCAGTTTCTAAATTTTTTCCATTTAGCCATGCTGTGAAAGCAGTTTGTCCTCAACTGGCACATCACCACTTCCATTCGATTAAATGTTTGTCAATCATAAATTATTTGATTATCCTAAAACATCAAATCATCATATCTGTGAAGATGGATCTGCAGTTTTGGGCAATTTTATCAAAAAAAAAAAATCACTTATGCAAGTTTGCATGTTCTCCCTGTCTCTGAGTGGGTTCTCTCCAGGTACTCCAGCTTCCTCCCACTGTCCGAAGACAAGCTTGTTAGGTTCATTGGGGATTCTTGGGCAGTTCTTGGTGAGTGTGGTTGTCTGTCTCTCTGTGTTAGCCCTGTAATAGACTGGAGACCTGTCCGGCCAATGACCTGTCCTGTCCTGTCTCGCCCAATGACAGCTGGGATAGGCTCCAGCCTCCCGCAAATGAAGGAATGAATGAATGAATGAATGACTACATCTCTTATTATTATAATTTCTGGTCTTACAGCTGTGGGAGAAGGTCTGTTCGTGCGCATAGCAAACTCATAAACTCCCCATAGTTTTCTTGATGCCACACATATTAGACCTATTATCTCTATCACAATCATAATCCAATTTCTCAGTCTTGTCCATACTGAACAGCCATGAAAAGCAAAACACTTTTCCTCATCACATCATAGTAATATGGCACGTTTGTATTTCCAGCTGTGCGAAAGAACAACCACTATTAGTCACACAAAATCAAATTCTGGCTCGGGCTCTGTTGCTGGATGAGGACGAAGTGGGAGGATGAGTGGAAGTGTGTTGGGGCAGTGTTTATGTCCAGCTCTCTATTTGCAGTTTACAGTAGAAGAATCACTTTTTCCAAAGCAATGTCCAAAACATAACAGTTCAGAGATGATTATGTTTTCTAGCTACCTGCATCTAAAAAGGAATTACAACGTGAGTAAGCATAAGATTCTCAGAAGAGTTACTCAGATTTGAGCTAGATAAAGACAATTAATGAAACAGTTAGTGGGAGACAGATCTGGTGAACCTGCAGGCTGCTTGCCACTGAATTTCATTTTAAATCAAAATAAGCTGTATTTTACATTATTTAATTATTATTACATTTCTGCCCCCCCATCTGTTATTTTTTATGTTGTAAAGTCAGAAATATAACCTATAATATTTTTAAGATTAAATAGTAGCACCCCTTAGAATGCTCATTACTTTATTCTCTAGTAGTCTGTTACGTTTGTTTGCACTGGCATCATTACAGTATTTGTCTGACCGCTGAATGACCACACCGGAATAAAGTCTCCTCTAACCTGAACTGCTATAAACACAAACGTAATGATGGTCATTTTTATTTATCAGTCTGATCTCATTTGATGACATCACTCTGATTTCAAAGGGATTTTTTTTTAGAATACAGAGAAGGTATAGAACACATAGATGGGGGAAAAAAACTTAACTGGTGCTGCAATTAGTCCATTACTAATTTAAAAATACACTTCTACTTTTGTCTTTTGTTTAAATTACACAAAACCCTGAAACAGGAAAACTTCCCCTTGCCAAGGACTACAACTGGTGTGATTAACTGTTTTACTTTACAGTAACGGATCATGAACTGCAACTACCGAGGAAGTATAGGAACAAGTTCTTACATTTCAACAAGCTACTTGATGATACAATCCGCCTCTAGGTACTTGAAGTACTGCTGTCCATCTAGAGCACAAACTGGGGATCATCAGAACCCTTCAGCAATGAGCACAGGCTGTACCTACAAGCCTAAAATAGCTATAATCTGCCATCAATTCACAATATGGTCTTAACTTCTTTACTCAAGAACTTTCACCCCTGTTCACACCTTGAGACTGGAGCCTCTGACTGGTAATGGGTCGTTGGAGCCCCATTTATTAGGGAAAGAGGACAGGCAGGTTTAAACGGTTTAAAAGACAGAATGTTTTATTTCTTAAGACTAACTGCATCAGGCTTGTCATAAGGTTTTGCAAGAGGTTTGGCATTTTGATTTACATGGTAATGTTTGCTTTAAATAAAATATCCTGACTTGGGAAAATTAAAGAAATCTGACAACATGACCCAAGTCGTCATGTGGAACACCAAGCTAGAGGGCTGTGACTGTGCTCATACAACAACAGTGGCAACAGTGCTTCTTCCTCATTCTACTGTCTGAGAACTTCCCCCTCTGGCTGTTTCTATAGGTTTAGCGAGACAAAGCCAAGTAGTCACCTCCTGCCATGCAACTAATACACCATAAAGAATGAGTCTAGGTCACAAGCAAGCCGGACACCATTACAGACTTCCAACACATGAGAAGCTGGCACCAATCCTCCACTGCACTCAACCACATCAACGGAAACAAGAACAAGTAATAGGCTGCTGCCAGTGGAAAAAGTACTGTGTATTTTTTTTCCCATCATCAGTCTTGAATCTTTTGAAAACCTAGAAACATAAAACTAAAACACAATAGATCTGAATCTCTGCTTTAGAGTACCACCTTTTGTTCAATTAATTTCATTGTCACTATCCGATCCGTCTGCTTTTTGGGTCACTTTAAAATCAACCTTCTTTGCTGATCTTTGGGTTTGAAGCATCATCCCAGACCTCTAGCTTTGTCTGGAAATTAATACATTACAACCTCTGTAGCTGATTTAGTCTTTTCCTCTGCTGTCCTTTCATATGCTCTGTGGGTCCTTGGACCTCACCCATCAGAGGAAGCTGGACTTCTTGTGTGCACCTTTCATGTGATTCCAGGCAACAGATAAAAGAACAGGACACACACACACACACACACAAAAGGAATGAAAAAGAGACAGCTAGCCATGCAGCAACAACAGATTCCAAGGATAGATTTCTTTATCTGTGGCTTCAGTGGCTTAAATTTCTGACCTCTGCAGCTGTGAACACTGCTGCTTCTCGACTGTTTTGGTGCTGTGACGGTCATGGCTATGACTTAAACACTGTCCTTTACTTTGTATGATATGACCAGATGTCTAAGATCTAGAACATTTTTGTCTGTGCCATGTGTTCATACAGTAGTTAAAACCACCCTGAGGTTTCAGTTTTGTTGAAAGAACTGCTGAAAAATGCAGTCAAATGAGGCCCGGTTCAACCTGAAATCAAAAATTACTGCATGAATAAAAATAAAGAATAAATTATCAGCAGGCGTTCTTACTGCCTACACTAACATGGTAGTCTGACGCACAAACATAATCTTTAGAATTTATATTTCCTTCTATATTGTCTCTTTACTCCTCGTTGTTCACTCATGTACTTTCCCCGCCACTCACTCCCATTTCCTTCCCTTTGCCTTTTGCCAGTGCTTCAGTCCTATAATGGCAATCCCAGATGTGGCTTAATAAATACTCTGCGGCCTGATGATTGAACCATAGATTCACTCGGGGAAGTTCACTGAAGATCCATGTTTCACAGCACCAACAGATGAGCCTGCTCATTATGGAATGGAAGATGTTTTTGCTCTTCAAGTATCGAGCGTGCAGGAGACGTGGGGCTGGGAGAGGACCTTTTTCTCTGCATGCCCTGAGAATATGTTTCACATTAGGGACACATCATATTTCATGTCTTTTTATCAGGAAGATGGTCAGGAGTACGGTCTGTGTGGAGCTAGTGAGACCGCAAGCTAAAAATACATTTATGTGCCACGGTTTAGGCTGCCATAGTACGCCCATTGCATGCATTGAAATGATTTAGTGCAGATCAACAGCAGCAACATCAGCAGGCCTAAAAACACGCAGCACGTGTTTACATGGTCATGTGTGGGTGCCTGTCAACACTGGACGCGAGCGGCCGATCTGTAAAAAGGAAGCATGTGAGACAGTAACTTGAGTTGTTAAGGCAGAAAAAGGGACAGGTCAACTAAGACAGACATGGATTCTGGTATCCTGTGTGTCAGTATACAGCTTTATAAAAGCCTCCTGTATGGTAGTATTGATCTGAGATTCTGTGTCTAGTGCGTTTCCATAACTAATGAAATAGCTTATTTATTTATTCATATCTTTGGCAGGTGGTCATTAGTTCCTAATCTAATTTCCCCCTTTCTGAAGTCAATCTAGACTCAAAGCTTTATCTACTTACCTTATGTTTTAGACAGTCCTTTTCCATAGACACAATTTCATCTGAACAACATTAGTCATTATTCAAAGCAACAGGAAATTCTCATCACCTCAGTGTCTTACATGAGGTAATGTTGAAATGTCGTGATGTCATAGAAATTGGTTGAATTTCCCCAATTCTTTGTTTCCCTGAGTCCCGTTCCATCTCCTTCTTTACTTAAATAATTTCTCACCATGCGGAACAAACATATCAGAATTGTATTTCCTAACAGGCCACAACTGTGTTCTTTCTGAGTCATGCGATCTGTGTTCTTTTCTCTCTTGTAGAGCCATTACATTGACTGACCATATATCAAAACTGAGTTCTGAAGTATGTTTGTGCTTTGGCCCCCAACCTTGACCCGCCGTCTCACAACACATCTGGTGAAATCCAACAACGAAGACCAATCACTTTTATTTTTCTTATTGTTTTTCTTAAGCGTCCCCACCCTGTTCATTCAAATTAAGCTTTATTTTTCCAGGTTTTGCACAACCGGTTTACAACTCAGATCAAATGTAAAGACGCAAGATAAAAAATGCATGACAAACCACTCACGCTAACAGTATGTCACACTAAAAGTGAAGACCATGGTACGTAAACTTTGAACATACTGTTGTTCATTTTCAAACAACAAAACATCTAGGTTTAAGGTAATTACAGCTGGTGCACAGACAGTCCAGTACATGAGAAACACTTGAGACACGACAAGAACTAATAAATTGTCAAGTTTGCTTGATTCAACAATTACACCTAACAATTATTAAAATTACAGTTAATTAAAAAGGCCCTGCTGTTCTAGTGCAGTTTTCAATTTCTTATCACCAGGTGGCAGAAATACCCAAAGCAAAATAAATGCACAAATAATGCTTCCAGCCACTTGATAGGTCCAGTGACTGGCTTTTCTGGTTTCTTCTCCAGTTTGTGAGAAAAATATTTCCCTTTAGACTGATGTTGGTCTGCAGCAAACGCTTTTTAAATTTAGAAACCATTTCACATCTACTTACAATGGTACTTTGGGTGTAGATGACAGTGGTGAGAAAGAACACTACAGTCTATGTGCAAGCAAGGTGATCAAAATAATACATGCAATGTCACTCTTAGGTAAAAATGGAGAACGGACATTGCAAATAATTTATCAATTTAATTCAAAAGAAGTTTGAAAAGTATAGTCAGTACGCAAAGGGTCTTTCAGTAGCAAATGTGTGTTAAAACCCTCCTCTTCCATCACCTCTTGCTCTTCCCTCTCTAGGCTCTAGTATCTGAGCATATCCAACTTTCCTCCTCCCTCCTTGCTTTGACACCTCTTTACACCACCTGTGACTTACCAGACTCACCAGCAGCTCTGGCCCAGGTTTTGTGCCACCCACTGCCTGGCCTGTTGCTTGATGGCTTGGATCAAAACTTCCGGTAAAGGACTGAGCTCTGCCAAGCTGACTGTGTGCAGTACCAGTGAATCCAACTTTCTCGAAGACTGTTACATGGTAACAGACTTTGAGAAAGTGAGGCTCAACCTGTGGCTGTGGCTGTGACTGTGGTCAACAAGGATTCATGGCAGTTACACTTGATTTCCTATATTGCCCAGTTTTCATGTGGAAAAAAGACGTAACCATCTCTGGGAACTTCGCAGTGTACTTCTGCAGCATAACCAACTTCTCCACTAATGGCAAGCTCCAAGGACAGGGTGTTTTAATATAACATGTTCAGCCAGGAATTTGCCTTAAAATCAGTGCCTTATGGAAGGTTAATGTTAAGCAGATATAAATTATGGACAACCTGAATATAACTCAGTGATAGTATTGTCTTTGGTTTCTATTTGTGTGCACGCGTTGGGATATTTGTGTCATCAGTTGACTTGAGAATAGATAAAGAGTGCCAAAATGTTGCAGTTACATTCACTCGTGTGTCTTTTGCTTGCCCATAACCACAGACGAACCTCTGCCATCTGCCACAATTGTCGAAATGTGTTTTTGACAGCTGCATGGTGTGTCATGTACATGAGGGAGGTTACACTTTGATCTCAAAGCCGAATGTATGAAATCCACACAAGTGCATATCACAACCAGGCCCTAAAATTGTGTTACATGTAATAAATCACACCATTGTTTCGCATCCCCCGTTACATGAGAACCAACACACTAGATTTATTTCTGTTGGTCAGCGCCCATTCTGGCATTGTTTCACATGTGCGATGATAATATTTCACAGCAATATTAAGGACTATTTCACTGGTTTAGAAATCTGCCAGGGCTGGTTGCCATGCTTGTGATTGCACTCGTTTTTGCTTTACATAAATAACAAGGACATCGCAAGGAAAGTTGATTTTGTTTGGGGGAGACTTTCAAGGTGGGGTTCAAATTAAGAATTATCTCATACTCTACCTGACTTAACTTACAAACCTGAGTACAGTTAGACTTATGAGTCTATGTCCCTACATGTGCATTTCATGGAGAGACGTGCTTGCTTGTTCAAACACAAACTCTGACACCCACTTAAGTAGAAGTCAGTGTTTACATGTGGGTGTGTATTTGTGTAGAGCACATACACCAAAATGCCTGAAAGAAAGAAAGAGGGGGCGGGGGGGGGTTAAATGTTCCCATGGAAGTTCTGTGAGCTCCGTGATGCCCTCAATTTGTTTGGTCGCTCCTGTCAAGCTAATGAGGTGAGTGAGTGAGGGCGGCCTGGTGGAGGCAGAGGTCAGCCAAGAGCCAGTGCTGCCTGCCAGGCTGCTATGCTTAAGGCTGTAGCCCGGAGCCCGACTACAACTCTGGTCACGGCACAGGCCCCTAGCGAGGCTTGGCACACTGCATGCCCATCTGCTACAAGTGAACACACACAGCACGGCAAAGGCAGGTTTCTGCTGATGTATGTGTGGGCCACTTTTCCATGTAAAAAGTTTATTGGCACGTACTGTCAAGCTTGAAGACTTGAAAGCACGAACATACACACATGCACACACACACACACGTTTCACTTTTTGGGGAAGTTTCCTTCTAGTCTTCATCAGGGTGGACTGCCCCCACCATCTGCCAGTATAGCACTCTGGATGCTTCAGTACATGCATCAATATGAGCAATTCTTTTAATTATGGGTGTTGTGCGGCTGATGCCTCTGTGTTTCCTGGACACAGTTCCAGTTATTGGGTCATTCTCTCAGACTGAAACCCAATCTGATCACAGCTTAAATGCCTGCAGAAGTTAAGATCTGTTTTTCTAACTTTTTTCTCCTTTTTCTTTCTATGTGGCATGTAGTATGTGCATGTGTGTGTGACTTTGGTTCTTTTCCAAAGTTACTTAGCGGTCAAGAGGCATACTTATTTGTACAAATTGGGCCCATCCACTATTGGAGCCACATGTTGTGTTCAGATGCTGTGGAGTATAAATGTCAGATTAAGCTCCACAGTGGGGATATCACATCTATGCATTTTTGTTCGTCACTGCAAACTGTATCCTATGTATAATGGAGTTTATTTGAGCTACAAAAGTTAGTTTTTACATGTTTACATAATAATATGTAACGATCCTGTTAAGTGATTAAATCCATACAAGTGAAGTTAATGAAAAACAGAGTTAGTTGTTTATTTTAATCTGAAGTAGCCTTATCATCCTCCAGTGTCTTGGAGTAAACGGGGCCTCATATTCCACGTGCTCAGTACCTCTGTAGCCTTTAGAACTGCAGCTCTGAGCTGAAAATGAGTCGGCACACCTGCTGAATGTTGCAGCTGTGGTTTTGACACTGAGTCCACAGAAATGGAGAGAGGTCAAAGGCCTTCACCTCTCCTTCTCTCCCATCTCCTCGGCCGCACTTCTCAACCCTCTGACCCTTGAGCCCTGGGGGTAGCATAGCAGCACCAGTATCACACGTGTATAAATCAACACGCTCACATACACACAGCTGAGGGTGATTTGAATCAGGGGTCAAGGTCAGGGAGCAGATGGGGCGTTGTGTCGTGACCTCATGTGGACAACAGGAGCTTGATTAGGCTGTCTGCTGGCTCCACCCATCGTAACTCTGATTGGACTTCAACTGCTTACTGCCACCTACCACCTTTTTTGGATAATTTGAAACTTACTGCTAACATCTGTATTGGCTTGCTAACAATGGTCCTCTGCTTTTCTTGGCATGTTACCGCCACCAACTGTTGATCTTGGGAATAGTGTAAAATCATCAGAAGCACCCACGTTCTTCATAGTGTGTACAAGATAGAGATATTTTAGAAATGTTTTGTCATCTAGAGTGATTTTCCACTTTATTCCTAACAGTCAACAAAGACTAACTTTAATTGCAACCATCCTTGTCCAAATGATTTATCCCATTTACTATCCTTGTGCAATTGGGCTAGGCTGTCCTGTGATTCGATACAGTCTGCCAGTAGCCTAAGAAACCAAACCAAATTACACCATTACAATCTTTTTGTGGTTGAAAGACAGTGTGGAACGTCTCCCCTGGGAAATGATTATGGCCAGGCAGATCTTTGCTGGGCCACTCAAATCGTTTGGGCTTTTACGTGTTGATGGACAGAACTGGAAAAGGGAGTAGTCATACAAATCATTGGAGCGGCTTGGAGTTGAATTTGTTTACAACAAAATGGCTGCCAAGTGTAAAAGATATTAACAGCAAAAAACTCTCAAGGACAAACAGTTAACAGTTATTAAGACATGATGAGACGAGAATACCTTAATAGCTTAATGTCAAATGGCACAAACAATGTGGCGGGTGAGTAGTTCAATCCCCGGTACGTGGGCCACAAAGTGTCCTTGAGCAAGACACTGAACCATGAGTTGTTCCCACTGCTTGGCACTGATGTGTGAATGTGTGTGTGCTTGTATAAATGAAAAGCGATATAAAAATGCAAGACAATCACCAACTACTGAGTCTGGCTACACCAAGTTTGTTTGTTGGTGGTTTTAGTTTCTTTTCTGAGTCATACGCTTTGAAAAAAATCTTGTTTGTTTGTTTTTTCAACGGACTGAAGTTTTAGACAATCTTCATATATCCTTTATTCACATTCTTTATTGAGTGTTTTTGTTTTGGGGCTGACTTCAAATTTTATGGAATGTCACTTGGAGAAGACATCAGCCTTTAAACTGGACAGTTCGTGTCATATTTGGATGGTGTGGTGCAGTATTAAACATAAAGTACTTAATACCACAGGCTGAGGTTTAATCTGTGGATTTTTATGGAAAATCTCAGGATTTTTAAGTAAGGAGAAACATGTGAGAGAAAGGAAAGACATAGAGCTTGTTAACGTAATGAAACACTCACAGGATCAGTTGTTGTTTTACTGCGGTGGGAGCCAAAAGCCAAGCCAGCAAGTGGTTTGGGTTCATGTCAGGGTCTCCTCTCCCACAGCGTAAGTGCAAATGTGACAATGATGCTAACTTCCACTGTGAGTGGCAGACTCCTTTCCCATATGACTTACGATAGGAACTGTCATAAGAACAGGTGTTGCAAGCAGCTATTGAACCTTATACTACATTATATGTGGAGGGTTTTCTTATTATGTGATGATTGCATGAATTTCAGCAACACTGAACATGGTTAGGAAAGTTAGCAGATAACGTATTATCTATTGGCAGCAGCAATAAGACTGATTGTCTTATTGTCACAGATGCCCATGTGCAAGGCAGTATTGTTAGGAGAAATATCTGGACTTTACTCACAGGCGGTGACAGACAAAGACAGACAAATGCACTGGCACACAACAAACACAGGAAGTTGTCAGCGAAAGCGGGAATAAGGAAGAACTCAATACCAGTGACTGTTTACAGTTGCCACGATTACAGCCCACTCCTTCCACGCAGACACTCACATCCCGACAGTCCCACCAGGCAAATGCATCTGCCAGCGAAGATCCGGCTGGAGCGAGAGAACACTTTCCCAGAGATATCAGTGACGTACATATGTGAGCAGAAGCACACACACATGCACAGAAAGCGATGTCGTGTCAGTCACTGTAGGGCTTCATTGTTTTCATTTTTTGCTGTAATGCCTGTTTATTTTAGCAGCTTAGCCAGTGAATCACCAGAAATCCCAGGGGGCTCATTGTGATTTTTATTCCTCTATACCATGAAGGTTAACACATAAATAACTACATATAACATGATTATATGTAATATGTCTAACTTAAGTATGCTGTGTGTATGTAAAGAATGTCAGTCTTATTCGTGTGATAGTATGAAAATTACAGACCCAGACATTACATTCTTTTGTGTAAAGTCAGGAAGTTCTCCAGGTTTGGGCTTAAACAGTATCAGTGGCATGGCCTGACAGTGGAAAAACTGTGGCAATGAAAACCTATGATCAGTCTCATGGTAATAGGCATATAATGATTTGGAGAACAGGGAAGGGCGAATGGTATGTTGGCATGATTGACAGACTGAAGGGAGAGCTACAGAGGACGCCAGGACAAGTAGGCTGGGACACAGGTCTAGACGCTTTGTAGGCAAGATGAGAGGCCGAGTGTTTGCTTTCCGGCTCTGAAACGGATATGTCCTTCTCTCGCTCCTTCGCTTTTTCACCTTTTCGTGAATTTTCCTCTCCTCACCTCTGAGTGTAGTGGAGGAATTTGCACTGTGAGTCACGAAATCGGCATTGAGAAGCTAGGGTGTTTTGGCGCCAACGCTACAAACGTCTACTCATGTTTAGTGAGAAATGGTACAGTTACAGGCTTGGACTGACCTTTTTTGCAATTACTAATCACCACTGGTCTTGAACATAGAGCGTATAATAGTCAATCGTGCAATCGTGTTGTGCTAATCCGGAGAGTAATACAATGCAGGCTACTTTATTTGGGCCAAGCCTGACCGAAAGCTCCTAGTGCATGAACCTAAGAAACTACCATTGGAAAAATGAACTTAAAGGGCTTTTTATGGTACTGAGAACATATCACACATTGCTGCTTGGAATTATGCAGTACATATCACCCTTTTGCTGCAAGCACTGGACAGCTCTACCTGTTTTCACAATAGTGTCGAGTGTGGTATTACAGCTCTTTGAATGTGTGTTGTCCTACTGCTCCCTGCTTCCTTTTCTGTGAATCATTGCTGGCCTTTATCCCCCTGTCTAAAACTTCTGTCATATAGTCACCTGATATGGCCTGCAGCCAGAAAGGATTTTGTTTGCACACTAAAATCTTGCCCCCAAAGTTTATTTGCATTTTCTTCTTAAAAAATCTGTTAATTGCTTAACAGAAGGCTATACAGTACAGTAAAAGTTAGACCTGATCATGGTAATTGATGAAAAGGAACCCTAAACCTATCCATCCTGCTCAGAACAAGTGTACTACACTTCATGGAAATCCACCTCATGATTTTTGAGACATTACAGTTGAAACCACAGAAATCAACTTAATTAATGGCAAAGAGAAGATATTCATATTCATATTTATGAGTGCAGAGTGATATTTCATGGCTTGTATTGAATAAAGCTTCCAGTAACTTCTTACAGAGTGACTCCGATCAAATCCAAATTAGTCTGTAAAGCAAGTACTAATCACTGTCACATGTTAGTGGTTGTTGTGTGGAACTGTTTCGTGGTCAAGCATAGACAGATAGATGAAGCATCTCACGCAGTTTTTTCTTTTTTTTTTTTTTTCTTTAAGCAGAAGCAGTGTTGATTTTGGATGAACTAATGGGTCTTTGAACATCCATCTGGTTTTAGAAGTCGTGACATCTCTTTACTTTTTCTCCAACTGTCGCCACAGCAACTGAAGGCCTCTGTTTTCCAGGATAGTGAGCATTTGTGAGATTTTCTGGATTCCCATGTTGGCAGTTTGGGTTCAGAAACTACTTTTATGCTTACAGGAGCAGGATTGAGGAAAACTAAATGAGATTCCCTAATCGGTACTAACTTCTCTTGGATGTAACTGGATGTCTTTTGACTGTTTAATCTGTAACCTTTGTATCAACGTTTGCAAATCTTTCTATCAGTAGATTTGGCCATTGTAATATCGAGACAACAATACCATCATGAGGTTAAACTGGAAATTACATTTCCCTCTATTAACTTATTCAAAAAGCTAGGTTGCTGGGGAAAACTATACATCATTTTAAGATGTAGCTAAGACTTTTACAATTTCAGACATCTGAAATAGAAGAGAACATGGTAGCATCTGAAGCATCTGAGGGTTAAAGTAGATATAAAAAAATATTTAAAGTTACAAAACTGCAGTTCATGTAGAAAGAAAATTGTTTTGTAAAAGATGACCTAACCGTCACCTCAAAATACATGCAATTCCAAACAACAAATGAATAAAGCAAGTGGTCTGGGATGACCACTGAATCCCTCCATTCTGGCTTCTTGACCTTGAATCAAAGCCCTGCCTTTGGAGGAGAACAGGGGGAGTAGGGCACTGGAGGCCACATGGCCACATGCTACTCATCCACCTGCAGTGTGACAGGCAGACAGGCCATGTCACAACAGTCACAAACACCCCCGTGCCCTAGCCTAACCTCAGCCAAACCCCTCCCCACCCTAGCTAAACCCTGGTGACCTATGCAGCCATCTGTTACAGGGGTCTGGGATATGGTGATTCGTTGGAGGAGAGTGGGGAGAGGGGCGGGACTGGAGCAGGGATTGGGGCTCCTGGATTGATGATGAGACTGAGGAGCAGTGACACATCAAACAGCTATTCAGTGAAAAGAATTTTATTTTATTGTTTTTAAAATTAGTTTTTACAAGTAATTTTACATGCTATATGGCTGTAGGATGCCCATATATCTGGAAGCTTTAGATGGAGTACGCCACTCCTTCTCTCTGGAGCCATCAGTGCTGCCATAAAACACTTCTGGATGTGGAAGACAGCCCAGTCTGCCTTAAATACAAACAAGAATTTTCCCAGTGATAAACACACTGTCTTTTATCAACAACCTGATTTGTTTTGGTGTTCAAATGTGTTCTGTGAAGATAAAAACAACCATCTCATATTCACTGTGGTCTTATTTTACCAAGCGATTAATGCATATCGCATTCTGGCACGTGCACACTTCTTTTGTTTGGATTTATACAGGATAGGATAGGATAGGATAGGATAGGATAGGATAGGATAGGATACGAAGCAACCTCTGCCACAACTGCAATAGCCACTTGAAGCTTGCTCCATATTCCAGTCCTTGTAGACCTCCATGTTAAAATGCAAGACTTTACTAGCTCGCCGTAGACTGAGTAAAAGCCACGTGCAGGTCACTAGAAATCTGTCTGCCTAAAAATAACCTGCCCACCTCAGCTTAGTCCAGTTGATAGAGAGACTAAGGCACAGCCAAGTTGAGGAATGCTGGGGCCAAGGCACTGCCCCTTTTCAGTAACCTGTGAGTGACTTTATAGAGGTGTGTCCACCTTTATATACTGTATAGGCCATGGCTGACTCTGGGTTTTCCAGTGCAGATACACTGCCTGGCCAAAAAAAAAAAAAAAAAAAAAAGTCGGCAGCAAATAAAAAGGTCACACACTATAATATGTCGTTGGCGCCTTTAGTTTTGATTACAGCACGCATTTGCTGTGGCATTGTTTCGTTAAGCTTCTGCAATTTCACCAGATTTATTTCCATCCAGTGCTGCATTCATTTTTCATCAAGATCTTGTATTAATGATGGGAGAGTCTGACCACTGCACAAAACCTTCTCCAGCACATCCCAAAGATTCTCAGTGGGGTTAAGGTCTGGACTCTGTGGTGGCCAATCCATCTGTGAAAATGATGTCTCATGCTCCCTGAACCACAGTTTGAGTCTGATGAATCCTGTTATTGTCATCTTGGAATATGGCTGTGCCATCAGGGAAGAAAAAATCCATTGATGGAATAACCTGGTCATTCAGTATATTCAGGTAGTCAGCTGACCTCATTCTTTGGCCCCATAATGTTGCTGAACCTAGACCTGAGCAACTGTAGCAACCCCAGATCATAGCACTGCCCCCACAGGCTTGTACAGTAGACACTAGGCATGATGGGTGCATCACTTCATCTGCCTCTCTTCTTACCCTGATCCCCCCATCACTCTAGAACAGGGTAAATCTGGACTCATCAGACCACATGACCTTCTTCCATTGCTCCAGAGTCCAATCTTTATGCTCCCTAGCAAATTGAAGCCTTTTTTTCCAGATAGCCTCACTGATTAAGTTTTCTTAAGGGTACACAGCTGTTCAGTCCCAGTCCCTTGAGTTCCATCTCTCTATCCTGGGATATTTTTACTGGCATGTGCTTGACATGTACCCAATGACATGTCAAGAACGTGCTCAACTATATTCAGTTCTTTGCAGAGTCGGCAGATAAAATCAACATATTTAGTTTGCAGTTATTTACCGTTTAGTCATTAGACAAAAACCTACAGTGATTTTGTTGTTACACTTAATTGTGTCGCTGTCTTTAATTGTTACTGTAAGAAGTAGGGCACTCAAATGTTGCATGTTTTTAATGCTGAAAGACTCTCAAAGAGAAAATAAACTAAATAAAATAAAATAAAAACGTTAAGTTCACAAACCTTTGCTTGTGTGAGCAGAGATGCTTCAGAAGAGCTGTCTCACTTAACAGATTGTACATATTTAACAAAAAACAAAGTGTTTTCTTAGCTCTCGAGACTGTTTGCAGGCTGTAGCTGATCACGGGAGCATGAGTACAACAACCTAAAAAGACAGTAACTGGTTTGGACATAGTGCCTTTAGAACAAAAAAGGTCTCAACATGAACCAAACAGTGAACATTTCAGAATGATTATCTTACACCCCCGTGTCTCTGTCTGTGTCAGTAATTCTGCTACAACTCAACAAATTAACATGATTTTGACCTTCCCAACTTTGTTAGCAACTGTTATCATCACTGCTAAATAGTGAACAGTGTTTGGCACATTGTATAAATGAACCAATCATAATTTAACTCTCAACATTTAACATCTATGTTTCATTATTTCATTTTAAGTCCAGTTTGCACCGTTGTTCTTTTTTATTGAATACAAATACTTACAGGACGGGGACCAAACTATTGGTGCACAACATCTGCAAAACATAGGAGGTTATGTGGTTGTACTGTGTGGGGGAGTGTATATTGAGTCTGTAAGAAAGTATATGTAGGTAAAAGAGGAAAAGAGAGATAGAAGAAAAAGGAATAAATAAATGCATGAAAGAGAGAAAAAAGGAAAAGAAAGTGAACAGCTAATGTGTTATTTTACTTCTCAGGCCTCGAAAAGCCAAACAAGGAGCTTCAAAAACGCCTCAGTAGAGCCAAGGTGGAGTGCACAGTTTTTGGAAGTCTATGAGAAAACTTTACTGTACACATAAAAATGCTGATTAAGGAAGCTTTAAAAAATCCGCTTCATAAACCCCCAAAAGCAATTTCATTCTCCACTAACTTCCTTCCATCAAAGCCATCACATGCCTATTAGACATCATGACTACATTATTACTACTGTCTGATGAGTGTGTGAGCAATTTCACATTTGTTGTTTGTGGAAAGGAGACCAAAAGAGCAAGCGCCAGATTCAGAAAAAAATAATCCAGGCCAGTCATGTATTGGTGGTTTTGCAATAACATCCTGAAGGTTGTATTTTTAGTTGGTCTTTGACTCAGGGACCTGAGGCGGGCAGCACAGGAGGGCCCTTACTGTCTAAACGCTGAACACGCGAAACAGCATTCGATGGTTTTGCTTTTGAGGCGCCAACATGGAAACATTTGGAATAGGAGTGAGTCACACATACCGGTCACAGGATGGACCTTCACTCATGCATCCACAAAACACTCACACACATATACAGTTTGCGTGTATGGGTGAACTCACTCCGGTGCACTGCACACACACACACACACACACATTTGTTACCGCCATACATGGGCCAGTGAGTTGTAGCCACCTCAGACATCCAGTTCACTGAGATGTTAAAACTGTAAGCTTTTAAATACGTTTTGTAAACACAAACACATCTTGTATGTTTTATGGTTCCTTTCTTTGCGTACAGTCATAATTTGCATTTACTCACTTGTCATTCTGCAACTTTGTGTTTTTACTTAATATATACTGTATTTGCACCACTCTGCATCAAAGTAGAGCAATTGCAGTATAGTATAGATATTTGCTTTCTGCTTTCAACATTTGCACTCCATCTGGCAAGTGTAAACTGACATCTCTGTGCGTCCAGTTGGAAGCAGGAGGCATGGCACTCTTTTTTCACTCCAAATGGTGACATGTTTCCATGTGTGACAATGGGCAACAGGCTTTAGCAAGAAACTGGACACCTGTTGCTCTGGTCCGATTACCGCACTTGCCCAGTTAGACATATTATGGATTTTCAGATTTTCCCTTCTGCTTAGCGAAGTGGTAAACTGCACTTTCAAATCAGACATTTAAAATAATAATGATACTAATAATAATTAATCCGGCATGGAGATCACTTTATTGCTTTGTGATGTTTGCTGAAGATTATCTAAGTTGTATGGGAGACTGTCCAGTGTCACATGACTGAAATACATAGAAATCAACGTACATTCGAAACTTTCCAAAGTCACGGGGAAAATTATCTAATAAGCATTATAGCTTGACATTTTGATCATTGTTCTTCATTCCTTTTCTAAGTAATCAATATTTTAATGAAGACCAGGGACCAGGTTAAATGTGCTGAGACAGATAACCAACACCATCCTCCTAGTACAAAGTGTGAAGCAGCATGGCATTTGGTAGACCACTGCAAAGAGTGGGAAGGTCAAAACCGGAAACTGCAGTTTGCAGTTGGCATTGGATTCTTTCAACCATCATTTTTGTCTAATGTAAAGAAGGATGTCAGGAGGTATTCAGAGGAACTGTTGGGAAAGAGCCATGCATTCATCATCCATTTGTTAAAAATAGTCAGTTTACATTCAGCATTTAGTTGGGATCGACTGTTTTTTAGACCTGGGCTAATTTAAGCTGGCAGCCATCTTATGCATAGTACAAAAGAAAGTAGTGTGGACGACAACAAGTCCTCTCACATTACAACAAAAGTGATCATTTATCATGCCCTGTGGTTTGTGTACAGTTATGTTTGGGCGATTTAAACTACTTGTGGTTATGGAAAGCTCATACTGATCGGGTAAATGAAGTCATTGTTTACATTTCATAATGATACCTATCAGATGAGAACCGAGTCAGGTAAAGCCAAACCAAACCCTGGCCAATGACTGTGCAAAAAGCGAATGGCAGGCAGCAAGGGCCCCACAATCAAATGAACAGAAACGTATTTGGTTTGGCATGCTTGGTTTGGACGTAATTAATCTTTAATTTTACAGCAATTGTCAGTCTACAAAGCCAAGATTATGAGTCTGAATATCAAAAAATCTAACCGACAGGAGAGTTTTTACAAATGAAAACACAGACTGAAAGTATTATCCCACTAACTGTCTGGCCACAAATAGACCATCTTGTCATCTGGACCCCCTGTGGAGAAACTAATTACCATTTCTCCAGAGTCTCAGCTATATTTCAATGTGTAAGGGAGAGTGAAATACAGTAAACCTCCACTCAGTGAGCATTGTGACTAGTGAATGTAGAAGAAAGATACATTTCACATGTGGAACACAAATTCAGATTTAGTCCTTGCTTGTGGCTCAGTAGGTTTTCCATGAACCAAAAGATTAGTGGTGCAATCCTCGGAACACATGCCAAAGTGCCCATAAGCAAGAGACTCTACTGAACTGCACCTGCTCCCAGTGCATGGTGTGTGCTATTGTGAGCGAGCGGGTAGATGTGTCACTGTGTCTGTAAAGCGCTTTGAGTACCAATAGAATAATACCAGTAGAAAAGCGCTATATAAAAACAAGACCATTTACAATTTAACTGGGATCAGCAGAAAAAGTATGTTCCATTCACACATATTTACACAACATATACATTATTGGGGTTCCATGTTTGAACTGCGCAATAGCACATGTACTCTTCTCAATAAAAAGTGTGTAACCTTCTTACCACCACTAAGAGAAATATATCCAGCATCTACTCAAGGAGAGGAGCCCGTTAAAAGACTGACATCAAGTGGCCAGACGTATTACTACAGACCACTATACTGACCACTTTAACCAGAGTTCACGCTTGCAGTCTTTAAACATACAAAAGCCAAGTACTATCTATAATAAATGAAAAAAACTGTTTCATTCAGCCATTTTAAGTTAAATTTTCTTGCATTATCTTGAACACTTACAGTTGCCCGGACAGTATCCTTGAAACCAGAAATATTTAAAATCTAAATTTAATTATACAGAGTAAGGTGCAAATAGGTCACAACTGATCACCAGTGAGTGCATAATAGCACCTCCATAAATGCTTACTTTTTTTCCTCAGCAGGCCATCTTTAAAGATATGAAATTCTAACCCAAGCTTTTTATTTGGTTTTTGAGTTTAGAGTTCTCAGGTCTGGAGAAAATGTCAATACATCATTGAAATTACAGGAGTGGCTGAGATATGTATTTTTTATTTTCCCTTTTTACTGTAAATCATTTAATACAGTCTGACAATTTCATGAACTTAGGTGCAGTTCCGCATTCCACCTGTCATCATCACTCAGAATGAATGAATATTTAGATTTTCTGAACACCACCAAGATTTTCTTAACTTTTTATCAGTTATTTTATTATATTTCTTTTTTTATATGAAAAAAAGTAGCAGTCCTTGGATTTTTCTTATTTCATTTTGTCTCTCTGTGTTCCAGCATGATTACCGGTTACCTCATCTGCCAAATCTCCAACCCACTTCAGCACCACTCCATTCAACAGCCTGCCATTTCAGCCTGCTTCCTTACTGCCTTCGCTTTAACCTGCCTGCCACAACCAACCATCGCCAACCATCAGACTAACTAATCTCTGGATCTGTGTTCTGCTTCTGGGTCCAGTTTGCATTGCCAGATACAGACTGTATAGTAAATTGACTTGAATTTTCTCATTTCTATACCACAAAGCTCAACTGTTTGGTAAAAGAACAGGAAGATGCATTTTTATTTGTACTGCTTTTTAATGGGTTTTTTTTCAGAAATAGTAAAAGCCATACAATGTTGCAAACCAAACATGACAAAGCTCTATACAGGCATAGTAGCTCTTTCACACACATTCTACAGTCCAGAGTGATCTGTCAAAGTGGGCAGATGCCACTGGAGATTCCATGTTGGCAAACAAATAGCTAACATTCAGTTTAAGGTTTAAGAAGTCCTTTTACCCCAACAAGCATTTAAAGGCAAAAATAGAATTGTTTGTTGTTGTTATTTTCAAATACATGAAAATGAATACCTACCAATACCAATACCAATACTTGAAAACTATCTATAAGCATTTGTCTGGGAAGCCTGGGCTGAAAAATATTGGAGGATTCTGTGTACAGATTAGTCAGCAAGGTTACAATGTGACTTGAGCATGCAAGCTCCTGCTAATAAATAATGGGACATTCTAGTCAGATATAAAAGCCCTGTAAGTGCTGTATTTTTTATTTTAAGAAGGACATCCGAGTCAGTGTAGGGCACCAAAGGAACCCTGATTTATTTTTATTTTACATCATGCTGCCAGCTAATTCTGTGTTATAAGGGCTAAAGGAGGGAGTGGCAATCTTTGAAGGGGATTTAAAATGAAAGCGCAAAACTTTTAGACATTTGTTTCCCCAGTATTTTTTTTTTTTTTAAACTAAACAAGCATTTAATTATCCAAGGTGGCATAAATACAGCTAAAACACTGTTTAAATAAAAGTGTAGTGACTTTCTACACCACATGAGGGCAGCAGCTACTCATAGAACTGACTGTGTTTTCTTTACAATTTTCCAAACTAGTAAGTTTGCCTTGACACATGCAATGAAATGAAATGGGTCTGTTGAAATCTGATATTCTCTTTTTAGGAGTAGAAACACACCGATCATACTTAAACATTTAAGTGCTAAACTTGGACAATGTATTTTCTAGGCAGGTTTAAGTTAATAAAACAATGGCATTGGCATAACTTTAGGAGAACTCCAATTTGGACTTTAGTAACAACAATCTTTCATACAAAATATCCCCCCTCTCTCTAAAAAGACAAAACAAAAAAAATAATGGCTCCCCAATAAAATAAGAATGTTAACAAAAGTAACTGACGCTGTGAAAAAAAACATTCGAAAAACAGTGATACACTTTTAAATGCACACACTTTACACCTTATATGTCAATGCACTTGACTTTAGCCAAAATAAAAGCAATCTTCACGCTTTCGGTAATCTTGCTGTATACTTTATAATACAAGATAACATAGAGCAACAAAGCAAAAAAATAAATATCTTAAGTCACTGTTTTATATATATCTATATATGTATATTTATATGTATAGCTTACTTTTGGGTAGGGTGAGTGTTAACAGTTTTGGCTGGCTGATGCAAAGACTTTTTTCCTTTATGGAAACTGAAGAGCAATATAGTAGGACAAGGCCTTTCTATAAAGATACCTAATCTTGGCCCCTCAGTCATGAGCAAAATAGTGTGGCTATGTGCTGAACAGACTGAACAGAACATGGTGGCAAAAAGTAGGCAAATCCTACGCTTTACATGTCCAACAAGAACAATCTCTTTGTGGAGGCAATGATCCCACGGCTGTCTTACTGATGTTCTGTGTTCATGTTAATGCTGCGGACAAGTCAAGAGTTTTTACCTGATTTCTTCAGACTCTAGCTGCACTTCAGAGGAACAACATCAGCTGCGTCTTTAGTTTCACTACTGGATTGAACAGGGAAGGACCTGTGGTGTTTTCGAGCACAACCTTATTTCCAAGTTTGCCTAATTGCATATTTAAGACAGCACAGATAAGCTATGTCCTTCTTTTTTTTTTTCATAAAAAGCTCTGAATTAAGGAAAGAAAGTCAGGCACCCAATGTCATCTAGAACATTCCTACTCAAAAAGCAATCTAGAATATTTACACTAACCTCACCAGCTGCAATTAAAGTCCAAGAACACTTTTTGCAAGAAGGCAACGGTGTAGAATTGACCTACAGTATCAGTACATACAGAAAGAAACAGTTTTGAACAGTATTTTTGATTAAGCAGCCGTATTTGTTTTACAAAAGAATACTTCCAACCCTCCAACAGTGGCACACTATACATGCCCTGACTACTTTTTTTAAAATCTTTGGTTGACCAGTCAAAAGCCTGATAGATTTACAATCCACTTTTACATCATACTACTTGACTTCTTCTTTAAAAAAATAAAAATGACCAAATGAAACAATTGCTAAAAAAATAACATTTGCACACACAATGTCATTCCCTCTTCCTGTTCATGAGTTACCCTGCCAGGGAGATTAAAATCACCCCCCGTCCCATTGTCACACACAGCCACGCCCCATCCGGCACTTCCTCTGGTCCATTCTGGAGTCCGTTCAAGAATAAAAAGCACATGCATGCAAGCCACACACGCACAAACACACAGCACACTCTGTCTTGATGTCTTTTGTTTACTCACATACGCAACCACACACAGACACATACTTCTGCTTGTGTAAAAGAGCAGGAAAAAAAATAGGTGACGCATAAAACCAAAAGCTAAATTGTCCAAAACTGAAAGTGTCCGTGGTTAAAAGAAAAGAAAACAACCAAAGGCATTTTTAAAAAAGCGCCAGGGTTTTTTTTCTACCAGCTCTCATCGTTTCTGCGAGGCGATCATCTTCGAGACGAAGTTGACGATGGCGCTGGCCGGCTGGTCGGGGTCCAGCTCAGCGAAGAGGTGGCTGACATTGTCTGTTGTGCTTCCCTGCTTACGTGCCACAAACCCAAACATCCTGTAAACAGCCAATGTTAAAGATTTATTCACTACTGAGCGTCAGACGCATCAATAATCAGCACCATATTGGCAGATACCAAAGCATCCAGATAATAGAAGGTCTACTTACTTTGCTGTGCCTCCCTCAGGCTTGTTCCATCTAAAACATTTAAAAGGAAATCACAAGTTTAACATGTCAAAATAGCAAAACCAATATGCAATGTGGATTAGAAATATGATAATACTGATCAAGAAAGTCAAAAAGTTTGAATTTGTTTTTGACTGTTTCAGTCTCAGTTGTCATCTAACCTACATTTGAGCAGGCTAAACCATTAATAAAGGTAGTAACTGTCATGTCTCTCTGTACTCACTTTCTGTCCTGAGGGTCAGTATCGCAGAACGTGACAGTGTTGGTAGGGTAGTGGCGTCGGAAGAAAAGCCTGTAAAGCAGTAGACCAGCACAGACATTATAGAAACACCAATACATCAGCACAGTGGTTGGCCTAACATTTAACCAATGTAACCAACCTACATATGTTGATTGAAATACAATTACCACCTCATTAGTGAAGCGTTATTATATGCCTCTGTCAGTGAGTCAGATTTTGTCACAATCAGACTATGATTTGTTGAATTATCGCCAAAATTGTGTTTTATGAGATCAGCTTTTGACCACCAAAATCAAATCACTTTATACCTGAATCCACGTGAAGTGTGTTTGTGACAAATTTTAAGAAATTCCCTCAAAGCATTTCTGAAATATCACATTTACCAAACATGATTTTTAAGCTATGTGTTTCTCAGAGCAGATGTCCTCCTATTTGAATCAATACAGCTAACTGCATTTAATGTAACAGCTCGAGTCTTACTTGAGCTATACGCCTGTAAACGCCATCTGTAGTATATTTTAGAAATGTTAGTCTCTTTTCCTGCATTTTGTATGACTACAGTTGACTGTGTATTGTGATTTATATACTGTGTAGAAATGAAGCAGAGCTGTAATGTATTGCCACACTCTTCTTCATTAAAGTATAAGAAGACTAATTACATTAAGTCCACTACTACACGTAAGTCACATAACCTTATGGCATGTTAGAGGGTACGTTCTTTAGTTAATGTGAGCCAGGGAACCAGAATAAAACACCCTGCACCAGTGAATTTTTTAAGGCCAGTAATAATGACATAATGAACATTATTTGTTCAAAACAAATGGTTTTACTGAGGACGCATTTTAAGAGCCATTTAAAGACCAGTATGTGTACTGACAATTTTAAATAAACGGAACGGAAATGTATGCGAACAGCAACAGCTATTTGCTTACATTGGTTAATAATACCAGTAGGGGAGATGTATCAGTGGTGATTTAACGCAGAGATTGTTACTTGTTCCAGGAAGGCTCCTTGATTGGAATGCTGCAGTGACTGGCTCATGTTAATACTTTCCCTTTAAAAACACATTGATGTCTTAATCTTAGTCTTAAATTATGTAGAGTCATTAAAAGCTCTCTCAAAATACAATGCATCAAAATCTCCTGTTGTCATGCAGTGTTAACACTTGTGAGGCATTCTTAAAACATCCCCTGTTGTGAACTTGTGGACAGCAGGATTCACACTTACTTCCTTTGGTTGTCAGTGAGGGTGATGCCTTGTGAAGACACCTTGAAGTGCACAACGGTGGCAGTAGGTGGAGAAGCAGCAGCCAGTGTTTCAGATATGGCCTTGGCCACAGCCTGAGGGCCCGTCAGGGATTCCATCTCCACTGAGTTGATATAGAGAACATTGCATGCTGGGAAGAGAGCAGATGCCCAGTTAGATAACACACATCAAACACAATTGTCAGCGATCTGTTCATGCAAAAACATGGACTTCTTCTTATTAGAGAGCATGCTTTCTGGAACAAAGCAGTAGTTTTAGAAATGTATCTATTACAAATCATTCCACATAAAACATTCCGCCAGATGAGAAGCTGGATGTTATTGTTAAAAGACATTTCTCTGTAATCCAGGGTCTTTAAAGTATTTGTCTACATTTGTGCAGGTAACAACATACAGAGACAGGCAACAAACATAATGCACATTCCAGACAAAGGTTTCCAAAAAAAAGGGCACAGTGTTTACCATGGGCATCAGCAGGGGGCCTCTGCACTGGGGTAACAAGGATGTCAAGTTGTCAGAATAAGTATGTAAGATTATTTAAGACACATTCATAATGCGCTCACTGATGCTCTCTCTCCTAAAAATGCAGAGAGAGATTGACTATGCTAAAATCAAAAAACATGAAAGGACTGGACTTTTAACAATGACGATGGCCTGAGGTCTTACCTGCTCCTTGTTTCAGCCTGTCAGCCAGTGGATTTGTTATTGCGACCTGTGGCGCTTCCTCGATGAGATCTACATAAAACAAGAGAAAGGGCAAGTTTGCAGTTATTGTATCTTAGTTAAGTGATTTACATAAGGATGTTAAGATGTTTTTTATTTAATTCAAGTTTCATTCATTCATTCATTTTCTGCAATCGTATTAATATTCTCTTCTATATTCTTGAGCAACTAAAATTTCTTGGGAATATTTAACTATTTTGGATTTTTATAAATTTAAGGTTATATTTGGAGTTTTCTCTTAAAGAATGAGCTAAAGACCTTTAAACTTGGTTTTTGTGTTCTTGATCCAAATGCACTAATTCAAAGCTGTCAAGCTGTTAAAGTAGACAGATTTTTTTTCAATGATATTCAATAGAAAAGTATAACAGGAAACTGGTCAGATTGCAAGAAGTCATGGGAAAGTTGCGCTTATTGGAACTTTCCACTCCACAGTTCAACTTTGATGTCAGTGAGTTATTCCTTTTGTACATCAAACTATCTGGCTGAGTAAAGACAGCCAAGACTTTCGTGTGTCGGCACACAAAACTCAAGCAATGTTTATTTTGGCCTACCTTGAAATCATCCATGGAATGAACGTTAAGTAGTGACAGCTAATATGGTCTGTCCCTGCTGCTTGATTTAAAAATTACAAAAGAAATGGTGGATAAAAAACGAGAACCTGAACGCTTCTGCTCTTTGCTAATAAGAGAAGATGTTCTGTAAATCTATAAATCCACAATCATTTTGCAATTGTACAATTTATTTGAAAAAAGGGAAACTAACTGTTAAAAGTATTTTATTGTTGTGTGACATTTAGGAGCTGATGAAATGGGAAAATCTGTGCGCAATAATAACACTGTTCATATTCACAGACTAAGCAGTTTAGTTAGACTGTATACACCTACAAGGACACAAATTGGACGCTTATTATGTCACTGCTTGAATATTTACTTTATAGCTCAAAGTAAATTACAGTAAGCAAATGCTTAAATTCAAGGGAATTTCAGTCAGTAGAAAACATTCTAAAACTATTCAATGCACATACCTGTGGTAGGGATGAGCAGTTTGCAGGGAAGGGCCAGTGGTGTGATAGCATGTTGGTAGACCAAGGCAGACAGACAACCTTCCAAACAGAAACAGAACAGACAATCAAAAACAAGCGTTTATACTTCTTCTACTTGCACTATAAGGGTGCATTTAAGTAACATTTTGCTAGTTGGTCTAGAAACTGGAAAACTTTTCGTTGAATCTGTTCAATGACAAAACATTTTTTGGTTTTATAGTTTCAAATGACCCCCAAAGTCTATGAAATATGTGGATTTGTTCAAATGCAGCTCAAACAACACCTCTTGCACAACAACAACAAATAAGTGCAAATTAATAAAGCTGAACATAATTAGATTTGATAAAAGATTCGAAAGGATTCAGGTTGATAAGAGGATTTTCTGCTGGTTTTAGATTCACTAAAATGCTACTGAACCACAGCACGGATTAGTTGTGTTCACACTGAAGGAAACATCATAAATGGTGAGGAACGCAATACCAAAAAAAACATTACTTTTGGTGTTATTAGCTGGAAAATAAAAGAAATACATGCAGCAACTACACAAAGTGGCGTTAATAAACACAGTTCTGAGCTGGACAGGAGACAGGAGAGGAGGAAGAAACAAATGTTAAGAAGCTGGGTCTCTCACTTTTGGATTTGTCAAAAGAGGAGTGTACCGTGCAAACACCCGTGCACTGAAACACACGTCATCCAGCCTTACAGTGTAATTAGTAGGGAGAACACGAGTTAGATCACTTCACTCAATACTATAATTACAGCAGGATTAGAAAGTTTAGAACCTGGAACGCCGTTCAGATCTTTGAAAGGCACAAAGACAGACACAAAGAGAGAAAATACTAATGTTTGACTTTTCCTTCAGACTCATTATGGCATTCTAAGCTGTCAGCGTGGAAGAGTGTTTGTTTTAGAAACTAGAGAAGGACGCTTGAAGGGCTTCCACTCACCAAAGTAAGGCTCATTGGGGCAACCTTTCAGCTTTACTCCTTTAGGGCTGCTCTCAATCAGGAAGTGCCTCACCAGCTCGTTGGTGATGTCACCTGCAGCAAAAGACAGAGAGTGGGGTGAGTGACCCAAGGTAGTACACAGCTGATTAACATGGAGACATCGCCTCATGTCTTTGGTATTAAGATATTAACTTTAAGTCTGTCTCCACCCTGACCTGAGACCAAAACAAGGAGAAAGAAGAGCTTCATTAAAACAGGGTTAGTCAATCTAAATAGTTCTGGCATTTGTAATGGCTTTAAAGCAGCCATTTATGTAACCTGTCCTGCCCCTTACCTTTCTTGTTCTGATGCACAGAGGGCGGAGGAGAGGCCACCTTCATAGCCAAGCCATAAGCCCCCCTGAATGAGTGACTGTCTCGGATAACAAAGGCTCCAGGCTCCCTCTCTCTCAGTAGGCTGATAGCTGTAACGCAGTAGGGGTTTGGTCATTTCATACATCGGAATGGAATGGGTATTGATGCACAACACTGATGCACAACATTTCACCTCAAGATGAAAAAAAGAACCATTATGTAACCTTATTATTATTATACTCAATATAGCTTCCCAGATGATGGCATGCTAGTATAGCTGTACTCTTATACAAAGCTCAGATTAAACAATATCCACACTGACTGAAATTTTATTCACAGTTGTTGACAGCTGGTGCTGTGCTTGGGCGCCTCAAGGTGGCATGGCAAAAAATAAATAAATAAATACCATTCCCTTCTCAGAAAGTGTACATACACATGTGGTGAAGTGAATGATGGCTAAAGGACAGACAACCAATACTGTCCTCTTGGTGCTCCTCCTACTGTTACCAACCTACTACCTTCATCCCCATGACTTAATACAGTATATGAAAGGTAGAAAGCTATGCTGTCTCTGAGACCGTGTAGTATAATCACCTGACATGACACCATGACCATCTTATCAGACACAAAAATTGTGTCATATGGCCTTATGGCCTCTAATTTTGTTTATTTTTGTACACTTTTGGACATTCAGTAAATATCACTATTTGAGGAACCGTATCAGATTAACCTAATTTACATATGTAATGTTAATCTATGGTTAGCAGTGTTTCCTCTTAGAATACATAAAAGCTCTTGATACTTCATCAGCTAAATTTGGGTGACAGAATTTGGAGGTCACATAGAGCGAGCACATTAAAGAATGAAGGTGAACCACAAAAAAAAGAAGTCATGACTAAGAGTAAGGGGAAACGAGTCCTGACCCTTTCATTAAAAAAACTGCTGTGAGTCTTGCTTTCATTAGAACTATAAATTCTAACATGACTCTTTGCCTCAGACACTCCATTGCTTAAGGATAACGAGAAGAGTATTCACATCACTATTTAGTTCCATGCCCCAGCCTGTGCACATGCGACAGCTTAAGGAAGATGGATGAGATGAGCAACACATGCAGATGTTCCCTAATTCTCTACATATGGTGTGGTTTTCGTCCTAGGAGTGCACTGCAGCATGTATAAATTTGTGTGTGTGTCTGATGTCATTGCAGTTGAGCATGTGCTTGTGTTTAACATAATATAACCTAATATGGACTATGAGAACATGCAGTATATATATATAGAGACGATGACCACTGACCTCACAACCAAAACACAGAAGAACAAAACGTGTTTTGCATGTAAGCCAACAAGCCTATTCATAATTGTACAAATGTGTGATGCAATGATAGTAAATTTAAAAATGTAACCATACTGCTTCAGTTTATTCTTGCTAGCTAGCAAGGACAACTGTTGATCACAACCAACAGGAGCAAGGATAGTTGCACATAGCTTACCTTGCTCTCTTGAAATGTCTGGCTTGTACCAGAACTTGGATGTGTCTTGAACAAACTTGACATTCAGCCTGCTTTCAGGGCTTCCATCTGCAACAAAAAGAACAAGACTGATACTATTTACTATACAGAAATGCCAATGAAATGAATCAGGCAAGATACAATTTGTACATAAAGATACAATTTACAATTACAATTCAAAATATTATACTGATTTTTTGAACAAATTTAAAAATGACAAGGTAACATTACTCAAAGGGTACTGTCTGGACAAGGAGATTAGCATTAAGCATTGGAGTCAATGTTGGAAGTTGTCTTGGAATTAGCTGTTTAAGGGAGGGATAGAAAAGGTCCGGTATTTAACAGCATTTAAAAAATAATCTTTCAAAGTACTCAATAAAGTGAATGGCCTTACCGGGCATATTGAACCTTGAGAAGTCAGAGAGGGTGTGGAAGTAGCTGGGAGTGCTTCCTCCGCTTGCTGGGGACATTATCTTTCCATTCATCGTGCCATAGGACAATGCTCCGTTTGGTCTATCGCCACTAGACATGCGCCTCTTCTCTGGAAGCTGGGGCTGAAAACCAGGTGCCGGACTTCCCTGCCTGAACCCTACACCCATCCCCATCATCCCCCCATCATGGTTGCCTGCAGGTGAGATGGGGAATGAGGGAGTGGGTGGTCCCTGGTAACCCGAAGAACTGCTCTGTCGTGACAGGTTTCCGTGTCTTTCATCTGGAGTGGTGTAACCACTGTGCATGGGGTGACGGTCTAAACTGGGGCTTCTCTGGGACATCTGGGATACAGATGGGTGACGGCCCAACACTGGACTTCCTTGGTGGTGTGTCATAGATGGTTGCCAGCTGAGCACAGGACTGCTCTGAATAGTTTGACCAAGGGACGGCTGTCTGCTGAGGACTGGACTCGGCTGAGACCCTTGTCCCAAAGAGGCCTGTCTGCTGAGGACTGGGCTGCTCTGTGCTCCCTGAGACAGACGACGACTAATTATGGGGCTGCCACCGAGACCTGGGATGCCCGCTTCAAAGCCGTTAGTTGCTGATGATTGCTGGCCCAAGGTGGAACCAGCCTGGTTGGCATTCAAATGCTGCTGGAGGATGGGGTCATGAGCTGAGCCATGGATGTTGGTTTGGTGCTGTGCATAAGGACTTCCATGGCTGAGTGTGGTCTGGGAGGGTTCTGAGTTGGGTGGGCTGGACTCTGAGGTCACATAGCTCCCCAAGGGGGTGTTGGGACCAGCGTAGGACAATATGGGGGTAGTAGCACCAAAGTAAGAAGATGCTGGAGAGCTAGAATCCAGGTAGGAAGAAGTGGGGGTATTCACGGCTTGATAGGATGGGGTGGGAGTGGGGTAGGCACTCTCTGTAGCATGGGAGCGGAACCCAGAATCAGTAGTGGGTTGGGATGGAGTGCTAACGCTACTCTCTGCTAAAAGGTGATCACTGGAAGAGAAATGAGACAAGTTGTTTAGCCAGATTAATTTTTTGGGGTATTTTTTTGATTTGTATTCCATCAGAATGACAGTGTGTGTCCTTCATAAGACGGTGACTGTGGATTAATTTGAATTACACACAACCAATTTTTTTATATATTCACTCAGTAATTTGGAGTTCATTCTAAGGACCTTTTCTAAAGACCTGGACTAGAGCACCATGTATTTGACTTACCCCTGTGAGATCTGGACGGGGCTGCTACTCGACAAAGGTGTGTTCAGTGTGTGCACAGTTGGACTCTGACTCCTCTGCTGGAGTGTAGTGTCTCCTGGTGGGCTGAGGCTCCGAGGTGATATGGGTGGCTCTCCACCTGTCACTGCCGATCTAGCCACAGACTCTACATAGCTCCTTGGTGCTGCATGAAAAGAAAAGAGCATTAGGCCTGCATTTATAACAGTTTTATGTGGTGTCTGATAATTTACAGATAACTGATTGATGAAGTCACAGTGTGAAGTGTCTAATTGTCAAAAAGGGAGATACAATACACAATAATTGAATGGAAATAGTCTGACCAATTGTGTATGTTGCAATGAAAGTTGTTGTGACTTAATAAAAAAGAAATCAAAATGAGAATGATTTTTCTGCACGTGATACACAGATGAACTACAACTGTACGTGTTTAGAAAAAAATGGGGAATGTTAAAAGCCTGAAAGTCAACCATGATTTGTGGCATTACAGCAGCATTCTTACCTTCCTCACCCTCACTGATCTCATCCTCTGTGGAGTATCATTGGGGATAATCCAGAGAAACAAAATATAGTAAAATAATAAAGGGAGAGCAAGGGAGTTGGAAAGATTTATTGTGTTGCATTATTTAATTTGGCTAAAGTTTAAGAAGATTTTTGTTGGCCAATACTAGTCAGTGTCAGGCCTGTTATTTTTGATGACGTACATTTCTTCATATCTTTTTGTTACTGAGCTGATCTTAATGGAAATGTAGTCCTACATCTTTTTAGAAAAATTTAAGCTAAAAACAATTTTTTAATGTTTTTTTGTTGGAAAGCAAGAGAATCTTGAATATTTTTTATGTCTTGCCTAATGGCCCGTAACATATTTAATTTACCAGACTGACAACCACATATAACATAAAGTGTCACAACTAACCTGTGCCTGTTTGATTGAGGAGGATTTCTGCTGGGTTGTGGGGCTTCAGACCAAGGGCTGACAGTGGAGTCTTGGCAAGACCAGGGGGTGACCGACCTAAAGAGAAATAAACTGTTATTACCACACAGCATCACGATGATGAGACATCTTGACAGCTGCTACCTGTTGACACAGTCTGTTACATATCACTGGGGCATGGAACTGTTGCCATAATGTCAATTATTTTACGTCTAGTCAGGTTCATATTGAAATCACTTAATATTGGCACTCAAAGACAAACAGGTAAAGAGCTGTCAAGACATGTATCACCTGAGTTAACCCACAAGAGTAACATGTTCAGAAGAGTGTGTCCATGCCTCATGCTCTGATGGAGGGGCAAAACATGCATGTGACCAGTCACAGTGTAACAGATCTATGACACCACCTCACTCTGCCATCAGCGCAGAATGAAGTGCGTGTCGAACATCAGTTGACATCAAAGCAGAGCTGGGTCAAACTGGGCTCATAAAGGACACAAGGACATGGTCGATATTAACATTTTTCAGACCCTGCAGCTCGCTTTAGTTTTTCATCATATCACAAAATTTTTGTCATGCATGAAATAAGAGGTTTTACACCTGTTTTATTAGCACTGGAAGGAAATATTAGGAGTGGAGTACGCTGACACAAGAGCCTTCGATGATTATTACTATAATTGTCTCTATATATTTCTGATTTGTGAATAGGTTTTATCCACATGACGATTTCCGATTATATAAATCAGTCTTCTACCTCCACCCTCTCATTATATTACTCCGTTTTCCCCTCCAGTGCGAACACAAATATTCATGTAGAGCAAAAAAAATCTCAACTAAGACATGGTACTAGCATGATCACCAATGGGCATGATGGATAGTATAGGACTGGGCAATCAAGACTAGCAAGGCAGGGGAAGGGAGGCAGGTGTGCTGGTTGCAGTGGAACAAGGCAGCAACAGGAGAACCCAAACACGGATGCCAACAGCAACACAGAGAGCAGCAGCGACTGAGGATGAAGTTCACAATAATGGCACATTTGTGTAGTGTACAGTACTCATATGGGTCTGTGTGTTTGGGTCTTCAAATGTAATGTCCATTGTGTGTGTTTGTTTGTTGTACAAAATGACTGAGAATCTGCAGTGTGTTCCCTTTGAATGTGCTGCTCTCGTGTGGTTCTCATGCTAAAGCAGTGCAGGACTGTGGTAAGTGATGGTAAAGGTTCACTCGGGCAGAGAAGGGGGCAGGGATCAATATGGCTGACGCTGTGGGACAGTGGAACTCTAGTACAGAGTCGTGCATCCTCCACTTACCAAAGAATCACAATCAATTCTTTGTACTTGAAACCTTGATGCCCCACCTTTAATTTACCATGGTGTGTAGGGGGCATGGGGAGGCTAAGCAATTTGAACACACAGTCATACTACTCAGGAGAAAGTGTAATGAAAAATTAAATTTGGTGTCACGTGCACTGATCAATTCAAAAATATGCTCCTTCGACAAGTTTTGCAAGTCATTGCAAAACTATGTTCAGTTAACTGCGAACACTAACTACAACTACAGCAGGGAAAGAGAAATCATAGGGTCCACTGAGACCTATAGAGAAAATGAATGTTTTCAACAAAAGTTACATATCAAATGTGACAATGTCATCTTAATGTTTCTCAATCTCAAAAGATTCCTTTGTTTATGACCGCATATGACTGTGTACGTAATGTTCCCTCTTTGAGAGGAAGGAGAGATGTGGCACCACTAAACACGCGTTAAAAATACAGGGTGTATTTTAAGGACTAACTTTATAGGTGTTCCCTGTGGGAGACAGGCAAGAGGACTGGATGAGGTAATTGGTGGAGCTGGCAAAGAACATGTTACCTAACACATGCTGGTTTTCATATGGGGTTTATGAGAGTCTGAAAGGGGGACTGGGATCAGAAAATTTGGGAAATGTGTACATCTGTCTCTAACTGGAAATTGTATGATGATGGTTGGTCCATGTTTTCTGCTGGAGTATATAAAGAGAAAGGTTTTGGTAAGCCAAGGTAAAGTACTGTCAGTGCCCGCAGAGAGTACCTGTAAACTTTTACAACTAATTTATTCCATGTTATATTTTACCAGTTTCACTTAAAGAAAGAGACATTTTTACAAACTGGCAAATGTGGAGTTTAACGAGTAACTTCATACTAAAACAGACACTAGACAGATACTTGTAATTTTGTTTAGACGGATAATTGTCATCATTAAATTCTAAACAACAAACATTTTTAAAGATCTATTTGCCCACCAGAAACACCTGGAGAACTATTGTTTTTCTTTTGTTTGTTTTTTTTGTCAGATTCATAAAACTGCACATACACCTGGTTCCGATTAAAAATGTCATATAGTGGAACTGGCACACATACAGATGCCTCGTGCACACTAACCATTATGTAGTTTTTCAACATAAAACACGGGCAAAAACCTCCATTAAATCTTATCTTTTCACCTCTTTTATAGATGCCATTTTATGCAGGGAGAATGTCATATACTGTACATTACGTTTGTTTACATGCTTTGTGACATGTTTAGTCTTGGCCCTGAATGGCACTTAAAAAGGCAACTGCAGAGGGAAAGTGTTATATGCATGTCTGGAGTGACCTGTCAGTCTCCAATATTATTTTTTTACTAATATTGAACATCTGCATGTGGACACAAATCTAATAAAATAAGAATAATTCCTTTTGTTAAATACAACCTTCAGTCAGGGTATAAATCATTTAATATATGGAATATCTAATCATGTCCGAGCTCCACAGTGCCTTTGGTCAGCCAGATGGGGGACTTACACAGGTTGAAGTAAGGGGTTTGCGGCGAGATGGGGAAGGCAGGGGTTTGGGGAAACACCTCACCACCAAGTATGGGTGTAGGACTGACGGGTCCTCCTTCCATTTCCTCGAAAGCCTCCCGGTAGCTGTGCATATTTTTCTGGAGTGGGGAACAATAAGAAAACAAAACCAAGCTCACATCATTGTGGGCAGAAAAAAAAAGTGTGAAAACATGTTTCAAAACTATTTCTACCTCCTTGGGCCGTCCTCCAGGGTTCATTGCTATGGTGTTGACAAACTCTGGAGAAACGCATCGAATGGGGGAGCGAACTGGGACATCAGAAGACGGACTGTCATCAGCACCGCTCTGGTGCTGACCCTCGCTGATAACGCGACGGCGGGGAAGAGTTGCAGGCTCGTCCACAGGTACTGCACGGGCCTGGACACCTAAAACAATGTTAATAAGTCAATGTTACAATGCAGCAAGGGCTGGCCAGTGCTTCGCTCCAGTGCTTCCATCACGAGCACCAGATGTTAATGATTGTCAGCCACGGTGAATGCCCATTGCTCGGGCCACTGTGTGCATTTTGCAGACAGTCAAACTTGGCAAAGCATTGGCTGTGTTCTTTTTTAGACTTTCAAATTCAACATGCACACTCAAAGGTTAATACAGGATTAGCTGCCTCTGAGTGAAGCCTTAACAAAAATAGTACAAAAATTCTCGATTCATTAAGAAATCCACTCCATGATTAATATTCCAACAAAATGTACAAACAAATGTTAAAGACACAACTTCTGAAATGTGGTACTCAAAGTTATTTTCTTTTTCTTTAAAACGTTTTATCGCACAAATAATCAAGATATTCTGATACAGTGGTGCAAACTGAGTGTTAGTTTTCTATAATGCATCTATGTGACCAGGTCTGGCTAAACTTCAAAGAAATCAGTAAGCTGATTTTCATTAATCTGGTTTGAACTCAGAGAGTGAGAGAGAAAATTAGCTGAATAAAACAAACAGGATTGGAGTTAAGAGGTTTTAAGCTAGAATGCAATGCCACTGACCAGCAAAGCCCGTGTGAAAGACTACCACTGGCTGCTCTTGGCTTTGGAACAAGATGAAGGTTAATCGGAGAAAGAAAGGAAAACAATAGGTTTCAGAAAAAAAGAGAGTAACATTGGGGATGGAAAAAATGGTGCATTTTGTGCTGAGTCAGTTTACCCTGTGTTTTTTCCAAGTTTTTTTTTTTTTTTGTCTTAATCTTTCTAATTATGCCTCTGTATCCACTGGGTGAATAATATGTTTAATGGAGTTGGAGCTACTGTATCTTATTTTTTGTCTTGAGCTTATGTGCAGGTCTCTCTAGTTAACTCCCCCTTTGTCTTTACTTAGCACTTCTAACCATTTCTTCTCTGTCACGCCTAAACGTGGAATGATACCTGAGTGAAGCCAAGATCCAAAGACAAACTAATGGCAATTCAGACAGACTGACAGAAGACTTGTACATGGAAAGGATCATGTAGACACACCCTATAAGTCTGACTACTGTGGAAACAGCGAAAACATATTGGTGTCGCCTTCACTCAGCTTGAATCTTAAAACTAACAACTGGCTAAATATCTGTGGAGAAAATATTGTAATTGCTGCTGTAAACATTTGACAGCCATATGGTTAAAACGATGTTAGATACTAGTGCTACACAAGAAAAAAAAAAAACTTTGCTCCAGACATTACGAATCTTGCATTACCATTATTATTTTATGCAAGTATTTAAAATGCACGTTTTTAAACGACAGAAAGGAATCAGTGATCAACAACTGTCAATCATACCAATCTGTTAGGATGCTTGATTTATCCCCATCTCCAAATAGCTTAGCTAGGCAAAAAAAAAAAAAAAAAAACTTGGCAGCTTTGTAAAGCATGCAGTGTATGCCACTAAAACAGAAACACCCACCATCGCACCGGGTCTGATAACTGAAAGCCAGATGTACCCATGATACATTGCTCTGCAGCAGAGCAGGGTAACACTGTGCTGTTGCCCAAGCAATGGATAATGGTTTCTAGCTGGGATGATTTGTAATCCCTTGGACTGACCTTTTTTTTCTCTCCTCTCCCCTTTCTCAGCTATTTAAACTCCAGTTATCATGTGGAATAAGCAAGGTGCTGATTCTAAAAACATAAACTTGATAAGTGATCCTGGGTTTCATTTTTTTCTTTTTCTTTTAAGGAAGAGAAACCCCAAGATCATACCTGCAAGTGAGTGAGGTCATTTAAGGTCAGACTGAGGAGAAGGCATTCCTGGCAAAGTCTGATCAGGTCAGCAAGAGAATTTATCTGTGTCGTTATAATCTATTGATAGATCAATGAAATTAGTGTGAAAGTAGTATATAGACATAATGAATACAGATATGGTGTCACTGGGATTTCTTGACAGCACTACAGTCAAGGTATATGCTAACATTGAACTTTCTTGTTGTGTTGCATGTCTGTAAAGGGCATTGCTGTCCTTGGTAAAGAGGCCAGGCTGGCCCTTTAAGGAGTAGATTATGGTCACTAGCTCTCAGCGGACACATACGCTTTAGTGACACGACTGTGATCTTTCTCATACATTTGGTGTCTTTTGTCTAGCTTCTAAATCTTGAAAAAAATAGTGCGAGTGAAAATACAAACAGCCTTGAATGAGGCCAGTGTATCCTGGCCTTGGTATTGTTCTCCACGTTGGGCAAAACGGATCTTGTGACATGTACTCTCCTGGCAAGGGACAGAGCCTCTTTTGTGCTTCTCTTGTCAAGTTCTTGTGAAACTTTAACATTATCCAGTTGATTTTTTTCTCTCTATGCCACATTTGGGGTAATTCCCTAACCTTGAGGAAGAAAACTGCAACTCAGAACAAACAAGAAAAAAGTGTGAGTATGTATAAACAGAGAAATCAAAGGTTAGTTTGATGATGATAATGCTCAATTAAATAAGAAAGGGGAAATAATTAAATGCAAATGAAAGCCCACTGCACTCAAAGTCATGCAAATACAGACTTGAACTTTTACTGAAGAAACACTTGAGAAAAGGACTTCTCTTCTCTCTTAGAGTGTTTCTTCAGACAGGATGGGAGAACCAACCCGAGAGGGAGTGAGAGCGGCGGTGCTCAGACTGAGAAGAGGTCATGCTGGGGTTGGCACTTTGGACACGAGCCGAGTACTCTGGGTAAACAGATGAATGATGAAAGAAAGAAGAATGATGATGACAAAACTAAAAGGAAAACAAGCAGATAGAGGATGAGGTCTCTTTTGACATGAACAGGAGAACAAGAAGGTTTACAATGTTGTCTTTATAGTCACCAAACAAGTCATAAAGAAAGAGAATTTCTGTGAAAGACGAAAGAGAAGGTGATAAGACGTGGGCCCCATTTTACCTCATGCAAACATTTTCAACACCTGGTGGGATTAAACTAGCATTTAATGTTTAATGTGAACAACTGGTGTGCATTCAAATGTCAGTAAAATGAAGTGAAGCATAGTGTTCTTGTAAACATCTGTCATTTGTTATCTGTGGACTGAGCTATTGCACCACTTCATGTTGACTTTGTTCCATTTCTTGCCGCTCTGCAGGATGCCTGACGTGCTTATCTAGGGATAGTCAACCTGCTGGACTGAAGGGAACACTTCCTGTTTGAGGCTAAATGATGGGGACTGATGAGGTGACATTCAGGAAATGAGATAAGAGCAGGGCAATGTTTTCCAAGAGTGATGTGTGTACAGTGCATAGCTCATGGCATCAGCTCTACTCTTTACTACGCATCCTGTCCAGCATTTGCTGCCATTAAAGCCAAAAGGCTAAAAGACAAAAGGCTTTGTGAAAATAATGAACCAAATAATAGAAGAGGCTTCTTGTGAGAATCTTCAGTGGAAGCAAATGGCCGAATGCCATGTCCTATGTGAAGAATTCTATGAACAGTTACCTTGCAAGGCAGCTGGATTCTTTGTGAGACTGCAAGATAATGTCTGTGGTTGAACCATAGCGATTCCAGTTCGATTCATCCCAATGAACGATTGGCAGCTATGTGCGTGTTCTAGGTGACCCTCTATGGTGAAGACATAGAGAACTGTCTGTTTGTTCGAATCTATGTCTTTCACAAATATTTCTTAAAAAAATGTCAAGAGTTGTGTACTGCCATGATAACTACATAGCAAGCTTTGCTGACTGCTTGCTAGCTTGTTGTGTGTCTTCTTTTGTGCTCTCCCTCTATATTGACACAGTTTGTTGATCTGGTAGCCTGAAGTTTGCGTGTGATATGTTGAGAGACAGATGGTTTGAAAAGGACCACCCTTTTCTGCACAGTTTCCATGGACAACTGAAAATCTGTGAGAAACCACCTGACCACCACCTTACACCATGTTATGTTGACACAGGGTAAGGGTAATGGCTTAAAACCCTAATAGACCATACCTTTAGAAATGGACTGTATATAATATGAGAAATGCACAGCACAATGACCTAATTGATGTCTGTCTGCATTTACCCTTGATGTTCTGCTATATTGTGAGAGAGTATAGTCCATTTATTTTGCAGTAGGATGCACCTTCAAAGTTTTGCTTTTATTTTTTTAACTGTACTGTTAAACTGTACTTCAAGGACAATGACCTAACATATGATCCCAAACAAACATTTTAGCAATCCAGAGAGAAGAAATTTGTGAGATCACAAAAATTCGTTTAAAGATGCAACGTGCGCCTGAATAATTTAGATGTCAGAATGAAATAAATGTTAAATCTTACCAGCCACTCTTTGAGCCACCAGACCTTCAACGTTGAAGACTTCATCTGGCTCATTTTCTCTAGGCTGGGGTGATGCTGAAGCAGTACTGGGACTTCTCTGGTGCTCAGAGACCTCTGAAGACTGGGGCAGTATAGTTGGTGGGTAGGTGTTGATAGGCTTGAGCTGAAGACTGCTTACAGTGGGAGGGGCATGTGAGGAAGTACTGGTTCCAGCTGTTTCTGAGGTGTAAGGCTCGGTTGTGTTAGGCTTCCCAGGTGACATTTGAGCAAGTGCCAAATGGCTAGCCATGCTGGATACAGGGTCGGAAAAGTGGGTGTGAATGGCATCAGCCTGGTAAGAGGGCCTGTTTTGGCTCTGAGAGAATGATGGCTGGGTGGTCACTACAAGATTGTTTTCCCGCAATGGAGCGCTTTGGGATTTTGTCACAGACCGGCCTGGTTCCAGGTCCATCATGAGTAGGTTAAGGGTTTCAATAGATTGCTCAATCTCTTGTTGGGAGGCGCTGTGGCGATGAGGGAACTGTGGCAGGCTGTGGTGGCTGGGCATAACTCCTACAGAAGGAGGTGGATTAAAAGTGAGACCTTCAGTTACAGGCTCTTCAGTTACACCAAACCGCTGCCAAACATTGAGACCACGTTGGACGGCCTCCCTGCTACTAGTAGTGCGAGTGGGAGCTGGTGGCATAGATTTTGACTCTGCACCAAATGACTGCGAGCGATACAAACTGCCATTCTGGGTAGGCATGTAAGTACCCGAGGATGGGATTGAATCATTTTGGGTGACAGGTTTGTCAGATATGCCAGCCTGTGGTTGGATGGTTTCCAGGGGCTTTTCTGGGACGCTACGCTCTAGATATGGCACATGGTCCTGGCCATTGATTAGTGATTCAGACTGGTAGTAGAGATCAGCTGGTGTAGCCCGACCATCTGTGGAAGAGAACGTCCCAAGACTGTCCACACTGTTCCCCTCTTGACTCGTAGGCAGCTCATCATCTAAAATGTCGGTTTCACGGTCAATGCTAGTGTGCCCATTAACATGGACCTGGGCGGGCACCAGATGAAGCATCCCTCCAACAGCAGAGGTTGGGGTGGACAGGTAAGTTTGTCGTTGCATGGGCCCCTCCAAGCCACTCAGAAGTTGCTCTAGCTCCTTTTTCTCTTGAGGACTGATGGCTTGTGTGGCTGGTGGGGTTTGATGATGGACTGAGGGCAAGTCCTCACCCACAGGAATGTGTGTCTGGCTCACAGTGGAAGCCGGCGGGGCTGCTGTCACTTCATCAGTTCGGTCAGTTTTGATGGAGGCAGTAGAGTTTCCTGAGTCGCTACTCACTGACAAGGCATGGTCAACTGCAGGTAGAGCATGCTCAGCAGCAGTGGGAGGGAGGCCGTTTGATGTGACTGTTCCTTCAACAGACTCCTTTTTGCGAACTCTGGCATAGAGGCTGCCGTCCAAGGGTCCTTGGGTATGAATGACTTCTGAAATAAACAAGTATAATAATATCACATTAGAATAAGTTTAAGCATAATAAGACAATCTGCAATAGGTCAGTTTTCCACAACCGTCTTAATTTTCAATTGCCCAGTAAACAAACAGGATTCATCAAGACATTAAAAAGAAAAGAGTGAGGGAATACCACAGTCACGTGTGGGTATCAAGAGACTGTGAGGACACAACCAAAGCAGCTGCAGTTAAATTAAACACTGGCTCATGTCCACCTATTCTGCCAGCTTCAGGAAATGAGCAGGGTCTGTGGCATGCACTGTGGAAAAAGCGATGAAATCACAGAAGCCTGCCTTGCACTTTCTCAAGCCAACGGCATTAATCTGTACCACCTGAGAAATACTGGCATCATGAGAAATGGAATCAGTTGGTGAATTTTTATGATCCCCCACAACTGTGAACGGAAGAGCTGATGTTAAAAACAATGGATGGAAAGGATGGACACCTCAAACTTCAGAGAGTTTTGCTGAGTTTTTCACTCACAATCTGAGATGGAATACTGCCCTGTATTACTGCCCACATGCACCACTTATATGCTGTACATTCACACAGCCACAACTAGATTCAGTGAATAGGAAGTATGGTGCTCCACTCAGAAGAATTTAGTCATCACTGGAAAATCTACCTCACTGAGTAAGGAAATCCTACAGGCTTTTCCTGGCGCATGTAAACCTTAGCAAAACAAAACATACTGAGAGTTACACTGAAAAGAATGGAACGTACATGAATATTTACACACAAACGTATACTTCTTTATACCTTTTCACTATTGTCCTCTTTCATCCAGCCAAATGTGCACCAGTGACCACCTAAATTGTGTGGTTATAAATGCTAATGAAGATTAAAGAAGTGAACAATACCTTGTCAAACAATGGCCTTTCCCCTGTCCATTAAAGTTCACAAAAAATACATAACGCATGATGAGGCATGTCCTGATAACCAAATGAGATTCTACAGCTGGGAAAGGAACTTCACAAAGAAGTTGTCTGTGTCTCAGGGACTTATAGATATCTCCATCTCAACTTTAATGAATACAGGGCTCTGTAATGGAACTTGGTGGGCGTAAACAAGCTGGGTACTGCAAGGTTTCCTTAGCTGGCCTTGTGGCAATTTTCCAAGGGCATGGTACACTGTAGAGGCTGCACTCTCAGACTGCTGGTGGAAACAAATCTGGTGGCTCTTAGTCTTAGAAAATCCTAGCATGCGTTTTCTATGACGAATCCATTAGTGAGTTTACTTTGCATGGTGCCCAAATTTTGTTATGGTAGCGTCTAACATGCCTAGTCTAATAGCTGCAGCACCAGGATGTGTTTCTTGGGTATACTGTATACCTGCAGTCTAGTCAGCTCACTGTATCAATTGACGCTGTCAATACTGTAACATAGTCAATACAGACCAGTTACAAGGGAAGTATTTCCAGTAGGTATGATTATGAATTCTACACTGAAGTCGGTGTTTTTTTTCCCCGAAAAGTTAGCTGGTAAGACAGGAGGCTCAAAATCAAGTCATCATTACACATTTATATGGTAGCTCATGAAATTGCTAAAGTATCAAGTGAGTATCAAGCTGTGCATATCTCACAAACACACACACCTATGAACACACACACGTTTTTGTCCATCAGTCATGCCGTTATACATAGATATTGGTCGTGAAAGAAGAGCTCTCCTCACTTTCTCTATTTCATTACCTTTCTAATCACCTGCCCGGTAGCCAAAAGTGACCCACAGCTTTGTCGATCTGTCACGCAGCTCAGCAGACTTCACATCCTCACTGCTTGATCTATAGCACTTTAACAAGCTACTTCAAAGGAAATGGCACAAACACCTTCACAGAAGGAGGTTCCCCTACCTGTGTGAGCAGTGGATGAAAGTGCAGTCCCAAACTAAGCTGGGAAAAGCTTTTCAGAGGATCCCCTGTGGTGGGACATGAACGATTACAGCGGGAGAGAGGGAGTTGGTGTTGGCTACTGTTCCTTATCCTCCTCTCGCTCCGGAATAGTTTGCTGTCTGGCTGGAGAGCTGCTGCCGTTGCTTCCTGCTCTGTGGCTCACACTTGTCTAAAAGCTGTCCCAGCCCCGAGTGTGTATGTGGGAGGTCTATTATAACAGCCTGTTTGTCAGTGTATGTGAAAGGTGGGGGTAAGGGCCCAGTGAATTCCGCAGGATAGATCTTGTTAGAATGACTAGACTCCTTGATGTCACTAATTGTGACACTTATTTTTGCAATTAATTGAAGCAATAAACACTGAAGAATATATCTATCCAAACACTGCCATTCATAGAAATAAGCCCTTTCCATGCACACACATGCACACAGATGCACATCTCACTGGAGTTGAAAACACTCATGTAATGGAAAGAGCTACTTCATCCAACAACGGTCATTTAACAAGCTCTCTCCAACGTAAGAACTCCACCCTTCTGCAGGCAGATAGAGAAAACAGAAAAGTTCAGTAGGTAAAAAAATTACTAACGGACTTAGTGACATCTGATCCAATTCATATAGTGCATAAGAAAATAGAAGACCATTTTCCTACTAGTAAAGACTAAAAAAGAATCTTTAACCTGTGTTGCTCTTCATATCACATAAATCATCTGTACCCATCAGCATGCAGGACAGAGCCTTTAGTATTCCACCCCAGAATCCAGAACAATCGACAACAACCACATGCGTCATTCTGACTGATGATAAACGTGTGATTTGGGCCTCCACATTTTTTTTTTCTCGGACTTTACCAAGAGATTGCCTCCCACTCTGTTCTTTTTGTGATGATGACTTTAATAACTGCAATGATTGCAGCTGTGCTGTGGTCTCACTCACATCAAATAAAAGTCCAGTTTAGTCAGCCGTCTTTAACTAGCTCATGTCTTCACTTTGGATACGATGTGCCCTCGGCAGAATCCCCATTTGTACTACAGGAAATGTAATCTGTCACTTTACACTTGTGAGATTTTTTTAGAGCATGCAGACTATTTATGTTGAGGCTGCTTCTGTGTGTGGTGCTATGTCTCCTGCTGTTTTCATATGGTTGAAATGAACCCACATGGGTCTCAATCTTGACCTCATAGCCCTAAATAATTAAACCATGTCTAACAAGTCTGCAATCAGTTAGTTGCACTGACACATTCTCTTCATCAGAGTTGCAAAAACTCTTCTTTAGAAAAAAACTGCAGGTAGATTAACAGAAAACTTAAAACTAAACTGAACATAATGATCAGTTCACAATAATCACAATATATATGGACTAAAATGTGGATAAATATAACTCTGTGGAATACTAAATGTTGTCTATAGAAGGTGTTGTTAGATTTTTGGAATTTCTGTTGGCCAGATGGTGTAAATGTGTGACCTCTTGATCTTTCAACTTTGAACTCTGGCCCCGTGGCAATAGATCCCCCACTTACAGCGGAAATAGCATGTTTCCCCTCTGGCTTACATGGCCAAATGTACACATATGTCGCTCTGGAGACAATCTGCGGCTACGTGTATGTCTATTGCATTCTATAACCGTTTTGGAGGGTGGGGCATGATGTGTGTGGCCATAGCTTCTGGCTACAAGCGTGGCATTAATAAAAAGCAATGACAAAACACAAAATGTGTCTTAGGGCCTCAATGCTATACACACTAATACCTGGACTAGAATAACGTTTTAAGTGTACTTACATTTAAGAATCCCAAGAGAATAAAGAACCCCACTAGGCATACATGATAGTAGATAGGTATAAGTATAGACCGGTGCCATATTTGGTAAAAGTTAATGGCTTAACTATTGATTCTGCAACAAAGCATGTTTGTAATCTGTGTCAGGGCTCAAGGACACCTATTAAAATAATACTGCGGCCTTGTAAATGATCAACACAAGAGGCCATTGCATGTTCTGAGCTGGATTAATTTCAAGGTTAGTGGCATACTTAATGTGAGAAGACTTGGTAAATGAATGTACAGTAATGCACATTTAAGGGCAGTTCAACTAATGCTAGCACCCATAGCTCTAAAATGTTTAGTCGAATGTAAGTACAGATACCCTTCTAGCTTAATGAACACTTGTCCCGCAGCTCATTAAATATATATCAAACATTCCTGTGAATCAATGTGTGTGAGTGCAGACTCTTTAAGACTGGGGAAGCAACAGACAAGGTAATGGAGGGTGGGGTTTGGAATTGGCAGGAAAGAGATATCGATCACTTCAAACTGGCCAACAGCACTTGTAGTATTATTTGCATTCCAAAAATATGCTTCAAAACTGAACATAAAGTACTATGAAATGATATCCTTTCATTTCTAAGTGTTACCAGATTTTCAAATTGCACTGCAAGACAACAGGACACAACACAAGTTGGCTCGAGCAGTCTGTAGACAGTACTGGTCAGTCATACTAACTATATATAGCAAAAGTGCTACTCAACACAAACACTAGCATAGTCATAACCTACGCACAATATGCACTATAAATCCATCAGACGGTTCATCCATGCAGAGCATTATATTTCACTTTGGATGAGGCTGAGTCTCAGGAAAAGTCATCAACGGTCGTTAGCGAGAGAGTTGCAAAAGGAAAATGTTTAAGGCCAAATGAAGAGAGCGTCTGATGAGCTGGCCGTAGCTAACTCATTCTAAGGGTGAGGAGAAGCGTTGACGGACCAACTCTTGCAAAAGCTACAAAGACAGAACTGCATCATTTATCCAGAAGACTTATGCAGATTCTTCTTTAAGGCAATGCTCGTCAGCTCCTGTTCTAATCAATATCCTAGAAAGTGCTACAGACACAAACTGGTCTTGCTCCTGGCCAGATACTTCCTAATATTAGAGCTGCAGCAACATAGTTCTCCACTGGACTAAACTGTCAAGAACCTTTAGAGTACCTTCAGGCAACAAAAAATTACATTATGTGTATGTACATTTTCCAGTGTCTGAAATAGTTTCTTTTGTTCCTTTTTTACAAAGTTCACTTCATTGTACCAATCTGAAGAAGAAAAGTACTTTGTAATTTGTTACATGGTGGCTCTGTAGCATACCAGTCACTAAAACAAATGAGCAGGAATACTGGCCGAAGCCATCCCAACAAAGTGTTTGGATTTATTCACAATATCCTGCCTAAATGTTATTTACAAATTCCCTGTTTTTTCATATTTTGCACTTGCCTGCAAGGACTGAAAGATGACAGGATGTAATAACACTTACAAAGATTATCGCTATTCCTTCACTTCCCACCCTCATCCATGCAAGTGCCACGGACAAAAGGCAGAAGGCTTCAGTGCAGCAACAAGGGCATGACCCCTCACTGGTTCCCTCTCTTTCTGGCTTTGTGTTGGTATGAACACATACACAAACCTGAGTAATGGCATCAGGAAATAGCAATTGTATCACTATCTGTCCCAGAGGATTCCTTAACTGATGATGATTGAGAATCAATTGAGAAAAATGAAAGTCCCTTGATGTTACTGGCAGTGTATTGTCTTTTATACTGCCGCTTTTTCCAGACAGGTTTCTTGTGAAGTGAAGAATACAATGTTATGACAAAGAACAGGAAATGTGAGTGCCTGAATAGAATTCTCTTCAAAAGGAAGATAATAACAAGGGAGTAGAGACCAGTACTCCCAGTGGAACCAAAATGAAGGCGTTTGAGTTCATGCTAAAACTATAGTCCCTTTAAAGTTCATCTCCTGTGTCTTTCCACATCTTTTCTCAGAGGTGGCCTATTCAGTAAACTAAGTAACCCATGCAGAAGGACGCCCAAGGCCAGTAACACAATAAATAAGAAAGTGGCAAAAACGAAAGTACAATTCTTTGTCTTGGTTTCCTCCTTTTCTTCTTGCTATGTATAGTTAATTTGAAAGGGTTGTGGAAACAACAATACAAAGCAAATCTGACAAGTGCCTATTCAAAGCAAGCATTCCAGTACCTGTTAGAAAAGTGTGCATGCACATTTGGCATTGATTGAACTCTTGTTTACTAGAGTCAGACTTATGAGCTGAGTCAAATTTAGGACTTCATAATGCTGTACTAAAATAGCATATCAACCACTAGAACAAAAAAGGCCTTGACCAAGATTAAGGGGTTTCTGTGTGTCCTCCTTCTGCAGTAGAAATACATTAATTCTGAATTCAAGATGCATAAAGAGAGGGTCTTGTGAAAAGAGCTTGTGGAAAGTGATTGTGATTAATTGTGTCCCTGGGTCCTGCACTTTTGGCAAGATCAGCTGTGTAAAGATGGCTGAGGAAAAAGAAATGGGGATAGAGGAAGAGCAAGGGTGTCTGGCCAACAGCTGGAACAAAGCTGTATCCATGAGGGTGTAACAGACGAGTCATTCATTCCCACACTTTATGGACAGCAGATAACTAGCTCTCTCCCTTGAGATTAACTATGTCCCTCAAAGATCTCATGCTATGGAACTAAAGTATACTTTGAATTTTCAGTTTGCAATTCCGATGCGATCAGTGCATTACAGAGAACTTCCTAGAAATGTGCTAACTATCTTTTATCCTCTGTCACCTAGCAGAAGCCCCTGCCACTGTGCCCCCGCAACCAGGGTCTAAATGGGGACACTCCACAACACAAGGGACTTGTTCTCTCTTTGTGTCCATTGCAGCTAGAAGGCCTTTATTTTTCAGTCTTGGCGGTTACACAATCAGAGCTGTGTAAAGTTTCGAGTCAAAGCAGCCTAATCCTCATAAAGCCTAGGACCAGACTGGGGGATTGATAGCATGAAACCTGTTGACAACACAAAGGGCCAGACATTTCACCTCTGCATCTTCTTGGAGAAATGCCACTGACCAACAAGGTCTGTGTTTCAGTGAAATTAAATATTCACTTAATCACGAAACAAGTCATCTGGAACACCCTGGCTATAATAATATCTGCAGAACTGATCAATGAAGAACCCAGTCCAATGGAAGTTTGAGCCCCGATGTGAGCAATTATCTATCCTTGCTCAAGAAAATGTTATACTCTGCATTTTGCCCTGAAAGCTTGTCTCACTGTTGTTGGGGTCTAACAATAAAAGATTCCATATCTTATCCATTCAAAATACCAGATTATTGTAAGCATTTGAGCATGATTAAATTCCAATAGAATTCAAATTCAAAATAGAAAAATCATGTAATAGCAACATTTAAGTAAGCATTGCCTTACAATGAATATACAGATATTATATTGAGGACTATTTGTTGAATTCTCTATTCTCAAAATTATCCACAAAAAACAGTGCATTCATTTAGAATTAGTAATGGCTTTATTTCACTGTCTGTGGTAATTTACTGCTCACCTGGCCTATGCACCATTTGAATCTCAGTCAGCTCAGTGAGCCCAAACATAGTCTCAGCAGTGATATCATTCTGTTGCATCAACTTCTATCTCCACCAGGATTATGTAACTTCCCCATCCCACCCCATCCTTGTCTGTGACTGACAAATACAGACCTAAATCTGACTTGACTTTCTTTTTTCACAACCCCTCCCTTGGTATGCAAATGTGTCAACAAATCTTGCCCAACACGGTATATACGGTCAACTCAAAACTTCAGTTTGATAAGTCAAGGCTGTTGGAATGCAGACATCTCTCCCTGTGACTATTGTGTATGAGGTTGAAGGGAAACCTCCTGGAGAGAAAGTACAAAACAACAGAGGGAAATGCCTATTGGACCCTGGATAAACAGTAACTTCACGGCATCAGAAAATATGCTTACATAGAGAAATCAAGGACATTTGATTCATTTTATTTCCAGAATTTGCTACAATGGCTGACAAGTTTGCGCTCAAAACATAATCTGAAGTCCTTATTGTAGTTGAGTACCACATTCCAATATTATAGCAGTTAAACTGTTAAACTGTGTTTTTCCATTTAGATATGATGGTCAAACTACATAAGTTATACTTAAGTCAACAACAGACAACTTTCTGCCATATGTCACAGCAATGTGCCTCAAATTTCATCCTTGTTGGATGGATAGAGCAAAAAAATCAAATATGAAAACATTCCTTGACACTTTCCTCACAAAGCAGTGAAAAGATTAACAGATACAGCACAATGTGGTAAAATGTTTGGATAATAAACAACTTGATGTCAATAAGTAATCAGGTAGATTTCCTAAAGTTATAGAAATCAAGTTTCTGCTGCACTGCTTTCCACATCCACACCACTAAGCATGTTACTCACATGTTTTGGAAGACGTCAGCTGCTGAATTTGTGACAACTTTCCTCTCCAGCGTTAATTAAGCGTGCGAAACGGACTTCACTGCTGAGCTCTTCAAAGAGCAATTAGACCTTAAAAAAGGTGTCTGCCGCAGGGAAACCGAAGAACTGCAGGACACAATCTCACCATGTAACTCTTAGAAACAGTCTGTCTTTGCAGAGCAGCAGCGTGCACAAGCCCACACTGACATTCTCTGTCACTCCTCCTCCTGTGAATGTGTGCACAAAAGAGCTTCACAGTCGAGAAGAGGAGTCTGACTTTAACTCCTCCAACTCCTCAGAGGAGAGAGATGGGGGGGAGACAAACACTCTCTTAGAAAATGAAGAGAGAGGGAAATGTCAAAGCTGGGAGCAAATGACACAATCATGTTGGAATACTGGAGCGATATTTTTAAAGTTTTCTACGGCTAAATCCTCATTTGGTGAGAGTTGACACAAAAACCAGTACAAATACTTATTTTCATAACTGTATTCCCTGTCGAAGTCGTTATTGTTTTTGTATATATATTAAGGTAATTTCCCATATGCAGGATTTATAAACATGTCTTATGTCTTATATACACCGATCAGGTGTAACATTATGACCACCGATATTGTGTAAGTCTCCCTTGTGCCTCCAAAACAGTTGTGACTCATCAGAGAATGGACATGGGCCTTCTGAGGGTGTCCTGTGGTGTCTGGCAACAGAATGTTGTTAGTGGGGGCCTCATCCCACAGATACTCAATCAATTTGGGATCTAGTGAATTTGGAGGCCAGTTCAACACCTTGTGCTGTTCTTCCCCTACTGGGGATGGCTGCTGCCATAAAGGAGTGTCATTGCTATGGGGTGGGGGGTGTCTGGTCTGGTCTAGGTGGGTGCTACATGTCTAAGTAATATCCACATGAATGCCAGGTCCAAAAGTTTCCCAGCAGAACATTGAATTGTCACAAGATGGTCAGTGCTATTTACTTCTGTCAGTGGTTCTAATGTTGTAGCTGATCGGTGTATAAGATATGTATAGTGCATATTTTACATAATGCACAACTATTATAATTAAGTCACTTTTCTGAGAACTCAAAACAACAACTGTTGGGAAATAGTAAAGTTTTTAGTGAACAAATGTTGGGGGAATGATTGCAAAAATATCTCCGCCTCATATTTTTATCTCTGTCTTGTGAAATCTGTTTCTCTCTCGTCTCATACATTTTTCTTCTCTTTATATAGCTCTCTTCATTTCTTTTTTCTTTTTTTTTTCTCGTCGTTCATCTCTCCCCCCTCTCTCCAGTTATTCCAGAAATGCAGTGGGGTTGGCCAGCTGAGTCAATTACAGGGGACAGTAAACAAAAACACAAGCGACTATCAATATCCACCGACAAATATATGACCCACCCTTTGCTGTGAGAGCAAAAGCTGAATGTTCAGGTTATTAAACACATATACTGGAGATCCCAGTTCACATAATAATAATAGCAAAAACTGCAGCTCCAAAGCAGCTTTTGCATGAGGAGTAACTATGAGAAGTTTCAAGTTATACTGGCTAGGACATTACTAGTAAGCCAAACAGCTTCTGAATGATGCAACTGCAGAGTTCTACCTGAACTTCTGTGTTTGCTACAGGTTCGCTCTTCATTTGCAGTGCAAATAGAAATTAATGTCACAAGCCCAGCACAGCATTTGCTATCATCAAAAAACATGGGTGCTACGCGCTGGGTCAGGTTGGCCCACAGTGGCAGCGCGCTCGGTTGCAGCGGCTCAGGATTAACCCTCCATCCAACCATGCAATTTCGTTGTACAATGTTGTATAATGACAAATAAAGCAGTTTGCCTTTACCTCTATCTATTTGTTGATGTCCAGCACTGTGTTGACCTCTATCAGACAACAAGTTCCAACACTAATTTGTAACACTTAAGTACTGTAGCCATTACTTAAGTACCTAAGTACCTTGCAACCACAGAGTTGGAGGATAACACTGTTGCTCGTGAGTAGCAGAATAATGTTGTATATGATTACAGAACATTGCTTTCTGCCTTCAAATTGTACTTCTTGTACTTCTCACACATGAGTCCATCAAAAGCAACAAACATGTAGACAGGAGACATAGGAGAAATCAGGTTTCCATGTTCTTAATAACAGTTTTCTATCCTTAGAGTGGGTAGAGGCTGTAGTGGTTTCTGCATTCATGGACATGGTTTGTCTGCAAGGTGCAGATATGGCAAACATCTCTGTGCTAAAACTGATCCACAGCAGCTGTTATGAAACACACATAATAAAAGTCAACATCAAACTAACAGGCACATAGTAGATGCCACTTACCCAATGTTGAACTAAATACAGGCCCTTGCACGTTCCTCAGAAAACCAACTGCAAACCCACAAACAAGTTTTTGTGTCTAGCTAACCCTTGTGAAGATATACACCCTGTCCCATTTTCCCTCTCAGCTCTATAAGTCCCTTTGTCACAGGATTTAATTGTCTCTTCAAGACTGACAAGTGTGAAGCCAAACGACAGTGGAAAGACTTCAATTTACTGGAAACCCTTGGTTTCTGTGACTGTTTCCTGAAAAGCTGTTTCCATGCTGAGGCCATTTAAAAGGCAGTGTGCATCAGTGTGACTGGGCTAGCTGAATAAAGTCAGAGCACAAAGGGCTATTAATGGACACATTTGAAGTCTTATCGACTACTCCAAGTCTCAAGTAGCTAAAAAAGCACTTGAAAAGAGCTTGTGATTTTGCACTTGCTCACTCTCCTTACTCAACATCAATGTGTGTGTGTGTGTGTGCCCATGTGAGTCTGTATTCTCATTAAAGTCTAATTCAGATTTGACCACAGTATCATCATCATATGACAGATGGCAAGATGCGGCTGGCAGGCAGCTTGGACTGGACTGGATAATCTATACACACACACACACGCACACAGGCACACAAGCTCACCTTCACTGAAACAGAATGAGACTTACTCCTGTTCTATTTTAGCAGGGCCTATTTCAAGCTGTCCCTAACCCTGTGGGGCAGACACTTTATGGGCAGTGATAGTAGGAAGCCAAAAGGGGGATCAAAGACATCAACTAGTCAACAAGCATCCTTCTTCAAAAAAAGCCCTGTGCATCAGACATTTTCAGCTGTCACTTGAAAAATAAATAAATCCCAAACAGTGTAGATTGGTTAATTTAGAAATGTACACAATTTTACCTGTGTGTCTTGTGTGTGATCCTATATTATATAGTTTGATTATCTCTATCATGACCATTTACAATTAAAGCTTGCCTCTTAGGGACAGATGGGAGATATGTAAATACTTAAAGCCAAAGTCATTACTCATAACATAAACAATGTTTTTACTTTACACATTTGGATTTAGATATAATTTTATAAGTTAAGATAATGTTTGTGTTGCAGCACTCAGACAAGCAGGAAGCAAGATTGCCACTGGAACCCAGCTCTTGCAGGAAAGAATTTAACATTTGTATTTTAAAAGTGTTGGATCATGCAGAAAATATACAGATTACAGAGTAATTAACTTAAAAATGAACGAGGGATCATTTGTGCCTAAACCATACTCCTTCGCATTTTATTGTTTTGTAGGACACAAACATTAACTATGGTAAAAGGTAAATAGCCGTGCTTTTATATAGCGCTTCAAGCACACACACTTTCACACACCAGTGCCACGCACTGGGAGCAACTGGGGGTTCAGTGTCTTGCTCAAGGACACTTCAGCACGTGGCACATTCCGGAGATCGAACCGCTAACCTTCTGGTTCGTAGACAACCTGCTCTACCTACTTGGCCACAGCCGCCTATAAATGTAATCTCTATTCATTTCAAGTATTTAAAACCAAGCAGGCCATCCTAACAAGTGTGGCACTTTTGAGGGCAAATCAGACAGCTCTCTGTTATTGCTAGGGGTGTAGCATTTGTTCCTTTTTTGGATGGCACAGAAAGCAGCACTTTAGACACAGAGTGACCACCTCTCCTTCAATAGGAAGGCTCTGTCCATGCCTGTGGCTGAACCCAGGAATGTCTCGTACTGTGCTCTGGAAAGCAATAGAGTCAGGTCCCATGGGGCCTTTGGCTTCTCTGCTGCGATAATTTCACCACAAATGAATTCAGCAGTACCGAGGTCTCCCTCTCTTTCAGAGTACAATTTACCCTTTACATCTAGGATACTGTCACAACATGGCCGTGCAGGTTTAGAAAATGGGGTTTGACATTTCCTTTTTAATAGTGCTGATGTTTCAACTATGATATGATGTTTATAGTCAATATCGTTGTGATGCATTAAGTAACAAACCAGACATAATCAAAAACACAAGCATTTAAATATGCAACTGTTATCCTTGTATCTTGTCTCGGAAACCATTCCAACAGCAATCTCAACTTTAAAGTGTCCTCAGTTTGACCCTGTCATGTGGGTGAGATTTAAAGACATGAAAGTGTGAAAAAAGTGTTTAAACTCCATTAGGACACAATCTCAATCTGTCCTCTGTATCACACACACAGACAAAAACTGCCTTGTTACAAGTCAACATGGTTAGCTGTGTGCGAGACGGAGAAAAACACAAATACCAAAATAGCGTCCCCATTCCTCACAACCACATTAAGATGCATTTCCAGTCATATGTGTGTTTACGTAAAAAAGTCATTTAAAGTGACCTATCACCAAGACGTTCGTGAGAGGGGTTCAGAATCCACTCACATGAAGAATACTTGTGTATTCTCCTTGTCAAAGCAAGCTATTTGTTATGGATGCTGTTACATTGCGTGGATTTGGCAAGTGTCTTATTACATAATCCACTCATTGATAATGAGCTTTAAACAGAATGAGGCCTAAATGAGACCTATCATAAGGCACGATTAACACACTTACTCGCCCTACAAACACCCTTCCTAAAATCTCTGTCTCTGTGTGTGTTTGTACAATATTCTTTCTAAAATTGTATCCAACTGCAGATTTGAGTATTTCTCCATGTTTGAGTTCAGTTAGTGGAACTTGGCCTTTTGTGCATGCACACAAATTTACTCAATAATAATGCAAAATACTGTCTGTAATCCTGCCGTTCTCACCGTCTGCAATATCCTCACAGTTCTGATTGAAGTTTTCGTAGGAGTCCCAGCGTATCAGGGGATCCTGTGTGTTGTAGTCGACCGAGACGCTCGGCCCGTTTTCCAGGTGGTCCATATCTTGACCAGAAATACGAAAAAGACAGAGCAGAAAACGTGAATGTCTTTGTTTAGACAAAACACTATTGATCATAATATGAAAATGACTTTTAAAGACTGCTTTTGTGAAATAATAAACTTTTACCAAATAAGTAAGATTGTGAAATATAATGGAAAATTCAGAGCATAACCATGAGACTCAACACTTTGATTCTTACCATGGATTTTCTCTGGTCCAAAAGAGAAAATAAACTCAACTTTTCCATATTCTGGAAACCTGTCATCTGCACACATGAGAGACAGTCAGAAACTGATAGAACACTTATGGAAAAAAATAAGGCAGAGATCATAAATTTAGGATCATTAATCATTACAGTGGGAAATGCATGTAAGCAGTATTTAAAAATAATACCACTAAAAATATTAGCTGGTATCAAATAAGGAACACATTGTATTGACAGTCAGTGCAGAGGATCAAAAGTAGTGGTTTAATCTAACCAGATCTCTTACCTTTAAATGTCTCATCAAGCTCATCTTTTCCAAAGACAATTCCCAGGTCGTGAACAGCACAGGTGTGAAACTGCACGCGGAATATCACATCACGGCACGGACTGCGGTAGCGTTTGTGGTAGCACTTGAGCTAGAGGGTGAAAGACATCACCTGAGATTCAGAGCCAATAGAACTGATTTGAGCTAAACAGACATTGGCAACGTTAAGGGGAAAAAAAACATTTGTATCGCTTCTTTATTAGTGCCATTTGTCAATTCCGTATAAAAAAGTAGTTTTCACCTGACAAAACAAAGCACTTTTGCAGCTCTGCAGGGCTGATACAGTCAGAGTACCAAGAGAGCACAACATAAATTATATTTGTGAAACACAAGCCAGAGGGCATGGTATCGTTATGTACTCTTTCTCTGCACAAAAAAATAAATAAATAAACAGCCATTTCATGTAATCCCTCATAAAGTGAGGCCTCTCCACATGCTTCATTTTCCAAACTTTAACAGCAACACATAAAACCACACACAGGAAAATCTGCTCTCCCTCCTGCTGATGCATGATGGGCCGGGACCTGTTTTTTTAGTAGAGACTTCATATTTACAGTTACTGGAGGAATACTGACCTAAAACCAAACAACTTGCCATTCAGAAACTGTGCCTATAAAACATCCTACTGTTACATATAGCACAAAACATTTCCGATCTTGTAATTCTATACTTTATAGTCTTAAGTTTCCATTTTGAAATGGATAAAATGGCGTTTTCTCTCATTGGGGGGCTGTGAAGGACAGTGGCTTTGAACAGGTTTTTCAGGAATCTGCTAAACCTAACACTGTTAGGCCTACCTCATTTTCAAAGGTTTTGAGATGGTTAGCTTAGCTTAGCAAAGGTGAATAAATATGACTGCTAACTATCTGTAAACCTCATCAGTGTTTTTATGTCACAATTTCTTATTTGTTTAAGTTGTACTTAAATCAAACTGTAACAATTACAAGATATGGCTGTCAGGAAGTCATTGCAGCAAGAAAATGAACTTTGTAGTACATAACCCCCAAATTACATAACATGTTAAATAATGACTTTCAGAGGTGTTGGCAAGTGGGCTTTGCTTGTTTTGGACACAGATAGCAAGGCTGTTTAGCTTTGTTTCCATGATATGCTGAGTTATACAGTTGCTAGCTTCATGTTTATAATACAGACAATAAGAGTGGTATTATTAATCTCCTCATCAATCTCTCACCAAAGGAAGGAAGTATATATTTTTTCAAAATGTTGAATCCTCCCTCTCATGTTCTTAACTTGTCTGTTGATTTTATTGTAGAATTCTGGATAAAGCTTTACCAAAAACTCAAAAGAATGACTATTGGCAAGTGAGTAGAAAACAAGGGAAACTTGAAGTTTAGATTCAAGTTTAGATTACATGTTTAGATTATCCTGGTTGTTGCAATATTTTCTTTTTACGTCATGCCATTCTGCACTTTATCGTTATTGGAAGTCATATAATCACAATTTGAAAATGCAGGAGCACAGTCTGTGCTGACTAATGTCCCTTCCATTTGGCCGTTTTCCCTGTTACATGAATAATAACAAGCATCAGCAAGCAACGGTTCAGTCAGATGATGCATTCAGCAGAATCCATTAGTCTGTCTTAAATAAAGGATGAGATATGAGCTCAGCTCTGAGGGCCAAAACGGAACAGCCTCAAGCGCACAGTAAGTGCTCCCTTTGAAATTCTCCACATTGACATTATGAGTCCTGGGGACATCTCATGGATAACATTATGGCCTGAATGACAGCAGAAGCAAAAACTTTGCTGATGTGTGCAGTATTTTTACATGCAAATATAAACCAGAGGCTGTCACAGATGATACTTAATTGAGAATCTCTTATTCTGCACTTTCAGCAATTCCAAAAGGAACAAAGAAGAAAACACCCTATATGTCTTTCATATTAAAATCGTGCGTCTGACATAAAACTTACTTATAATGATTGTGTCATGTTAAAATATAACCTTGCATATACCGAAGTGCTGTTGGAGAAGAAGTACGTAGCCATTTTGACATCATAGTTTTCAACAACATATTGTGTGCTAACGAGGGTATATAAACTGAAGTATAGGACCCAGTCCAACAGTCTTTCCCCAGGTTTTTACAGCCCTATTTCTTAAGTGAGCTACTATAAACTGCTACAGCACTTGCATACAGTACATACACCAAACATCAGACTGGAAAAACCAACAGGATTTCCCTCGTTACAATAAAAATCAGTGCATCCCCTGCACATTTCTGTGGTTGTTCTCACTGGCATCAGTACACTGGTTTTTCTTTCTGGCAGAAGTAACACATTTCAGAAACTGCAACTGCAAAATAATGTAGCTGTGCTTTTCTTACCAGGATGTCCCCCTTCAGAAGAAGACCAGGTTCAATAGTGATGCAGATGCTCGTCTGGCTGTCCCCTTGAACATTGCTGCAATTAATTATAAAACATAACGTTATACGGGACTGGCTCAGACATTTTGCTGTGGAAATTAACACAGTAAACTCCAACATATCTCGCCTGCATCAGTTGTTCCTGTTGCTGTTGCTTGGATCGGATATAAGCACACATGATCTTCTAACAATCTAATTTCTTTAACAGTGGCCATCACAGAGCAGGAGTGCGCTGCCGTGCTGGGCTAATTTTGAGCATTAGTGTCTATGTGATTGTCTAACTCAGAGAGTAGGATCAAAGGGTGGAGAGTGCTAATAGGGAGCATGTGAGCGAAAGTGGGGAAGAATGTGATTTGGAGCTTTAAGGGGTTGACAGTCTGGAAATGTTTGCACTGTGATTGTTTCACACTTAGTTATTGTGTAGAGTGTTGTGTAACACCAGCAGGCTTCAGTATTTACAGTAACAACATTAAACAGATGTACAGTAAAAGGGCAATTTGTTTAAAGCAGCACTAAGATATATTTTTACATTTTTACTAATGGAACTCACTCGAATCACTATGTGTAATGTAAAAGGTGTTGCTTGTCATAACAAGTGAGAGACATTTATCACCAGATTCTGTGGTTCCTCTGCTCTGTGCAGCATTTTAGGACGAGGAGGTGATGATCAAAACAGAGCAAAAAGTAGAGCGTTTAAGATTTACTAAATTAAGATTTATCTCGACCTTTTAAGAACTTTAAAAGGTCAATGGTAACTAATGATAAAATAATTAAAATCAGTACCGCTTTAGTCATCACAACATGGTTGCATTTACACCAAAGATTATCAGGGCTGTTAAAGACATTTTTGGTAAAAATACCTAGTTTGAAAATATTAAACAGAAGTTGGACGTATTCCATTGTCCACACTTATACGGATGGAGTCAAGGTACCATTGCTTTCAGGTAGGGAAACTGACTTCTAATTAAAGTATGGACACTATTTTTCCTATTTTTCCATTTTTTCCTGTCTGGCCCAGGGAACCAGCAGGGACCTCTGGCAGGGAAACCCTGCAGGAGTCCACCTAGATTCCTGTCTGCGTGTTTCATTGGCTCTCCAGTCACAAAATAACACTAGACGTGATTATGGGATCTAAAGCGGAGAAACAAGAGCCTGCAGCTGGGAAGGCTGGCTAAATACAATAATGTGAGCCAAGCTCCGAGTGTAAACTGGCAAGAGGGATGATCTGTATGTATACTGGGGGGCAGGGGAGTTATAGGAGAGGCTTTAAGGGAAAATCAGGATTTTTATTATTGTGCCATTACGAGCTTGCTATCCCTGGAATCTTGTAAAAGCATTTGAGCGTGAGTGTATTTTAAGACTTACTAGATCCCAGATGTGTAGACGGGCTGCATGGCCTGGTATATTTTAAGAAAAGGACGACAACCTGGAAGACAAAAAAGTCATTTGAAATCACAGGATGTGTGTGAAAATGCTTAGCTGCGAGTTGTTATCTGTGCATGACACTCACCTCCCTTCGACTCGAAGTTGGGAATGCCATGCATGATGACATGATGAAGGAACAGGGGTTTGTTGTTGATCTTGATGTGTCCAGAGAGCAAGCCACTGAAGTACTCCACATACCTGTGGGAGGGAGTGATAGATCAGAATGCTGCTCCTGTATCTTCCCTTCTGTAAGATTGTGTCATGATGTTAAGTGTTTTACGGAACAAGATTGAACATCCTGTGATCATCACAACACAGACACACAAGCTTTGACTTTGACCTTTAGCAGCATCAGTGTTTTCAGCTTGTCAGCCATGTTGTAAGAGCCCAAACTTTGGACAAATGGACATTTTCTATTAAAAACTCAAAGCTTTTCATATTTAAAGCTGCACCAATCAATATTGTTTATTAAGAATGAAGCATATTTACAATGAGTGTTCAGAACTTCTTTTGAATTATTGTTCAACCCCAAAAAATTAACTAAACTAAACTAACTATTTTCATACACACACAAAAACAAAAACACGATTGAACTTTTCATTATCTTCCATTATAAAGTGATAACATTTTTCAGTTGTATTTATAGAAATAAAAATCAACTCAAGTTTTATTTGTTTGTAAGTTTCTTTGTGAAAAAGTTCATCATGAGGTCAAACTATAAACAAGAAGTAAAGGATGTCAGACCTTTTCTGGGACGGCTGACCCACAGGAAGCACTTTGTCTTCATAGAAACGCTTCATGGCAAACCTGTCCAGAGCCTGGTCAGCACTGCATTCCAACAATAAAGTTTTGTAAGAGCACGTCCAACTGATCCTTGTAATATACACATAGTAGGTAGTAGTTTGAAGTGGATAATATTGTCTACATGTGAGCAGCATTTTTATAGTTATATAAGCTAATAATCACAGAAAGGAAGGAAAAGCAACTGCAGTAAGCTTGCTCATGCTGTGTTAGATGGCTGAAAAGTCATCTTGTGGCACAGAGAAGAGCAAATCAGGGAGAAAAGAGACAACCTAAGTAGATTATGAGAATGCACGCAAATGCAGAGTCAGTCACATGTGTCCAGCATTTGTCTAAAGAAAGCTACTTATGTTAAATCACATATTTACATACATCACTTCACAGTGTTAAAATGATGCAGCACTTTGCTGCTACTTCAGCTTTCAAAGCTACATGACATCACCTTTAAGATGGCTTGTGAGATTATGGCATTATATAGAAATCTAATGTTCTGTGTGGAAGACTGACTGACTGAAACAACAGGGAGTCACATGCTCTTCTGATTGTTTCTGCAAAATCATAATTTGAGGATGCAGTGACTATTAGAATTAACTCATTGCTCATAATTATATTATCAAACACTTTCTCCAAATAACCTCAAATAATCAGTCTCATGCTCTACACCTCCTCACTCTGTTCATCATAGCTCTGAATGCTCACCGTTTTCCCTCTCAACTCCACTCCTCCCGCAGTCTCCCCATTCTATCTTTTTTTCCAACTTCTATTTATCTGGTTCCAGTAAATTACAGGTTCCATCCTCATGCCCCCTCTCTCCCTTTTTTCTGAATTTCTTTAATCATTCAAAGTGTGCTGCGGCATGTGACTTCTCCAGCTGTAGATTGGTATTTGGACCTACCTGGCAGATATGTTGCTGTAATGCATGTAGGCTGCCACCACCACTCCAGTTCTGCCCCGGTTGCCCTGAAAAGACATGAGTCAAGCAAGAATAAGCAGAGGGACTTTTCATCCTCTATGATGTCCAAGCATGTCTAGCACAGTCTTGGTATGGACTTTTTTTCTTTTGGCGGATATTTAAGCACTTACTTCATTGCTGTGTTTTTAAAAACAAAATCTATGATGCAAAGGTAAACGTCCCTTAAGCCTCACCACAGAATAAAAAAAATAAAATAAAAAAGATTAAAAAATCGAATTCTCTTAAATGGCATTCCGGTGAATTATTGTCCCACTGTAATAAAATTGGGGTATTCATAAGCAGTGAAAGATCAAAACAACATTAACATTAACAGCATTACATTAAATACACTGAATCAATGCAAAAGACTGGCTAACTAATTCATGCTTACACCTGAACATAAGCAAAACAGTATGTATGTACTTTACAAAACAAACTACTGTGTCTCATGACCCTGGTGTAATAGTTCACCAAGAGAAGGTTAGAGTGGTGTCTGACTTTAAATATCTGGGAATCATTTTAGACTCACAACGCTCATTTAAAAAGCATGCAAACAAGGTTGTTAATACTGTCAAATTTAACCTGGCAAATTTTAAGCACATAAGACCATATCTACCAATGAAGGCTGCAAAGCTCTTCTTGCATGCAATGATCTTCTCACATTTCTCTTACTGTTTAACTAGCTGGTCGCAAGCCAATAAGACAACATTGCAACCATTGGAGTCACTCTATAAACAGGCATTAAAGACATTGGACCGTAAGGGTAATAGCTATCATCACTGTCACATAGTCAAAAAACACATGTTTAGCTTTGAAAACTTCAGACACTTTGTTGATGCCTGTCTTGTCTTTAAGGTACTCGGCGGGCTTGCTCCACCACCACTGTGCCAGTTCATAAAACAGAAAGACAAGGTCAATAGAGTAACCAAAGCAACCACCAGAGGGGACTGCATAGTTCAATATAGACAAAGTAGGTTTGGAAACAGCCTTTTCTGTCAGAGCCACTATTTTTTGGAATAGTCTGCCCAATGAGTTAAGGGAGTGTAATAGTCTTTCCATTTTTAAAAAACAGCTTAAAACCTGGATCAGGGACAATTACAAGTGTAACCATACTCCACATACTTGAGTCCATGAACATACTTTTCTTTTATTGCCTTTTTCTTTTCTTTTTTCTTTCTGTATTTATACTGTATTCTTACTTATTGACTTTTGCATTTTAGGGTGCCTGTTAAGATCTGGCTAGGGACAACAGATGGAAACTAGCACTTGTAGCTAACTCTGGCTTGTTTACAGCAAGTAACTTGTCTGTTGATTAATGAGCATTGTCCCTATCAAATAAATAAACGATATCCAGCCTTTTAACAGAGGAAAAATTTCAATGTTTATGATTTGTAAGTGTTAAAAGTTAAATGAATTAGCAAAAAGTATTTCTACATCATAAGTTATTTAAGATATACTGAAGCTGTATAATCTAATTCCAATTATGGTATCATGTTTACATAAATACTGCAAGTATGACATTTTTTTTGCAAACTTTTCCTTTAAAAGTGTGATAAAAAAAGAAGAAACTACATGTGACTGTACCTTTTATTTACAGGACATGTTAAAAAAAGAAAAATAATGACTCAAGAGCTGAAGTTCAAGCACATGACTACAAACCAGTGTCAGATTCCATTCCCTCTGCACATCTATCCATCTTTAAAACTAGGATCACTGTGGAGGAAAAGTGTGTTCCGCATTATAAATATCGCAGCCACTCTAACAGCGTGGAGCCCAGTGGAAATGATTTGTTTATATGCGGAAACCCAGCACGGCCTGCTTCCTTAGTGACCACCACAACTTCCAAACCCACACTCTCATCACCAGCATTACTCAACTTGTAGAAAAAAATAACACCAGTTGTTATGGCAGCTGACTTGTTTGTAACCTCCCTGTGGGAACATATTGGAATGAAGCACAAAGCTTTAGGATCCCATGGTTAATTCTTATGTTGCACAACACATTCAGGAACACAGTTGGGGCTAACGTGAAAATGATTAGGTACTGCATTTGGGACATTGGCCTAGCAGTTGAATTTTGATACGTTTTTTATGGTTTGTGTCAGCATACTTAGAGGCCAGATGAGTGTGGCTTGCCACAAGAGTTTAACGTGATACAAGTAAGTTTAGGCAACAACAAAAAAATATTGGTCACTTCAGCTTTAGGATGGGTAAAGGGATAAATAAACCTAAGAAGCCATGATGACGGTCATGCCTTACCACCCTAATTTGTGTTTTCCTAACCCTCATCCAGCACAACCCAACCCAAACAAGCACACAAAGGCGGTTGCTCTCACAGACACACAAGCACCCTGAATGTCAGTGTTTTACTCATGAACAACAACAACAACAGTTGAGGCCTCCAAGAAAAGTGGGGTCCTGAGAAGGGCCCGAGAGCACCATCTACTGTCTGGAGAGACGATCCCAAAGCACTCTCATCTTTCAGTCTCACCTTGTTGTGTATAACCACCACATTGTGGCTGTCCGCACTCAGCCACGTGTCCATGGCCTTGCAGATGCTGCAGATTTTGTCCAGGGCTGGGGCATGGTGGTCAGGCCAGCCAAAGTCCAACACCTGCAAGAAGAGGAGGAGAGATTTGTTTTTGTTCAAAATGGTCCCTATAAAGTACACAGGCGAAAATGGATGAGAAGAGATGTCAGGCATTCAGATTTACCTTTGGATTAAGTTGGCTGATGTCATAACGCTTCTCGCTGAGGTTGAAGAGCTGATGGAAAGGATGGAAAAACACTTTTATTATGCATGTGGTGTTATCGTGTGTCACTGCTTTTTTACTTAGACATTGCTGTGTACATTCTTTAGGAGTGCTAATCATTCTTTAGAATTATCTCTTGCAGGTGTGGAAAGCATGCCTGGTAACAGATTCCAGTGCAATTCATCTGACCCAAGCACACAGTTGCAACAGATAAAGGTGACAGAGTTCATTTTCAGTTTAGAAGCAATCGACTTCACACAGAAACAAAGCAGTCTTCTCGTTTCTAGAAGAAATGACAACCACTGCTGGCAGGTTTAGTGTAGATGTGAAACTAATTAATTCCATGAATTCATTTGGAAACATTAAAGCTAAATGCTTGAGCAAGTTAAATGAGGAACCATCAAAGAACACTGTATTTAATGCCTGCATACAGTATGTGTGTTCAGTTTAAGTCATAAGTTTCAGAGAAAAAGTTAATAACATTGAAAAAGGGATTTGATGTGTTTAATTTTGTGTTTTCATCCTGTTTTATTGAAGTTAGAAGTAAGCGAGCTAAATACAAGTTAAATAACAGTACCGCCATCTACTGATCGATTTTGACGCAGCGGCTAGTTTTGTCAATATTGAATGAAACCTTTATTCAGGAAGTTACAAACAGCAACAACAAAGTCGAGACAAGCACATGGCCAGCTTCTTCAGCTACAACTAGCCACTTCAGCGTGAATCTTCCGAGTTGCATCGTCGGTATGTGTTTGTATGTGAATTTATGATATGCTTGAGCCTTTAGTGGTAAATGTTGTGTAGCGTACTTATCTGTTGCTATGGTAGCCTACCGTGAACGAGCTATTTAGTTAGCATGCTAGGCTTCGGTAATTGTTTATTTACGGTTTGGGCGACTGTATATATGCAGTATTTATGACTGTACTATTTTCTTTATTTCTTTTAGTTTCACACTTTGCTTCACAAATAAATCTGGAAAAGATGAAACCCAGTGTGTTCTGTGGAGTAAGGAGTTTAGCTGCCTGTCAACATATGCATGCTACGCATTGAGGACAGAACAGTGAAACGACGGCATCTCAGCGTACAAGATAACGCTGAACAGGCTGACAGCGGACACTTCCAAGACGCCACTACGCATCAGGCAAGTACGGCTACCACGGCAGTGTTTCCCCAGAAGCTATCAACGCCATCATGTCTGCTAAATCATATAAAACAAGATCTCAAGCCTCGTGTTCTTCTACTGGTTCAGCTGCAGCCAAGGCAAGAGCAAGAGCAGAGGCAGCAAAGACTCTTCTAACCTTTGCCCACAAAGAAGCAACGTTAAAAGTAGAGAAGGCGCAGATAGAGGCGTCCATTGAGCTCCTCAAGTGTGAGAAAGAGGCAGCTGCGGCCACAGCAGAAGCAGAAGCCTTAGAAGCTGCTGTTAAATCACAAATAGATGAACAAAGCATTGGACACGTTTTAGAGGATCTGCCTTCTCTCGAGAGTTCACACCAGACTGAAAGGTATGTCATGGCTCAAGCCCAGTTTGTAAAGGATGAAACAACTGAAATACAAAAGCCCCCATCATCTGATAACCCCCCGGCTAATATAGTTGACCCCCCTGGAGGTACTCATCCCTCCCACACCAACCCAGCAGACTGTGAACCCTCACCAGAAACAAAAACATTCTCCAAACAATCTGTGTATAGCCACCACCTTCCAGCTTCACCTTTTTTGCCCCCCCATACACCTCCAGGTGACCATCACAGAGAACACAATTGGACCCACCAAAAATCAAGTCACAGCTATGATCCCATCTACAAATCCAGACATTCAGGCCACGATGATGGAAACATCAGTGAATTTGTCAGATACTTTGCTCGTCGGGAAATTGTAGCAACGGGTCTCCTTCAGTTCAACGACAAACCACAGAATTACAGAGCCTGGAAACGCTCTTTTGAGAACACAGTAAGGGGCTTGGATTTAACAGCAAGTGAGGAGATGGATCTGTTGTTTAAGTGGCTCGGTAAGGACTCGGCTGAGCATGTTGAACAAATCAGAGCCATACACATCAACCGTCCAAATGCTGGGCTAAGGATGATCTGGGAGAGACTCGACCAATGTTATGGCTCAGCAGAGGTAGTTGAAGATGCTCTGTTTAGACGAATTGACAGTTTTCCAAAGATCACAAACAGAGACTATGTAAAGCTAAGGAAATTCAGTGACATACTCATGGAGCTCCAGAGCGCCAAGGAGGAGGGAGACCTCCCTGGCCTCTCTTTCCTGGACTCAGCAAGAGGATTGAACCCAATCGTTCAAAAACTCCCCTTCTACCTGCAGGATAAGTGGGTTTCAGTCGGTGCAAGTTACAAACGTGAATATCAGGTCTCTTTTCCCCCATTTCATGTTTTTGTAGATTTTGTTAGTCAAGAGGCCATTGTTAAAAATGACCCAAGCTTTAACTTTGCCACTCACCTTGACCCCGCACCCAGACCTGAGAAACCCTCCTGGAAATTTAACAGACACAGAGAAGTGTCAGTACACAAAACAGAGGTGTTTGCAAATTTCAGCCACGAGTCATATGGGAATTCAAAGAATGCAGATGACTGTAACAAACTTTGCCCAGTGCACAAAAAACCCCATGCCCTCTTGAAGTGCAGAGCCTTTCGTGAGAAGTCCATCGAAGAACGCAAAACGTTCTTGAAAGAGAACAATATTTGTTTTAGATGTTGTGCCTCTTCAACGCATTTTGCCAAACATTGTAAGGCCAAAGTGCAATGTTCTGAGTGTGGCAATGTGAATCACAATACAGCTCTTCACCCAGGCCCAGCTCCCTGGAGCAAAGAAACTGACCCTGATGCAGAGCACGGCGGGGAGCAAGGTGCCACTCCGCTAAGTGAAATCACTTCCAAATGCACTAAAGTTTGTGGTGAGAATCTTGCTGGCAGGTCTTGCTCCAAAATCTGCCTTGTGAAAGTGTACCCAGCCAGCCAACCAGACAGGGCGATCAGGATGTATGCAATACATGATGAACAGAGTAACCGTTCTCTTGTCCGTTCAGAGTTTTTTGGAGTGTTCGGGGAAAATGGTCCCAGCTCTCCCTACTCACTGAGAACGTGTGCAGGCCTTAAAGAGACTATGGGAAGACGAGCTACTGGTTACGTCGTAGAGACACTAGATGGAGCACTCCACATTCCCCTGCCCAGTCTGATTGAGTGTAATGACATCCCCAATAACAGGGAGGAGATACCCACGCCCAGCGCAACACTCCATCATCCCCATTTAAAGAATGTCTCACACCTCATCCCAGAGCTCGACCCCAACGCCCACATATTGATGCTGCTTGGACGGGACATCGTCAGGGTTCACAAAGTCCATAAACAGATAAGTGGCCCCAACGACGCACCCTACGCACAAAAATTAGACTTGGGGTGGGTTGTAGTGGGAAATGTGTGTTTAGGTGGTGTTCATAAATCAATCACTGTGAATGCCTTCTACACAAACACAACAGAGAGGGGACGTCCTACAGTTTTTCAGCCCTGCCCTAATCTGTTTAAGATAAAAGAAAGATCCTGTGGACTCCAAATCCCCTACCACAACACACCACAACAAAGCGACAGACCTAGTTGTGAATCAGACCATCTTGGATGTTGTGTGTTTGAACAAACCAAAAATGACAACCAAGTCTCATCTTCCATTCAAGACAAGGTCTTCATGAAGATAATGGAAGAAGGAATGACAAAAGATGCAAACAATCACTGGACAGCTCCATTACCGTTCAAATCACCACGTCAAAGGCTGCCCAACAACAGGCCACAGGCTATGAGTCGGCTCAAGTCCCTGATCCGCCACTTTGACAGAAAACCAGAGATGAGGGAACATTTCATAGCTTTCATGGAAAAGATATTCCAAAATGGTCATGCTGAGATCGCCCCTCCTTTAAAGGAAAATGAGGAGAGATGGTATTTGCCACTGTTCGGGGTTTATCACCCCAAAAAGCCAAAACAAATCAGAGTTGTTTTCGACAGTAGTGCTCAGTACGGTGGACTGTCTCTTAATGATGTCTTGCTAAAGGGCCCAGACCTCAACAACTCACTCCTTGGCGTCCTCATGCGCTTCAGGAAAGAAGCAGTAGCTTTCACAGCAGACATCGAGCAGATGTTTTACTGTTTCCACGTGCGAGAAGAGGACAGGAACTTTCTCCGTTTTTTGTGGTTTCGTGACAACAACCTCTGCAATGACATCACAGAGTATCGGATGAGAGTCCACGTTTTTGGTAACAGTCCCTCTCCGGCGGTAGCAATATTTGGCCTGCACCGGTCTGTCCAGTCCTCTGAGATGGATGTCGATGTTGAGGTCAAGCAGTTTGTGACACGTGATTTTTATGTAGATGACGGCCTTAAATCTCTTCCCACAGTAGAAATGGCCGTGACTCTCCTGTGGAAGACGCGAGACATCCTTGCCAAGTCAAACCTGAGGTTGCACAAGATCGCAGCTAACAGAAAAGAGATCCTGGAAGCTTTTCCATCTCAAGATCATGCAAAAGATCTCAAAGACTTAGATCTTGAAGCAGATGCACTGCCTATGCAGCGGAGCCTGGGTCTCCTTTGGGACCTCAAGAGAGACTGTTTCACCTTTAATGTGTCTGATGAGACAAAAGCCTTCACACGACGTGGTGTATTATCTACCATAAACAGCCTCTATGACCCGCTAGGCTTTGTAGCGCCCGTTACAATCCAAGGCAAATCCATCCTCAGAGAGCTAACTGCAGATAATGGTGACTGGGATGCTCCGTTGCCCCTAGGGATGGAGGAGTCATGGGTTCTTTGGAGAGAGTCACTAAGTGCGCTGTCTAACATCTCAATCACCAGAACGTACACCAACATCTCACCTTCAGAAGCTACGCACAGAGAGCTGTGCATCTTCTGTGATGCTTCAACCAAAGCCATTGCAGCAGTGGCTTACATGAAGGTAACCGACACAGATGGGAACTGTGAAATTGGCTTTGTCATGGGGAAAGCAAAGCTGACGCCACGTCCAGATCAAACCATCCCCAGATTAGAACTGTGCGCTGCTGTGCTAGCAGTTGAAATCGCTGATTTGATCTCAGGAGAACTCGACATTCAGCTGAACAACACACATTTTTTCACAGACAGTAAAGTTGTCTTGGGATATATTTACAACGATACAAGACGCTTTTATGTCTATGTTAGCAATCGTGTGGCTCGGATTAGGAGGTCTTCACAAGCCAGTCAGTGGCATTACGTGCCTACTAACCAGAACCCAGCGGATCTGGCAACACGGTCTGTTCCTGCACATCAGCTCATGCACACTAACTGGTTCACTGGCCCCAAATTCCTGCTCAAAGACAACCAAAACTCCCTCCACGACACTTATGACCTTGTTGAACCCTGTTCTGACACTGACATCAGACCGCAGGTCTCAGCTCTGAAAACCACAGCTACTGTGAAACTGCTTGGTTCTGAAAGATTCACAAAGTTTTCCCATTGGAGCTCTCTGCTGCGTGCCATTGCTCGTCTGTTGCATGTTGTCCGCGCTTTCAAGCAAACCACCAATAGAGACAGTTGTAAGGGCTGGCACTATTGTGAAACGGGAGTCACAGTGGAAGAGTCTGAGCAAGCTAAAAACATTGTCATCCGAACAGTACAAGAGGAAGTGTACGCTGGAGAGATCAAGTGCATTAAAGAGCAACAGGAGATTCACAAGAGCAGTCCAATCAAAAATCTGGATCCCTTCTTAGACAGCCATGGTCTGCTTAGAGTGGGCGGACGCATCAGCGAGGCAGATCTAAGTCAAGCAGAAAAGAACCCACTTATTGTTCCTGGTCAACATCACATTGTAGGCCTCATCGTGAAACATCACCATGAACAGACGCGCCATCAAGGCCGGTTATTCACAGAAGGAGCTGTGCGGACAGCAGGATGGTGGATGGTTGGTGGCAAAAAGAAGGTCAGCTCTGTTATCCACCACTGTGTAACATGTAGAAGGTTGAGAGCCCCCCTCAGTGTTCAAAAAATGGCCAGTCTCCCTGCACAACGTCTCTCAACTGACCCCCCATTTACAAACGTGGGCTTAGATGTGTTTGGCCCCTGGAATGTTTTTGCACAACGCACAAGAGGAGGCGTTATACACAACAAAAGATGGGCTGTCATCTTCACATGTTTGAGTATGAGGGCAGTTCATATCGAAGTGATCGAGTCACTGGACACGTCAAGTTTCATCAACTCACTCAGACGGTTCTTGGCTATTAGGGGTCCGGTGAAGAGTATGCATTCAGATCGTGGCACTAATTTTATTGGTGCTTGCAAAGAACTACAGATACCCTCAAACATAAACAATATAGCAGTCAAAACTTACCTGTCAGAACAGGGATGTTCATGGACTTTCAATCCCCCACACGCCTCTCATTTTGGCGGTGTGTGGGAGAGGATGGTGGGCTTGGCCAGGAGAATTCTGGACACCATGTTTTTTGAGCTCAAAACCACAAAACTCACGCACGAGGTTCTCGTCACCTTCATGGCAGAGGTGTCAGCCATAATAAATGCTCGCCCCCTCATTCCAGTGTCGACCGACCCTACTGACCCTTTCATATTGTCTCCTGCCATTCTCCTCACGCAGAAAGTCAACCCTCTCTCAGCTCCAGCTGGTGACTTTGCTGTCTCTGATCTCTACAGACACCAATGGCGTCAGGTTCAACATCTTGCTAATGTTTTCTGGGACAAGTGGAGACGTCAGTTTATCTCAACACTTCAAACCAGGCGCAAATGGCAATCCAGTCTTCCAGATGTGAAACCAGGGACTGTTGTTGTTCTGAAAGACGTTCAACTTCCAAGGAATGAGTGGCCACTTGGACTTGTGACAAATGTGTTTCCCAGCACCGATGGCAAGGTGCGTTCTGTGGAGATAAAGGTGGCTGGACCACAGGGAACCAGGCTTTTTACCAGGCCCATCTCACAAATTGCAGTCCTTGTTCCCCCAGAGCCATAAACAGTAATAATAATGTTGTTTTGTGTGCCATGAGAGAGTGGCGTCTATTAACGCCAGGCGGGGAGTGTTCAGTTTAAGTCATAAGTTTCAGAGAAAAAGTTAATAACATTGAAAAAGGGATTTGATGTGTTTAATTTTGTGTTTTCATCCTGTTTTATTGAAGTTAGAAGTAAGCGAGCTAAATACAAGTTAAATAACAGTACCGCCATCTACTGATCGATTTTGACGCAGCGGCTAGTTTTGTCAATATTGAATGAAACCTTTATTCAGGAAGTTACAAACAGCAACAACAAAGTCGAGACAAGCACATGGCCAGCTTCTTCAGCTACAACTAGCCACTTCAGCGTGAATCTTCCGAGTTGCATCGTCGGTATGTGTTTGTATGTGAATTTATGATATGCTTGAGCCTTTAGTGGTAAATGTTGTGTAGCGTACTTATCTGTTGCTATGGTAGCCTACCGTGAACGAGCTATTTAGTTAGCATGCTAGGCTTCGGTAATTGTTTATTTACGGTTTGGGCGACTGTATATATGCAGTATTTATGACTGTACTATTTTCTTTATTTCTTTTAGTTTCACACTTTGCTTCACAAATAAATCTGGAAAAGATGAAACCCAGTGTGTTCTGTGGAGTAAGGAGTTTAGCTGCCTGTCAACATATGCATGCTACGCATTGAGGACAGAACAATGTGGCTTCATGCTAATTCAAGTCATTCAAGTCAATTATGCTTTAGGCTAAAGCTACATTGCTACATCTTATTATCTTGAAGAGAAACTCTATAAGTACAGTAGTAAACATACAAAGAATGTGACTGCTTTTGCATGTGAAGTAATATAGCATATTATAAGTTTAATATTGTGTTTTTTTTTTGTTTGTTTTTATTAATAAATTGTATGTTTTCATTATGTTTGAGAAGAAGGTCATCTTGAGTAAATTCAATAAAGTGCCTTTAACACATCTAGACAACAGTATAGCTATTAACTATTAGCATCTGTCACTGGTGTTACATTAGCTAGCACAAAGTGGATGAGTCAGTCAGTCCAACAGCACCATAATAATGTCAGCTATAACTCAGTATAGCTGAGTTAACTACTGATATGTTCATGAGCAGATGTGGCATAATCATTCCATTGTGGGAGTTTGTGGTTAAAAGTAAGGGAAATCAGCTGATGATGGGCTGATCTGGGAAGGTGGGGTATTTCATCTTCCCCACTTGAACCTAAACTAATGAGTGTGATTTCATTTTTGAAACCGTACCAGGTAGTTGTGCCCATGCTTGGAGAGTAGCATGGAGGCGACCTCCCTCAGGTTGGCAGCGTAGCTCTGCTCCTCCACGCTGCTGGGGAAGGAGACAGAGATGATTCTCTCTGTGATGTAGATCAGGTCCAGCTCGTAGCCCTCCTCCAGGGACTGCAGCAGACTCACGCTCCTGCAGAGAAATGGAGATAGAGATAAAGATTCAAGAAAGATGTGAGCTCATGAAAGTGATGTGGACGACTGGACCGTAAAATGTAGACGTTAGAAGGCAGTTAATACCCAGAAGTAATGCAGAGCATGTGATTTATAAACACATGCTTGTGTTTGTCAGGCCAGCTGAAGTTTGATCCCTTTAGTTATAGAAAGCAATAAGGCTGTCAAAAGGCCTAAAGTTGGGGGGTGCAGCTTTTGTTCAGTCTTTTCTATCATCTCCTCTACAGGAAGAAGATTGAGCTCGTCTCTTACATCTTAATACAGGCACACTGGTCTGATTTTATCTGATTCTTCAGGTGGAAATATTTCATATAAATGGAATCATTGCCACACGATGCATTCCAGTTATTGGTTTCATTGCATTGTGATCATATAAGGACATAATTTTAGGTTAGTCTGTACTTTAACCCTCATCACATCTGCAGAGTCACTCATCTTGATCCAAAGCATTAAAAATATGTGACTGGTTACTTTATCTGCAAATGTTGTTCTGAATGTCCTTCGAGCACCAAATTACATTTCATATTCAGTTGAACTCAACATTCTTTCTTTGAGCCCAGATGGAACAAATATCCTAATATGGCGAAGGCAACACACCATATAAATACCAAATCCACAATCACATCACTAAATCTCAGCGGGGTTCAAGCTTTTCTCTAGGCTCTCCCCACTGCATTAAACAGGTTGCTGGACTGGCTGTCTGGGAAGGAAAGGACAGGCAGCTCCAGAAGAATGTGATTGATCAGATGACCACATTAGAAAAAAAAACTTGCAGCAGAGAAGACAGAATGTGTGCACACAACAAATACAGAACAGTAATAAAGAAAAGTGTTGTGGTAAAAGGAGAGATGTTAGCACGTGTACTCCTTGTTTAAAAGGCTCAGCCACTCTTTTTCAGACCTTTTTCTCTCCAGAAAATGTCTACCGAGACCATATAGAAGTGAGGTCAGTGAACTGACTGAACGTGGAGAGTCAGATGAAGAGGTTAAATGAGAGGTGTCTGGACCCAGACTGCAGCATATTTCCCATATTTGTCAGCTGTGAGTAGCCCCTGAGGAAATGGCTCATATGTCTGGGAGAGAAGATTGTTCCAGCTTTACTATGCAAATACTGTAACCTGCTTTGTACTGCACATCTGGACCCACTCAAAACACACTTAATGGAAATTATTCACTTGAGATAGAAGAGAAATTCACTTCACACTTCACACGTCTCTACCAAGCTGTGACAGATGACCTATCTTCTAAGATCTCTGAGGCATTTTTCTTTTTGTTTTGTCTCTTTAAAAAGAAATTTCTTTAATTCTTGTTCTTTTCTACTGTTTCCATCTTGCTTAGTATTTTTTCTCACTGTCCTTTTCCATCTCTGTCTCTGTGTAAGTGTGTCTTTGGAACTTTCAGTGCCGTCAGAGCCAGCATAGGCCTGTGGTTTGGTCCTATTCCAAATCCACCAGCATGCATTGAACGGTCGAGTGCCAGCCTGCTTTTCATCAGCTGAAGAGATTAAGTGATTGCTTCGTGTCTGCATATCGCATTTGATGAATGATGCATTATCGCTACATGCTCAATTTCAGAGCTGCAGTGATCTCATTTGTGCTTTTGGACAAAACCAAGTCTGAGCTAGTATTTTTACTTTTTTGTTTGTTTCGTAGCCCACAATATCTGTCTGGTTGCTCTGATAAAGCAAAGCATGTTAACTATCCTGTACCAAACAGCATTAATTTAAGGTTAATTTGGCACATTTGTTTCTCTGATATGTGGCTTTGTCTTAATCTATGAAATATGTGGTAAACTGAAAACAGCTCTTCAACATCAGAACAGTCATGAATGAAAGTCACGAATGCAGAAACACACTGCCAATACTCTCAACAATAATAAATACAGAAATACAATGTAAGAAGTGCAAACAAAAACAGAAATGTTTCCAGGGGACAAAAAAAAAAGTGATTTAAAAGCTTGATGACGACAGTGTACACAATTTATTTGCAGTTTGACGGAGTTAACACTATTTTAACATTTATTCTCACCCTTTTCATCAGATTTTGTGGTGCCAGAAGGATTTCTTTTCTCTGAATCATTTGAAACACAGCCCATAACGAAATCCAAATGGAGCGTTACCAGATTCATATTCTGATAAAAATTGAGGAGCACTTGTGTTGTCAAACTGATGAATATGTTTTATTAATTTGCTTGTGTTTTATCTATCTGCATGTATTAAGCTGCTGTGTGTTGAGCTCTTTTGGCCACCGTACAAGTAAGCATATAGGAATGAAAATTAACCAACGCATTATATATACATAATATAAGTCACGACTATCATATGACTGCGCTGTTATGCACTTTTGAACCATTATATAGAAATCAAGTGTAATCTTCACAGTAAATGAAATCACACATGCTGTAAATGTGCTGTTAAAGGTTTTTTGTTACCTCATATCAACTGGTTGATTCGCGAGGGAAACCAAACTGTCATTCCAGCTTCGCACAGCACATCAGCATGAACTGTCTTGGTGTCAGGTTTTACACATTAATTACACAACTGACATCTGTGACTAGACCGTGGTGAGAGGGGTTGACACTAAATAGTTTTCTGTTCAACAAAACAGCGTGAGGTCCAGTTCAACAGCAGGGCATGTTGCCTAACTAATTCCAACAGTAAAATCTGCAAATATCATGTTACATCTTAACTTTTCATTTTCAGATTCTTCACAGCTCAAGATGGATGTGACAGAGCATGGATTAAACTTCGATTAATATTTGTTTGCCCTCATCCATTATCCAGCTGAACTTTTGGAGAGTGGGGATTAACTCCTAAAATAAGTCAACAAGTACAGGCCAATAAGCTGAATGATGCCTTTTATGGGAAATGTGGTGAGGAAAGGAAAGGAAAGGAAAGGTGAGATGACTGAACACAGCAGAGTAAACAGCAGGTGAGATATGAGGAAATAAATAAAAGGAGGAAACAGCAGAGTAGAAGGTACCGTGATGGTCTGCGCCTTGACTCCATGCTCTTTGAGGATTTTGTTGAACCCTGCAAATCACAAAGAAAAACATCAGATCTTTATCAAACGGCCTTCTAACATGTTTCTTAACATGCTTTCCAAAATGACAATTCAGGAAAAAAAAAAAAAGAAAACACACAAAAAAACAAACACCAGTTCCACTGATTGTGTGCTGTGTGTGATTTGTCAATATCAAAGTTAAAACCCATGCTGCACTCTGACAAAGTTTGGTGTATTTACAGTAAATCTGAATCATCGTGCAGATTGCTTAAGGAGGCAGCCTTCTGATAAGGCTGTTAAGGCCTTCTGTGATCATGAAGGTAATGATCATAATAGAAAACTGACATTATCCACTTCAACAACATTAATTAACATCACTAAAGTAAACCTAAGGGAAACTCATGCATGCAGGTTGATCTAGTCCTGTGATAATATAATAAAAGAGGCATTTGCTAGCAGTATCAAAATATGCACACTGATTAATAATTAAATCGGATTACTGCCAGACTTTGCATATGCCCTTTGCCCAAAGTGTGTAATGCACCTTGAGATTGGGGCTCTCTTTCAGAATTCCGTCTGATATTGTGTTGTGATGGTTTTACACAGCAGAGCAGAAGTCTCTCGCAGAGGAAGTGTGGCTGAAGGTGATTGACTGTGTTTGGCTCCACTATGCCTGGCATGCCTCGCCTCCCCCTTTTAAACCAGCTTGAGGCCAGGGGGTCCGAGGGCATGTGGACTTGTTCACTCCCCTGTGGTGCTCGGGTCACATGTATACAGGAGGGGGCTGTTATCCATCATCATTCATTAGATCGGACTGGCTCGCTAACCACCAGTGTCAAGCGCACCACTGACTTCACTGAATAAGCATTGGCCTGCTCTGCTTACCTAACAGCTGACTGCCTGTAGGGACATCCTTATGCTGTGTTATTATTACCCAAAATGAACAAATGTGCAGCAAACTTCCCCACAATTATTTTTTCTAAAAATTGCATATTGTATTTAATTTGCAAAATGATGGAAGTAATATTTAGGCGCCAAATACTTATAATGCTCACATACTCTGTTAATAGCCCCTATAATTGAAATGGTTTGGATAAAATTGTAAGTTGGAGTCAGGAAAGGTGGAGCTAGAAAGTATTTCTGTATTTCAGCAGAAGATGATAAATATAACAATGTACAAGGCAGGAGCTTGTAGTGTTTTAAAGTTGATTTGAATTGTCATAGTCCTACTACAAACATGTCTATTGATTCACCAATACTGCACAGTGCAGGATGAAAATGTATGGTAAAAAATCTGACAGAAATTGTAGCGACCCAACATAGGCAGATGCAGACTGAATACAGACTGTACACTGTATCCAGCCGGTCTGGTGCTGTTCATAACAAGTCTTCCTCCATTTTCAAGATCATTTGATGAGGAAGATGTGTGTGCATTTTTACCACAGTACTATTGCACCAAGGCAACCAAACAACAGTTTACATAACAGCAAAGCCATCTCACATGATGAGAGAAAATTGAGAGCTAAGCCCAGTAAAGTAAAAGCTTTCACCACATCCACTGAAGATGGAGGGACGTATCACATAAATGACATGATTATCCTTCATAATCTATTTAAATGTAGGTGGAGGGAACACAGTAGCCAGACATCTAGCCATACTATGGAACCTCCTTTATGCTGGAGAAACAATGTTGGATCTGCTGTAGCAAGACACAAGAGGTTGATGTCTGATACTTGCCGGACCTGTTTTGAAATGATTCTGCAGAGACTGACTTATAAAAATGGGAAGGATTCTTGCAGTTTGGTCTTTGATCAGATCAAAGGTTTCAGAGAGAAGCTACAAAATATCACAATTAAGTGTATTCATTTTGCAGTATCGGTCACAAATACAAACATATCCGATATTGTAGTGACTATCCTTTCCCACCATGGCCAGTTCCTACTCTAATTCTATGTTTTGTTTATTTGCTCTGGCCTACATCACCAGTGTTCACATTAATCTATCCCCCAACTGAGGTGACACAAAGCAAAACCCCCCTTTTCTGTTTGCAATTTGGCCTAAACCTTTCAACATGTTAAAAGGGGCTGTAAAGTGCAGCGACTCGCCAGAGAAGGACAGAGATGAATGAGCAAGAAATGGCCCAAAAGAGAGAGTTCAGAGACAGACCCAGAGCATGAAGGGGGTTAGAGTGATTGTGCTGAGTGGTGCTGTGGAACCTACACTGTGCATCAGATATTTTTGAGTGGTGAGGGCAATGCCTGTGACTATTCCCTAAACAAAGAAGTCTTGAAGTCTTAAACTGTCCAAGAGGTGCTCTGGGGAGCTATCGTTTGTATCATGCAGCAAACATGGCAGTTAATGTTAGCTGTTGTTTTCTTTGTTTTTGTTTGTTTTTTCAAATTAGTCTAAATTGTTGTGTTGTAGATTTAATGAGCCACACGATTTAAGTGAAAGTGCAACCATCTGGGTAAATAAAAGCATTGCAACGAAGCCACGGTCAGTAATAAGACTATAACTTTCACTGTGGTCACACTTGTGTTTTTGTCACTGAAAAAAACTAATACACATAAAGTACCAGTTTTGAAGGATTGTACTCTTTAGCAGCGGATTTCAGTGAATCACAAGATAAGTGTAGCCTCATGTTTAAATTTCACATTGCTACTGCAAAAACAATTACGCAGAACAGAGCATGGATTCATCCATTTCTCGTGCACCAATCAGTGTCCCAGCCTAGCCTCTAAACACCACGCAGTCTGTGTTCTGAGATACGTATGTGTCTCTAGCTTCGAGAACATTGGAGGGTGAGTCAAGGTGGTGGGTGAGAAGGAGGAGGAGGTGGGAACTGGACTGGGGGGTCCTGCCGGCCCTGTTTCCAGATGAAAACCATCTGGGGAGGTTGACTTTACAAGCAGGCCATACAAATTAACCATCTGAGAAAGAGCAAGGGAGGGAAGGAGCGAAGGAGGGAGGGAGGGAAGGCAAAAATACGTTGGGGGCTGGTAAAAGTCTGTGAGAGAAAATTTACAGTGACAAAGAAAAACAATAACGAGCGCCGCGAAGGAAGGAGCGGATGAGAAAAGGAGAAGTCTGACTAAATCTTTCTTTCCATCCATCCATCCATCCATTCATCATTTGCGTCCTACCTTCCTGAAAAGGTAGCCCGTACTCCATCGCCATGCCCCCCTCAGAGAGGAGAGCCGCCTTCTTAAAGATCCCTCTCGATTCATCTTAGCGAGCTCCCTCTGTCCCTCACTGCTCTGTGTCCGACAGTGAAGTTTCCTCTAAGAAACCTTGCCCTTTTCTCTGACAGCAGAAGAGTAGTAGAAGAAAAAACACACAAGGCTTCTATTTTTGGCAGCAGTCTCCAGTGGGCCACTGCATGCTCCAGCTCAAACCAGACTCCTCCACAGCGCTCTTTGCCTCGTCCTTCTGTCCGCTCTTGTGTTCTCCCTTTCCTCTCTCTCCTTCTCCGTCTATGCTGGCCACCCTCCCCCTCCCATTCTGCCTCCCACCACGTTATCTCTCCCCTCATATTCAACTTTTCCCTCCAATGTTTCTTACTCATCTGTGTACGGATCTAAATTGCTATTGCTAGCCCTTTCCATCTCTTTGGGCAAACATGTGGGAACTGATGCATGTTTGTACACATAAACACACAAAAGTCAGCTGACTGGAGGTTCTCAGAATTCCCAATCCGCAGTCATGTCCAGCCCAAATGTTTTTGCTTTTTGCACAGGTGGTTTGACACAAAAGACATGAACTATTCTCAACCTTCTGTTATAAATACAAGAAGTTCCTAAGCTGAACAAAATAATCTGTCTGACAAGTTAAATCCAAATATTGGTCCACGAAACATCACTTTTGAATATATTATATCCTAAGCAAATTTCTGAAAAAACTCAAATGGCCAAAGTTTCATTTCAACAAATACCAAACAACTTAGTAAGAGTGAACAAACCAAGCTGAGATAGAAACTGATGCACTGACGCAAGAAAAGCTCATGTAGTCATAAGACATATCTTTTTGATGCTCCAAGGCGATGAGGCGTGGCCAGACTTCCCCCAAACGTCACAGTGTAACCACACACCAAATGCCCATGACCAGACAGCAGCAGCTGCTGCACTCACACTCTCATGCAAGTTCACTCCAATACGTGCATACGGTACAGACATGTGGCTGTACAGTATGTATCAAATGCAAACTCATTTCATCACACACTCACAGTGAGGATGAGTGTCACACTCTGGCCCTCTGTTTAAGGTGTAGACCAGGATGAAAGCTCATGAGATGCGCTATAAAGACAAACTCATATGAAGGTCACAAGCTTGTGCTCTCATGTACGTCAAGCAACTGTACTGTGGAAGAAAAATGAGGAATGACAGAGGAAATGCCAGTGAAAGTAGCCACACACGTACGCAAAAAAGCACACTGCTGTATGTGTGTTTATTTTTGGTCCTTGTGGGGAAAGTGGGCACTTGGATTTGGGTGGTAACTCTAAATTGGTTACACGGTCCTTCCTTTCTCAGACAAAATAAAACTCACAGGAAGTTGTGTCACAGACAAATAGTGCCCAGCCAGTCCAAAGCAAACATCTGGACTCTAATTTTTGTGTGTGTTGTTGTAACATGCAAGCACCGACATGTCATTTCGATTCGTTCACACAGACATTAGAGTCATTGCTCCAAAGTTACTGCCAATATGAAGTATTTTATTAAAATGCTATCAATATTTCTAAAACTGGAATATGAACGCTTAAGACAGAAAAATGTTATTACCCGACGGTAAATGTGGAGTCTGTGAGCAAAACATCCATATAGTCCACCAACACAGTAGTGGCATATAGAGGCATTACAACACCAATAAAGCCCACTGGGTTGACTTATTCTGTTCATCATTGCACCTTAACCCTAACTCTAAACCTTACCATTTGCAGAGCACCAAATTTTACCAGTCACAAATGCTTTGTTTCTCATTATACATAGTCTGCCAGTTGTTAAACCTTATCCATACATTAACCACACTTTATTTTTCATAACCACATTTTTCCCCATTACCCATGTTTTTGTTTTGTGCATATATATATATATATATTTTTTTTTTATTAAATGTTGACTTTGGATTGAAAATCACCTAGAATATTAACTAGAACAGCAAGGAAATTAGTCTAATTAGCTGGTACAGCGACCATGACTTATTTTTTAACTTTTCGCTGTGTATTCAGATAAGATTGGATTAGTCAGTTATCATGTGGAGCCAACATGTGTTTGATGTGAAAATTTTACGTAGGATATTTTTAAAAAGTGCATGAATTAGATTCATAATATACCAAAGCCAGTCCAAATTGGTATGCTCAAACTTAGAACAAAAAAGTATCTTTTCTGCAGACTCTGCAATAATCTATAATTAAAAAAACACACACAAAAATAAAACGTCTCCATCATAATTAATACCTCTCCTACATCAAACATCTGATGTGTCAGCTGGTGTTACACAGGCCGATTCATCATCTTATTCGCTTCACTAATGTAAGCAAATGAGATGAGTGAACTTGAGAGAAAACAGCTACATAAAAAAAAAAGAGTCAGTTGAAACTTACCATGGTGTCTACATGTTTGAGAGGGAGGTCACTGCTCTGAGCCTGTTCAGAAATAACAAAGACAGACAGAAAGTGAGATTAACTCTTGCCAATGTACACCAATCGACCACAACATTAAAACCACTGACAGGAAGAGTAAATAGCACTGACAATATTGTAACAATTCAATGTTTAGCTTTTGGACTTGGCATTCGTGTGGACGTTACTTAGACATGTACCACCCACCTAGACCAGACCAGACACCCCCACCCCATAGCAATGACACCCCTTGATGGCAGCAGACATCCCCAGCAGGATGCAGCCTGACACAGACACACACATAAAAATGCTTTAGGAACAACTAAAAAAAAACATGAAGAACAGCACAAGGTGTTGACCTGGCCTCCAAATTCACTAGATCCCAAACTGATCAAGTATCTGTGGGATGATCCACAGAGGCCCCTCAACCCATAGGACCCAAAGGCCCCCACTAACAACATCCTGTTGCCAGACACCACAGGACACCCTCAGAAGGCCCATGTCCACTCTCTGATGAGTCGCAACACTTTTGGAGGCACAAGGGAGACCTACACAATATTAGGAAGGTGGTCATAACGCTATGCCTGATCGGTGTACATCATATCTCTATATTGTGTTGTATTGTGTTGTGTTATGTCAAATCATCTTATCTTATGTCAAAACTCTCAGCACCATTCTTTGCCCTAATGTGGCCTGGAGTGGAGTGGGACTCCACCTTGAATGCGTGGGACCATCTATAACCCTTTTGTGCAAATATTTACACAAAGAGACAAGTCTGCTTCCATTTGCCAAGACCAGAGAGTCCAGCCGTGGAACTCTCTTTTTCAATGCCATATACAGCTATGGACAGAGAGGGAGAGATTCAGGCACAGACTGGGAAAGAAAGAAAATGGACATACAGAGAGAAAAGGTGAGAGAAGGAGAGGAAGACAAACGACTGGACATTCAGGACAGACTGAGACAAAGGCACAAGACATTTAGACAAATAGACAGCCAGGCTTGGGGAAGAATATGAAGGTGAAGAGGGACTGTCATGGCAGAGAGCAGAAAAAGAAAGCACGAAAGCATTCCATGATGTCATGAGCCTGTGTGGGCTTGGTGAACCTCAGACCAACACACAAGCAGAAGTTAGTAAATCAAACATAACAACAATAATATCTATACTGCACAAGAAACACTAACAAGATAGAATACGTGGAGATGAATAAAACCTGTCTTTTTATATTACAGCATTGAAACACCTCAGAACCGAAGAAGAGTCAAGTATCAAAGCTGTACATTAAACGCTTCTATGATCAAATCATTTTTTTTTTCAATGAAATCACTAAGCTGCTCTAACTTATAACGACATTTATTAATGAAAATGTTGTTAAATGGGAAAATTAAAAAAATAAATAAATAAAATATTGACAAAATATATAGTTTTTGGCAGCAGAACTGAAGATCTTTCGGCCCAAAATGCAATTCTCTTAAAACAACAAGGCTTAATAATTGGTTTGTACTGACATTAAGTTTAGTCAGACGAGGAAAATGTAGGAGACCATGGTCTTTTAAATATAAGAGTGATTCTCAACAAATTGCATAAAAAGTTCTAATTTAATTTATTCGTCCTGCTCTTGGTACTTCCTTGCTCTGCCTAGGGCACCAAGCCCAGTTGTTCTTCAGATCTTGAGAAAAACATGCTCCTTATTTTTAAAATGAGCAAAATAAAATGTACGACAACCTGGGCACTGTGCAGTTTGTCGTTAATCAAACAGGAGGAGATGGTGCATTTGTTCAGGACTGAAGAATAACAGACATTTGGCAAACTAGTCGGAATTTAAGGCACGGGGAAGGCATGTGAGACTGACTCAAAATAAACGAAAGTTCTCAACTTGATGCAATCCTCTGTACTGATGGTAACAGTGTGTCTCCAGCAGTGGAGAACAACAGCCTTTCTGCTGCTGCATTGGTTCCAGGGAAAGACGTTGTAATCCAAAACATTATAAAATAACAGGTCCTTTGTAATAGACAGTTATTGTTTTCCCCTCCCAGTGTTGAGTGACGTGTTGTAGCATTAAAGTGGACCTAAATTGTTGAAAATTGAAGTGTGCGCACTGTACACATTCTAGGTGTACCGGAATGAGTTATATTAGCAACGATGGGGTTTGGTGTTTTTTTTTTTTGTTGTTGTTTTTTTTTGATATGTGTTGTTTTTTGGCAACAATGAACAGAGACAGCTCAGAGAATCAGCACATATCACTCTCTGGTTATACATGTATAGGATGCAGCCTGACACAGGCACACACACAAATGGTCATAATGTGGTCATAATGTTATGCCTGACTGGTGTATATATACTTCATTATCACCACCTCTGTTGGAGGTGGACTAAATGACAAATTATGATTTTGAATGCAGCCTTCCATGGTGGAATCCTGTTTGGTAGAGATTACCCACAGTGAGAGCTGGGCTGTGACTTCAAGGATGCTCTGCCTCTGTAGAAAGCTTCAGTGGAACATAAACAGTAAATGCAAAAGGGTAAATTATAGTCTGACTGTGCAAGCCTCAGAATAAAGACTCCAAACGCCCAGACTAAACCACCAACCAGGGAGAGAGCTCAGAATCATCCTGACTCTACTCCAGACTGCAGCTCCACCAGTAACATAACAACCTACAGCATTTAAAGACAACTGGATGTTAATGTCAATAAATATAATTCAATGTCATTCTGTCAGACAAAAAGATCTTCTTTATCTAGCTGCATGATGTTCATCAGACACATGGAAGACAGAGTTGCCTCTAGGAATGAAGGAAAAGGAAACAGCAGCTGATGTTTGAGGCCCTAAATGCAGACTTGTGGATTTGTGTCCGAGGCCAAAGTTTGCAGCCGCAGGCATTTTCACACAAATAGAGCCTATTGTGTGTACACCCAGGAAAACACACAGAGACACAAACAAGTTCCACAATGATATATTCTAACATGTGCATTTCCGCTTTGTGCAATTGCTGCCAGATGGCTGGTGTGCGACCATGTGTGTGTGTGTGTTGTCACCGGGACTTGAAACTAATTCAGAGAGCACAAGAGCACGAGAAAGCCTGGGAAGTTGTGTATCAGCAAAATGGCTCACAGAGGAAGGCATTAGAGTTTCTCTCAGCCATCTTCAAAGGAAATCTCTGACGGGGAACTTTGATAGCATTAGTAAGACTATTCATGCAACCCCTGCACAATAAATTGCACAAGAAGTGCAAGTCAGAAACAGGCCTTTTTTCAAAGACTTAAACAATGAAATCCACTTCAGTTTGAATTTGCATCATCACAGTGAAGTTCCGACAAGTCAAGAAACCAGAATGGAAAGACGGGCTGCCTGCAGTTATTTTGTGTGTTCATCTTCAGCCGAGAAACTTCCAACTTCTGGACATGATCAGACAGCCATGCGTTTGTGGGCTGATGCAATCACATCAATCTGCAAACAAACCACAAGCAAGCACAAATGCAGGGACAGTAAAGATCAGCGCTTACTATTTAAAATCTGCAGATGCAGCAGTTTGTTTTAATGGACTAATATCAAGATGTCTTGACCTCTTAGGGCACAGAGAGCCAGAAGATCCAGAACAGAAGAGGCTGTTGTAGTTTATTAGCTGTGTTGCCACGTTAAGTTTTATTTCACTGTCCTCTTCCGAAAAATAAAATGAACCCCATAAAAGAGCCAGAGTTGACAGGAGTCGATGCAACAAATAAAACTTTGGAATGAGTAGAGGGATTGTTTTGTTGCTGACAATCAAACAAGCTTACTAACTGACACAATTAATTAATTAATTAACAATGCTCTGCTGTACCTCCACCAGTTACAAAGAAATGTTGAATTATATACTGTACTTATTATTTTTTTTGTTTGTTTCCCAACTCTCACAGCCCTATGGGACCACTTTACGGTTGGCATGGCAACTTACAGTCATCATGTCACATCCTGTTTTTATAACTAAACAAAAGTTATAAGAAAAATGGACACTTGAGTATCCATCAGTATTATATTAACTTCCTTAAATGAATGACAGAAACAAATGCCAAAAAAATTTATTTGACGTGTAATTTAGAGTTTTAGTTTTGCCAAGTCCCATCCACTAACATGGAGGGGGTGGAGCTTATGACCTATACTGCTGCCAGTCACCAGGGGGAGCTCTATTTTTGAGTTGACCAGCTGAACATCTTAGCATTCCTCCTTCTGCATATTGTGTGAATGTACTGTGGCTCAGCAAATGTCAGCCCCAACCACAGAACAAACTGCAGCCGCCTCTTCAAACATAATCATAATTAAACATAATTACAAGACTAAAGAGAATGGGGGAAAAGTCATTGATCTGTGGCCAAGAGGTCTGCAGCACCTGCAACAGTGGTGAAAACACAAATCTTACTAATACAGCATGTTAGACTGATTAGGTTTTGCAGCAGTGAACATTTTGGTTGGACAGGAACTTAAAAACTTAAAAAAAACACTCATTGTTCATACTCAGATTTTTCCACTCCCTGGCACATCAGTAGCTCAGAGCCATTTTGAGCCAAGTCAGCTGAGCATCATGTTGGATTTGTTCTCATAAGAGAAGCTAAATACAGACTGTTTGCAAAAACAGACCCAATAACAGAAACACAGTGGGGCAAAATTTGCTTAAAACAAATATATAGTGTTTTCAGTATTATAGCAAAGAGTAAACGTATGTGGGAGGAGACAGTGTTATTGTCGATCAGTACTCATGATAAAGATTTAGCCTGCCATGGCCAGACTCAATACAGAATATGAGTCTGGTAAAACACCATTTCGTTTCATTATGGATGTTTTTCAACTGGCACAGTGAAAAAATATAGTTCTGCATACAATATAGTATAGTCCTCAAACCAATCAGAGCCATTTTGTAAACAACTCAAGCACTCAGATGACGTAGCTTACTACATCACTCTTACTCTTCTGCCTATCACCGCATAAAACCCACCCAAATGATTCTATTGGCCTGGCAGATATTTGCTGGGACATAACGAACTCCCGACAGAGTGACCCCAGACTAACTTTCCCCCGCAAACATTTAGTGGGCGGGGGGAAAATTCAAGCTGGCTTCCAGGCTAGATGATGATTAGTGCAACGCATGCTGACGGCTGCATTCTGTCAAAACTTTCTGGCTTGCACTGTTTATACTGTTCTAGATGTCACAATTGAGAACTTCCACCAGTGTTCCGCTGATTACATGAACAGCATATGTTAGTTAAAGAAATGTTATAAGACATTATTACATATCTGGCTATGTTATGATACTAATAAACTCACCAAAGTGCAATAACAGATGAGATTTAAGTTGAGCCATGTCTTTGTGCTAGCAGTATTACCTGACACTGTAGGCTCAAAGTAAGGCCAATGGATAATTTTGTCATTGTGGATATTCCAGTACTCACATTAGATTGGCATGTTCAGTATTAGTACTGACTAGATATTGGCACACTTTCGATTTCATTTAGTTAGATCATTGTTTGTCTTGCTGTTACAGGCAGAAAGAGAAGAGATTGATGCAACACTGTTAGGCAAAGCTGAAATGTGGCTAAATGTCCCTTAACACAGACAGGAACAAAATGGAAACCAGTGCATTAGGTCAAAGTCGGTCTATCCACTGTGCATAATGTTTACAAGAGTCAGGTTGGATTTGAAAGGTTGTCCACATTCTAGCTTCCACATGAGTTTGGCTAACAGTGTTGTAAATGGCTTTAATAGCTCATGTTTCTAACCTATTTTCAGTCATTACACCGGTATTTCCAGTTCACATTGATTAAAGATCATTATTATTATTACAAACAGGAATTGCACCGAAAACTACAAAAATAAATGTTATGGTTCTCTCAGGCTGCACATCCCTCCCAGAACACAAAACACAGCTTTATTCTTAAGCCCTAATTAGCAGCAGTAGGTCTGAGTTTAACCTTTAGCTTAGTTGCTCATGTTTGTCTGTCCTTGTAAAAAGTGTCACGCAAAAGTGCACAGACGAAGAGAGCCCACTGACGCAGCCACGTGTTTCTCTCCTACGAGCACAGCACATCAGCGTGGAACTCTCACCCATAACTCTTTATCTCTCCACCACCGCTGTGCCATGTGCTTTCTTTCACATGAGCACAGTGGCTCCTTTGACCAGTGTACCAAATTATAGCTCACTTCTTTAAGCAAAGCAGAAGTAGTTAGCAAGCTGGGAGTTTCCTCCCTTGAGCGGTGGGGATAAACGAGAGCCTCTCGGGGGAAATGGCCCAGGGCTAAATATACAGCCGTGCATCTTTAGAGCTCAGGACACAGCCCATTTTGCCCATCACTGATCCCATATATTTGTCCCCTTGATGAAGAGGCGAAGGGTCCGTGAATGATGAAGGGTGGGTGTTTCACCACTCGTTTTTGTTCATGGACGGCCTTGTATGTTTTTTTAGGGCGCCTTCTTTCTTTGGCAACTTTGAAAAACACACACCATCTGCACAGGCTTAAGTGTAGCTACGAATACACTAGCTCCACTCCAGTGTTTACTCTGCATTTTGAACAATGGCCTACACAGAGCTTAGCAGCCTTAGATGTGCAAACCTGGAATGACACTCAGTTTATTGAGAATGTATGCAGTTTTTCTGGTCAATAAGATGAAAAGTTACATATCACACATCCTTAAACAAGAATAATCCTTCCATTGGATTTAAGGCTGAATTAACATACCACACCATCATTGTTTGGTACTTCTGACATGCTATATAGTGTCTCTGCTGAATAACATTTAAACAAATTCATCTGTTAGGAGTTCCGGGTTACATATTCAGGCTCAGTTTAAAAAAGTAAGAACTGCATTAACTTCTTCCTTCAATTTCATGTATGTTTTTGTACTGTGGGCGGCATCATTGATTGACACAGACCGACAGACATGACACTGGATACTGGCAAGGGCTCCCAGTTGTTATGTCCAATAGTGCCTTCTAGTGGTAATAAACACAAACTACTGAAGTTGATGCTAGTTGGCACAATGATGGCTCACCTGAAGACAGTGTACAGTATGTGTAGTAAAAGTTGCTAACTCTGAAACAATTTTGTCTATGTGTTTAAATCTAAATGATGCTCATTATGTCACTGACAGAGCCTACATAGTTTATAGTCACTCCTAAAAGAAGGTGTGAACTGTGACCATGTTTGTTTGCCTTCAAAGTAAAAGCACAGCTGTTTGGCAAGAGCCTTAAATATTTTTCTCCTGTAGTGGTTGCCTAAAAAGGAAATACTGCTTCAGTAGTGCAAGCCTCATCAGAACCGGATCATGTCTGTGAAGGATGATGGTTCACTGTATGTGTAAATCCTTCACATTTGTTCTCTCTCACGTACATGTACAAGGACAGGTTTTCTTCCCACAGAAATTAATGTCCTCATAGTATATCACTGAGATGTTTGTGATAATGATACGACAGATTCATTGTATATAAAATAGCATGTACTGTTTTTTCCAGAGGAATGCTGTAAAGCAATAACTAAATATGATCACAACATGGCGCCACTGAAAGTTAACAGCGGTCATATTAATTTATATTCCGACTACTTCATCAGTCTGACTAACACACTAGGAGCAGCACACACAGTCACACAGCTGTTTCTCTCTCCATGCGCCGTGCTCCTTCATCTGCAGCTTTCACACAGCCACGTCCCAGAAATGTAAACACAGAGCTGAAGAGGGAGGGTCTGCATAGGCCTGTGTGCACCCCGCGTTAGGGTTGAAGTGTGTACACTCATTCTCCGTCCCACTCCGTGGGCTTAGAGGGGGCTCCTAACGTACCAAGAATCCCTTAGGACCAGGGAGCGAGGAGAGTGGCTGGTTCTTGCTGTGGGAAAAACCCTTCAGCAGCCTGTGACCCTAAACCAACTTTGACATCTGTCTGTTTCTCACCCCATTTCTCTCTGTTCCTACTGATACAGAGCCGGTGGCTCACTCTGTTATGTAACCAAAAGCCTTATTCAAATTGTGAGAGAGGAGGGAGTCTCTAAAGTCATCGGCCAAATATTTGTATACTTTAGTAAGTGTGTGTTATGGGAGGGTCTAATCAGTCACACACAAATGCACATGAGCAAAAACACACACATTATACTTGTTGATTTTCCTTCCCGCTTTGAATACTGAACTTTAGTTTAATAAGAACACAAAATGTTAGCAGTCAGAGACAGTTACAAGCAACCTGTTAAACATAGTGGGACATTTAGCTAATAAAACCACCACAGTGGAGACCAACAGCAGAACCACAGCAGGAGAAAAGCCTGCACCTATTTAACACTTTTCTATCTCAGTGGTACTCAAAGTGCTTTACAGTATATCTTAATTACCCATTCCCACACAGACTAATGACAACCAAGTCACCATACAAGGTGCTCACCTGCCATTGGGAGAGAGGTAGGAGATAGCTTTGCAAGTGGGTCACATCAAGTCTTTCCAACTGTCCCTATACGAGCCTCCCCTCCAAATTTGTCACCTCAAGTATATCTTTTTCGATTGACAGTGTTATGGAGAGGGTCCCAGGTCGCACTTAGGGTCACATTCTCATCAGAGGAGGCACAGACACATTTTCCTCTATATCACTTTCATGGTCAAAGAGCATGCTGAGGGAGAGCAGAAAGAGAGACCACACAGAGCACTAGGGGTTTGGATCGAATGGTCAACTATTCGATACAACAGCGCTTTTAGTAGGAAGTCGACTAGTCGCTGATCACGTGACAATAACAACACGGATGCCTCAGAGAAGACAGGTGAGAAGCCCAGTGGGTTGTTGCAGCAAACTAGCATGGATCATCATGTGTGTGGAAATACTTCACTAAAGATGAAGCCCATACTACCGTGACATGCAGAATATGTAAGTCAGTCTTGAAACACAACAAAAGTACTGCAATACACACTCATCTGAAAAGGCATCCGCTAATGCTCGCAGAGGAATGGTCCAAATCCTCTGGACAGCAGTCAATTAACAACTTCACAAACTGTAACTATCAACTATTTGACAAAAATTATTGGACATTTATCTGTTAAAAAGGGAAAAGTCTTTGTAGATATACCACATTTATTTCTTTGCATTATATTATCTTACAACACGATGTGAAGCACTATAAAATGCTAGGTGCCAATTTATATAGGCTATACAAATCTGCAGCACACAGCATTGATGACTGCATGTAGTTCTGTTGTGTTATTACTTGACATTGTTTTATTTTGCCCGAGCGAGAGTCGCATATTAGAAGTATCAGTGCCATAACAGTGTTTATGGTCTATGGCCAACAGTAGCCTGTGCTCAAGCTTCAATTACCTTACAATATGTATTCAGGTAAAGAATATAGATTTAATTTAAAGCATTACTTTCTGTTGTGTTTTTATATGTTATGTCATCAACTAGTCGACATCGACTCGACTTTCACCACATATTAGTCGACTTTAAAATATCAGAAGCCATTCTACCCATACAGAGCACCAAGAGAAAAAGTTTAGAAGGCTGCTGTGCAAGCTTTTATTTGTTGCTGTGAACTATCAGTACGAGAATTATGTTCCCCCTCCCCCATGTCTTATGAACTATCAGTGTTTCTCGCACTGCTACAGTAATGGTAATGTTAAGCTAGGGCCTTAAAGCTTTTTGAAGATAATAAAATTGCATATAGTGACCTCAATATCATCCAAAACACCCATAATAAATGTGTGTAAAATGTTGATATTTCTTATATGTTTTATACATATAATTTTAGAGATGTTAAACATTGAACAGGGTCAAATTGATACCAAAGATAATAGGAGGGAAACAGGACGCTAACAATGGTGCTCTTTGCAAAAGTCTCCCAGTGTATGGCAAATCAACCAACCAGCAGGCATAACTTGTGACCACAAAAGGTCCTGAAGATCTCTCTGTTGGTTAACTATGGTAGATCAGAAAGATAAAGAGAAGAAGAAAGAAAAGTCTCAGCATTCTGCCATGTAGTTTATTAGAAGAAAGAACTGAACCAACCAGGTTGATGGGTATAGGACGATGTTAGTATGTTAGAGAGCTGCACTTATTGAGACTAAATGAGCCTGAACTGATGTGTCTTCATTCTGTATTTTCTAACACTGCTTAGAAGACTGGAGAGAGTAAATTACAGCTCAGCGTGCAGACATTATGATAATAGGTCAGAATGCACAGGACTGGAAGTTAGTAGGATGACTTCATAAAACTGCACTTTATGGGCCACTGGTTTCATGCAATTCAGCACTGTAAGGAAAAAGGCCCAGGTATTTTTAAGTATTCCCACAAATTAGATGTTTTACTAAGAATAAAAACCAAGGCTATATGTGCAGTCAGAAAGCATGAAATTAATCGTAGATAATTGTGTAATAAAAATCCTTCTGTTAGTAAAAGACTGTTTGGTAGGGTAATACTTTTTATTGCATTTGAATTATTATTCTATGAGACAAGATAGAAAAATGCCTCAAACTCATTTTTCCACTGTGTTCCAAACATTATCTCCTTGAGACTCACATTCAGGGAAAATCACTTTGACCCAGTACTATTCTGCCTACTACAAACCTCCATCTAAACTGAAGCGAATGTCTTTAGAGAAAAAAACAAAACCTTGACTAGGGTGTCCAGTCTTTCACACAGCATCATAAAATAACCTATAAACACTTTATAATGTTTGATTTTCGTGCAGTGTAAGACACTCCCAGCTCTTAGTTCCGTATTACACACGTCTATTTCATGTTGTAGTTTGAACATTCCCAGGGAGATTTGATCGTCCTGTGATGCATAACAGGATTTCTGGTTGGTGCTTGTATGCACAGCGTAATACAGGGCACATCAGGGAAATATGTGTTCTAAACACAGCGCTAATTGGACCACATCTAGACCATCTTTGCCCTGCAGTTACTCATTACTCAGCAATGTCCTGGCCCTGTTCCCCCACTACACAAGACCTATAAAAAAAAAGCTGGATGATGTAAGTGTTCGTGGTTTATGGTTGTCTGAGTGTGTCCATATCTTTTCTTGTGAGTGCATGTGTTCTTTATATGTGTTTTTTAGGGGGCATGCAATCAGATGTGCAGTCTACCTCACCAGTGAGAAAAACCTAAGATCTCTCCTTTTTCCTCTATACCGTCATCCAGGCTTTGTGCAACACAGAACGTATTCCTGGTAACGCTTACTCAACATGAGGGAACATCTGAGGAATGCTCCCGGCATGCTTTACAGCACACCATGCGCCTCCACCCAAGTGGTGGTCTGGCTGGAGGTAGTGGCTTCGGTCATCTTCACTGTTGGATGGCATCTCCCAACCACACATAACCAGAAACAATAAATGGTCTGCCCACAGTGGGTCGATACAGTTTACATTCGGAATGTACACAGCAAAGTTAGTGACTGGATGACTATATTTAAATCATGACTTAAGAAGCCACTAATTTCATAATTACTCCAATTGAACATGAGCATTACAGTACAGCTGCATGTGAGTTTTATGTAATGCTAGCATATTATTCCTGTCAGTTAGCAGCGCTGTGGCACATCATCTACAGACCAGAATCAAAATAAATACTAAAAGCTGCATCCAGTCAATCCAGTTCAGACATGTGACTCTAAAACCAAATCTTTATCCCCAAATTAAGCCCCCAACAAATAATCCGACTCCCCCTCCTGTGCTCAGAAGTAATGGAATGTAATGTAACATCTAGAAATATATGAGAACTCTGTGATCTCTGTTTTCTTTCTAAGATAATACAATACTATCCACTGTATCTCTATGACAGCTACTGAAAAGAGTTTGTGGTGAGGCTGTTTTTGTGTTTGTCTTTTATACTCAACTGTTAAACAACATGGCTCAAAATCCTTTAACTGCTCAGGAAAAATTGAATTTCAAATATTTGCAGTTCCATCACAAATTGGCCAAAGACATGTTCTGAGGAAGACAATATGATACAATCAAAATCCCACAACATCCACATAATGACCTTTGAGGTAAAATTGATTTGCCAACAATGTTTCATTATGATGGAAAAACAAGATAATCTCATAGATGGAGCTCTCCCCCAGTTTGTTCCAAATGAATCTTAATCATAACAGCCAAACTTTTTTTGGAAGTTTTGCATGGTTACATCAGTTGCGTTCACATGGATGACTACTTGTACTCGTTTCTCTCCTGTAGCTGAACAGCTGCATGAAAATCAGATTTTAACTGAATTTATAAGGAGCACGATCATCTGGTAATAAAGTTACTTTTCATCCAGTTGTAGCTCATTTGTCTCACTGGAATGTCTGGATTCAGAAATGTTTTATTTTTTTCCAACATTTTTCCCCTACCAAGTTAATATATAGTCAGTGCTGTAATCGGCCTGCACCTGAGTTGAGCAATAAATTACGTCGCTTTCTGGCTGTGAGCGAAAGAATTTGCCAAACAAGGGGCTGAGGAGAACTGACAGAGAGCACACCTCAGGCCGCACTGGTGCTGCCGGGAGCGGCCACGGGCATGCACACTTGCACGTCCACAGACAAACACAAACAGCATCATCCACTTCCTGTCATACACCGAGAAGGTGACACACACATAAAATGGAATGACTTAGTCATCAATTTAACACATACAGAATATGGATAAGCTTCCCAATGAAACTTACCGTAACTTTGTGTAACATGTCAAAAGCAAGCAGAATTTCAGCAGATGTCCAATGTGATATTACTTCTAAGCTCTCCTGTAAGGTTCAGTCAAGATGCCTGGGCAAATGTTTTACACACAGCTTGTCAGCGTTTATGAGGGCAATTAGCGTCTTTAATGCAGGCACAGAAGCCTCTGGGGAGAGTACTTTTGGCAAGCTATTCCCCTTTAGTTTCTTTAGCCAAATTTTGGCATTAAAATTATGAAGCTTTTAAGTTGTATTTTGAATACTAGCTGTAGCCCAAGGTTGTCTCACACCAGGACAAATGGTCAAAGCTGACAACAGGAGTAAGAGACTACAAACTAGTTAATGAAGTGTTCATGTAGGACAGAGATACCATGGATGACTAGTTTTGTGGTAATTGTAACAATCTGTGGTCACAGGTGTTCTTTTTAGAAACCAAAGAACTCAAGAGCAATGCCCAGAGAACTTAGCCCATGCCTCTGCACATCTTGAAAATATGTCTTCATGAGGAAGGCATCTACTGCGAAAGCATCTGTACGGATAATAACATGTTCTTGCTTAATTGCTGCAGCTTTTATGAAAGAAAAACAGCCCATTTAGAGAAATACTTTCTCTGTGAGCACAGAAAAGTGCAGGGGATGTTTGCTTTGGTTTGTCAGGCACCCAAAACCATTTTAGACACACAACATGCAAGGAAGCGAGGGAGCAAATGATATCCAAGCCTAATAGAGCTTCTTAGGCCAATACCAAATAAGGCAATGGAGCAAGCACCTTTTTTATTGCCCTTGCAAAATGTCTTCATATTCAGACTATGTTCTGCTTTACTCAGTATTATTCTGAAGAGCAAAAGTCATCATTGTGATATAGCAGATTCAAGGACACAGTTTTTTATTTACCCTTCTTATCCAGATTTATATTCTTTTATGCCAAAACTTCACACAAAACTTCAAAATCACAGCTTTATCAGAACAGAGAAAATGCCAACAACGGTTAAGTCAAGCAACATCAGGTTTATTTATATAGCCCTGAATCACAAGTTGTCTCAGGGGGCCTCTAGATAATGGTTCATTATCTGCAGTAGTAACTGCCGTGTTAGTGTAGCTGATAGAGACTTTCCAGCCGTTTGCAATAATTCTGCACCAGGAAGGACCCAATAATGCCTGCTGAGCACGTACAGCATGGAAGCAATTACTAACACAAAAATAAGAAAATCTGTTTCTTACCAGCTCGTAGTTTGTTGCTGGAACACAAGATGAAGACACCTGGAAACGAAAAGAGAGCTGGTTAGTTTTGTTGTTACTAGTAGGTAGTAGAGCTAACGTAGGAAAAATGAATAGAGCAACTGATGATAGAAATATTTTGGCAAGCATGCACGCACATATATTTAGAATACACTTTATGGCTCAATATCTTGTAAGTGCAGGCTACATGCTTTAATATGCCACCAGTGTTGTAATACACATCCACAGCAAATACAAATGCACAACCTAAAAACACTGTTCCTTAGACATGAAGTTGCACTTATCAATATTTTCATATGAACCAGAATGAATAAAAGGTGTCCCTTACAGGAACGCACAGAATTATTATTCTTTCATCTCATTGTTTTGGTATTTACTGTTGACAACTTTACTGTATTATCTCACTTTCAATGTCCATCCGTCTAGTGTCTAGCAGGAGCAAAATTAAAATAGATTTTGGCAAACGAGCTCTAAAAAAATATCATGGTATACTTTTTTGACCACCACCAAATAGCAGACAAAGTCAGTGACTAGCTGGTGAATATAAAGTTGCATTTAGCAGCTAAAGAGCCACTGCTCTTGATCTTGATCAACTGGATCTGAAGCCTCTATATGAACTTTATAAAAGCAATTATGTATCCAGACTGTGTTATCTTTGAGTAGAGATGTCCAGAAACCACTGAGAGCACTTTCAAATAAGGCTGTCATGAGTGAAAGGACAGTGTTTCGAACTGACACCCGTTCAGCATTCAGACTAAAATGATGGAACGTTAGCGGCAGACGAAAAAGTTAAATGTTCATCTCCGATCCCGTGCCTTGTGAGATCTTGATTAACTGGACTGAAGTACAAAGCACTGGTTAGCAAACAGTGGGAATTCTCTAACAGAACTCATGATCTGTCAAGTGCCCGAGCTAATCTGATTACCATCCGACAGTTTCCATAATCATTCCGCGAGGTCGGAGTGAGATCATGAGGACTGAGGTTGATAAACAGGAAGAGTACAATGATAATGGTCTATTACAGAAGATTCAAATACTGTGCCTCTAGAAAAAGATGACCCACTTGATGAAGATGAATACAAACAGGATGTCACTGTGGACGTTTCCTTCCTGTGCATGTCTGTATTCTATCCTTTTGTTCCTGTTTCATTATCATTCTTCTGATGATGTTCATAAGGAAAACGATCCCTACAAACTTAATTTTCACCAGCTAGTAATCTCATCTGCTGGCTAACTGACTAACAAATGATGATTCCAGCAGGCTGTTGTTTTTCTTGCAACGGTTTTCCTTTTATTCCTATGCTCTGTTTTAGCTTTAAAAGATTAGGCTACAGGGTTATCAGAATTGTTGACCTCCAAAAGTACCTTTCGTCTTTGCTACTGCTCTACGACTCTCCTTATCCAAGACTAATTGTGTCACATCGCAAACACAAGACCTCTGCTCTGGTATGGTCTGCTTTGTGTTACTGTAGCATGTTCCTCACTTAACTTAAAATAAAATAAAAATACTGGGCCTCTTGAGCATGTTTGCCCTCATCAGGTTTCCTTGCTAGTTAACACAGAGATATTGCCCAAGGAATTACATGCAGAATACACCACAGTGTCTTAGTATTTTGGCTACTGTTTAAAAATACTATGACATGCAATGATGCCAAGGTTGACTGTGTACAACAACTAAAATGTTTGAAAGTGTTGCCACTTCTGATTTATTGGTCAGTATCCAATTCCATCTGCAGTCTTTGAAAGACCCAAACAGCTGGTAGGGCTCCGTAAAACTAAGGCATTATTTATCTGGATAATATGGTAGCCCAGAGAGCTCAATGGTGAATGGTAAAGGGCCTTGCTTTTCTACCTATTGGTACTCAACACACATTCACACACCAGTGCCACGCACTGGGAGCAACTGGGGGTTCAGTGTCTTGCTCAAGGACACTTCGGCATGTGGCACATTCCGGGGATTGACCCGCTAACCCTCTGGTTCGTGGACAACCAGAGGGTTAGCTCAGTACTCTACCTAGTACTACCGCTCAGCTTGAGGAAATATACGCAAATAGAAACGCAAGCAAATTAAGAAGATGCTTTCATCCATTTGACAACATGTGCACTGCAATTACTCACAACACAACCAAAAACAGAAAAGCACTGCATAAACTCCCAACACCAGCTAACACACACAACACCAGCAAACACACAAAACACTGGCAAACAACAGCAAACACACAAACGCTGCAAAATCACAGTATACTAGCAAACGCACAAACATGCTGCAAGAAATGCAAACGACAATGTAATGGTTCCTGGGACCATAAGTGATGAACTGCCCTGGAGTACAAGCACTTGTTCAAAGCTTTATGATGTTTGGAGTTGTTGACATTTGCTCCTGGTGAGTGGAAACATGCAGAAACGTAACTTGTTTTACTGTTTGCAATGTCCATGGTCAGAAAAGTCAGAAAGCTTTGAACAACAAGTGCGTCTAGTCCCACGCAGTTCATCACTTCAAAGGGTCCTCGGAATAATTCCATTGTCATTAGCGTTTCTTGCAGTGTTTGTGTGTTTACAGGTGTTGGGAATTTTTGTAGTGAGTTTTTGTGTTTGCTGGTGTTGTGAATACTAGCAGCGCATTTCTGTTTACAGTCGAGTTGTGAGTATTTGCAGTGCACCTGTTGTCAAATGGATGAAAATGATTCCTTAATTTGCTTGTGTTTTGTCTATTTGCACACGTTTTCTCAAGTTGCACTGCGTTGAGCTATACCGGCCACCGTAGGGATAAACAGTCTAGTAAATATTTAGATCTAGTCTGTTTGACAAACTAACCGGCAGCGGATGCTTCCAAACCAGACCTAAAAGGACCACTGGATGCCTGCCATTTGGATGTTAGGATGGATGATTAGATTCACAAAGTTGAGGATGCGTGAGTTACCTTGGGTCATTAAAGTCTCTTTTATAGCTGTTACTCCATCTGGAATAGAGGAATGTTGACTCTAAACAGGAAATGATCTCTATCAGAATACACATTTTTGCAGCAGAAGCAGCTGATACACTGATATGAAGAGAGGCTCCAATACAGTGGCTGTTATTACTTCAGTAGAACCCTTACATGCATGCTTGGGGGATTTCATATCCAGTATATCCACGGTGATGTACTTTGACAATAACTTCCCATTCATAGCAGAACTGAGGTCAAAAGATGAATCTTTGTACATACAGAATTTCATGGGAACAAAATGTTTCTCAGTGGCTGCTGTCAGTCACAGCTGTCCAGCACATTGTCCTATCATACATATCAACAGCCTGCTTAAATGATTACATCGCCAAGGAATGCATCTCTGGTTTAGAGAACTTCTTCTGGCTCGGTGGAGTATGTCTGGAGTTGACAGGAGACGGTATCTATGTCTGCCTTAAATCACCACCGTTACAAGTTATTCTAACCCTCCCATAAACCCCAGACATACCCCACCATCCTTATCACCTACATACAACGGCATGCCGTTCTTCTCTCAGGGGCCGTGCTCCTTTGGGCGCACTGCCTCCCCGAGCCTGGTCAGTGTTTTCGCCTGACATCGCCTTTTACCCAGCATACTGTCGACAGCTGATCCACCTGCAGTGAGCCATCACTATGTACGTTTACACACACATGAAAATGTAAGTTCAAGTTATGAACAAGTTTTTGAAAATGTTTCTATCTTCACTTAAAGAAATCCAACCATACAAATCAGATAAAGCAAACCTGGGCTAAATGGCATGTTTTGAGTGTCTGATATGTGATCAGAGATGTAGCTTGAGTATAATGTTTAATTATTCAGATGATATTACATCTTGCCATTTATATACAATATAGCTTTCTATTACGTGCGTTTAAATGTAAAGCCTGAACTGTGCACACAGGTGTTTTCATTTATTTTGCCTAATCAGACCTTTTGCCAGGATTGAGTGGGTGTGGACAAAGAGTGATTGATTAACATCTCTGTCACTCTGTAGTTTTGTTGTGCCAGTAGGAGTAGGATGGCTTGACTTTTTATTATTAATGTGCTGTGTTTGGTGACCTCCAGTCATTTCCGCCACAGCCCTGCTCAGCTTGAATCACACATAGGTTTTAAATAGTGAATGAAAACGCCATATTAGACAGATGTTGCTAGCTGCTGTTCCAGCATCCATGATGTAGCCTATTTCTTAACACACTCCAAACTGACAGCTGAATAGCTGCCACAATAATGAATGTGAGCAAGAATGTGAAGGCCACATACTGTATTATATGTTCATCAACTTTCACAATTAATATATAGAATATTAAACGTATACAGTATCAGTTACTTTGTCTTTTGTAACTGCTCACTTGCATCGGTAACACCTGTGCTACAACATATTCTACCTGGTATATGTGATTGTATATATATGTGATTGTATATATGTGAACTTATATGAACGCCACCCTATATGTAAGGACTGGGGTCCTTGTGCCCTGCGATAGACTGGCGACCTGTTCAGGGTGTACCCCGTCTCTCGCCCATATAGCTGGGGTAGGCTCCAGCCCCTGCTTGTGACCCTCCAGACAACAAGCAGTTACAGAACTGCTTTTACTGGGCTGCCTTCCCTTCAAAGATTCAGCCATGAAATAAACTTTTGGATTTTGTGCTAGCACGCAATATGGAAAACACAACACAAAGATGCCACCAAATATCAAAAAGACTGTGACAAAAGCACTGACATTTAGCTGAATGTCATGTAAATACAATTTATATTTAAAATTTTCGGTTAACTTACAAACTCTATTTGTGAGCTAACAGTGTCTGAGCCAACACCAACGACAAGTTAGTCAGTGTTGCCAGTGTAATAAAACTTATGATGTAAAAGGTCAGCTTGAGAGGGTCTGCTGTCTGCCCACGTTAAAATAGCTGACATTCTCCCTCATGCTAAGAAGCTGCTTCCTAACTTGTTGATGCTGCTTTGGAACTTTACACCATTGTAGTAAAGGAGCCGGTGCCTGGATCTCAGAGAAACCACAGGAAATATTTATGTAAAGGCAGGGCGCAGGTGAGCACTTAGCTGTGGGCTAGCCACAGGTCAAGCAGTGGGATACCACTGCTTGACCTGTGGGCTAGCCACAGGTCAAGCAGTGGGATACCACTGTGTGAAAAACACTCCAGAAAAGACATCTTACACCAAACGTCTGTGTGGACAGAGCTAAAAGGACATCTACTGACAGCATGGCTCCAGTGATGGCTGTCAGACCAGTCTGGTCCAGAGTAAAAAACCTAAACAACTATTGGATGGAATGACGACTGGAACGGATGTTGAATTCTATTGACTTTGATGGTCCCTGACTATTCCTGTAGTCACCACAAGGTTAACAACTGTGGTTTTCAGTGAAACTATTGGATAGGTACCCGTGAAATGTTCTGCATACACACTCAAAGGTAAATGTAAATATACTTTATGGTTGCTTAATTTTTAATTTAATGGTTTATGAGTACAAATTATTTCATATAACTATATATAAGGTGTTATCGTCCTAGAACAAGACAAATGAAAGGACCAATTCCAAATCAAAACAAACAGACATAAATCCAAAACTTGCTGTCAAGCTGTTACAAGAACATATCAGAACTCAACTGGTCTCAGTAACATACAAGCATACTTGTGTCCTTTTTTTTTTTTAAAGTGAACCAAGTATAAAAACAACCCAGCAAACTAAATGCAATGGTACAGATCCAACCAATGGCTCCTGAATCGCATTTGAATTTTGATCAAAACCCACATGAAGCCTTTGTCTGAGCTCTGCAGTGCGTGGGGAGGAGGCCTGATGGGAGTGTGTTGATGCTATCTGAAGTATTCAAATGAGTTTAATATAATAAAGGATAATTGTGTTGCTGCATTCCATAAATGCTTCTGTTAACAGCATTAAACAAGAGCCAGTTTCCTGCAGACAAAAGTCCATGTCAGACGTCTCCAGCTTGTAGGACAGTGTTCACATGCAGTGACCTTCTTGCTCGCCACTGACACACTCCAGACAGCCATGTTATGTAAGTGGTGTCAGTCTCCAAGGTCTGAATAGGTTCACAACGCAGCTAAAGACGTGACTGATGCAAAGTTTTAAATAAATGATGAATTGATTCATTATTTCATTAACAAATTCTAATCATGTATTTAAACTGCAAACTTAATGTAGGCCAATCAAACACTGAGAAGCACATAGACTATGGCTTGTTTTTGCAGGTTAGCTCGTTTCCATTGTGGAAAAGAGTGTGGGGCCAAGTGCTAAAAAACTTTCCCCATCTCTCTGAGCTGGCATATACACACACAGCTGCCCTGAGTGCTTTTATGTTTATCCAGATCTTTGCATCTGGCACATCCCAGCAGAACTATTCAGTGCGCAAATTCAATTTGTGGGGCGTAACAAGTAACAGAAGGCCTTTCTGCCTCTGTGATGGGAGAGTGTGCCAAAGAGCGGGTCCATATAGACTTATAGGGATAATATCAAAGCACAGAGGAATGATGGGAAAGCCTCAGTCCAAGTGCCCACACTCCATCCCTTCTCTGTCCATAATCATTATTACCTATATAGACTGAATAGTGCTTAATTAAATCTATATTGTCTACACTAGTGTAGCTTTTTCTAACATGCCTACAGCCGCTTTACATCCACATTTTTATTCTTTTTTTCCCCTGTATGTATCTGAGATAGTTATGCTCTTTTTATGTCCCTTCAGGGAAAGTTGTGTAAAATGTCAGATTTATTGTGCAAGTTGGATAGTAAGACATGTGGACGACTGAATGCCAGTCTCCAAACGCTGTTCCTTGTCTCTGCATTGCTGATTTACGTTCCATAGCATCAAAGGCACTTCAAGAATGAAGTGGAATGGACAGAATGTGTGTTTAAGACTGTTTTTCTTTTGTCTGCATATGTAAGACTAGCTATGGTATTGCTATACTATACAGTACTATGTACTGTGCTATACACAATAGGGGTTCTCAGAGCAAAAACTAGTGTCAATTGATCACCAACTGCTTACAGGATACTTATAGCCATTTATCAAGTAAAAACATTGTCTGACTCCATCTGTTCTATGTTGTCTGTGTATTATATCAGTTTAAAGGGAAAAGCTTTGGATTTCCAGTTTTTCAAACAAAATAAGACCTTAGATGAAGACACAATGGACACTTAGGAACCTGTGATAATTAAATATATTCAATATTTTCTGTCATTTTATATTCAAAATGTCTGTCCAAACTGGATATTTGAAAGTTAAACCATCACTGGTTGTAGCTCTGTGATGTACAGTATATGCATGCACCAAGCATGCATACTCCTGTATGTGTGTACTGTAAAAGAGTCAAGGAATAGGTATGTTTGTACGTCATAAAGATTCAGATCGACGTCACTGCAGCAGAAAAAAAACTGTAACATCAAATGGATATGAACAACATCAAAAGAACACACATGGTACATGTGTCCCCACAGGGGGATCAGACAGCCTTTGTATGTCCCTGCCATGTTTGTTCTCCACAGCCAGGACTCAAAGTTTCCTTCAGCTGCCTAGAGTGCCTGGTCATTCTCACCCCTGTCTTTGTTGGACAGCACGGGGGCTTAGAGAGGAGTGAAGCTATGGCTTGTTTCTTTTGTTCCAGAGTTACTGTGGGGGTCACGTTCTCTTACCAGGCTCTTTCAGCTCAGAGGCGGTATTTACCAGCACGCTGATTTACACATTTAGCATGGCTCTTACTGTTTGGCACCAGGCCAAATGGCTGGGAGAAAGGGAGGAAAGGGTGAGAGAAGAAGGCAGCCATGAAGAACCAGGGTGGGGGTGGTGGGGGTTGTATGTCCTTTAGCAAATTGGCATTTTTGCTATTTTTTGTGCTATTTCTTAATGGTAAGGCAATGCAATTTAAGTTTCTAAACACTGACATTTTGGGCAAAGTGCTTATTTGCCTTCTTATCCACAGTCAGATGAGAAGATCAATGCCAGTTTCAAGCCTGTGTGTACAGTACAGATGAATGTCTTTGAGGGATTTTGCCAAGCTCAACTGAAACAAAACAAAACAACAACTGGAACAAAAGACTACAGGTAGAAGGAAACTTCAGCTTCTGTCAAAAGTGGCGTCTCTGCATTTTGTATCTCAGTCACTGAACATATGCTCGTTCGCAGGAGATGTTACTGTAGGACAGGAAGAATCAGACACCGAGTCAGAGACACACAGTGAAGAAGGGACAGAAATAAAAGCAGCAATGAAGCACAGTTAGGAGAATACACACGTTTTAAGTGTTTGGAAGAATAATTTGCATGTCATAGCGGTTTCCCGCAAAACAATAACCTAAATTGGCCTGGTAAAAATATTAAAAATGACAATATATTGAAATTATGTTGTGTGTGTACAACGGAGGTTTCAACAGTTATGATGTCCGTATTCACATGTCTCAAATATAGATTTAAATCGAGCACAGAGGAGCAGATCGGAGCGATGCAAGCCTTCTAGCCTCAACGTCTGAACATATGTCTTTCTGCAACAGTGAAAAATCAAATATCTGAAGTAATATGAAGTAACAATAAGCAACACATATTTCTGAGTGTAGCTCAACATATTTCTATCTTTAAAACACAGGTCTGACTGCCAGGTTAGAAAATTCTACCGAAGATGGTTGAAAATTTTGATTCATGCCCTTAAAGACATACCCTTAAAATACCCACATAATTTGATATCGCAGTTATTACAGCAATTACAGTTAGTGTGGTCACTGAGCACATCATGTTGTAGCTGTTGCATATTATGGTACAAGATTTGCCACAGTCTTGACCATAATTTTATTTTGAGAATGTTATTTTGAGGCATACTCCACAACAGCTTTGCTACAATCTGGTCATTTATTATATGTAGATGTTAACGTTTCCATTTCTACATTTCCATATCTACAGAACACCTACTAAATGGTTTGTACTTGTATTTTGCAGAGGAACTGCTATGTTTCCAGGCTGCACTGAGTTTGCATGAGCAGTGACTAAATCTCGGAAGGCAAGAGGTTGAACAAGCTGAGGCGAGCCTGCGCTTAGAGGCAACCATGCTGGCATTTAGCACACCACAGCAAGTGGAGGTGTTGACTTATAACCCCAGCAAAAAGCTCCATAGAGGGAAGGATATTACAAAGTTAAATTCATTCTTCAGCTGCCACACTAACTCACCTGCACGCCTACATGTTTTGCTGTATCTGATGACGGATGGTTGAGTGGGTTTTGCATTAATCCCGCCAAAATCCCTCCGTGACTTTCACATCATCTCCCTCTCCCTCCTTCATCTGCTTTCAACTCTTTGTTTTGTCTGACGCACCATTCAGCATTTGAAAATAGGAAATGTTAACTGTTCCATTCTTGATTTGCGTTATACAGTTTTGTACACAATCATTAAACACTGAATTTAAAATCAGCTGAGAAAATATGGATCCATTCACAAATCTGCACAACCAGACTCCTGCAGGCATTAATCATTGCTATGTTGCGTTTCCAGCACAAATATTACTATTTTAAATATTAATAATATGTCTGGGAAAGCAAAATGGCTCCTGTGTAACTCTATTTTATGTTTTTAAGAGTGATAACAAGATGTATTACAGTTTGGGCCCAGACTAACAGCTCCATCCAAATTTTAGCACACCAGCCTTCAGCTTCAGAGCTCCTTGGTGAAATTCAGGAACCTGGCACGGATGTTTCCTGTCTTTCTGTTCGCAACCCGTTCCCTATCAATCAGCCATGAAAAACAAACAACAATATAAGAACTTTCTGGTAGAAGCAAGGAAACAGGTCTGCTTTCTATAAACATTCCCCACAGAGACACGAAGGCTTGATAAGAGAGAGAGAAAAAAAAGAAAACAACCTCTCCACCCTGCAGGCACATACTTCACATGGTATTCACATGGATGATCAGTCATTTGAAAACTAATAATTGCAACTTTGGTGTGTGTTTAGATTAATTAAGCTGAATGGGAGTCTAATTTTTTTTCACGCTCTGTCCAAAAATGTTTTTGTATCTCACATATAACAAAAAAATACTATCTTACATAAGATGATTTAATATCAGTTCCAGTGGGGAAAAAGGAACACCCATGTTTATCAGCAAGCTTCTTTTTTTTTTTTTTTTTTTTTTTCTCAGGAAGCAACACATATAAGCATATAAGAGTTCATCACTCCCTAATTGGAGGATGGCTAGAAATGCTAAGTAAACACAGTTTGTTACTAATTTGTCACTGTGTTTGGGTGGGATAAGGAGCAAGTCTCAACCAGTTTTGGAATCTGAGTTTTGTTATTTCAAAAGTCATGCATAATATGAAATTCACAGAGGACAAAACATCTAAATCTTGAAAGAGTCTGCTTGTAGTGAGGTGATCACAGTGGCTCAAAGTGATGGAGTATTTTCAAAAGCTTTTACATTCACATCCAAGAACAGCTATGTCCAAAGGCAGATTTCACATCAGGAAAAAAAGAACAATCAGAACAATACCCTATGCTTTCTATCTATTTCTTTGTATCTATTCAGTTTGGCCAAAACAGTTCCATATTACAAAAGGAATGTTTCCAAGACATATTTTAACATACTTATAATGATTTAGCAAAAACGTGCAAGGAGGGTCTTAAAGGACTAGGGAGAATTGAACATAATATTAGTGCTTTTACATAAAAAGTGGAAACGGGCTGCACTTAATACTGCCTCTCTCCTGGTCTACAACATCCCAGCCTGCTCATATGAGGGCATCAGGCCACTGAAAGATATATAAATCTTTCAAAATTGTCTACATGGCTGAACCATAATACAGGTTTCAGCTGAGTTTCATTGCAGGAGCCGCATTCAATAAGCATCATGTTGTTTTTAAGCTAAAACAGGTCTGTGTTTGTGAATCGGTGCCCTGAAAGGGTCAGCTGGGGCCTTTGATTGTGGATACATCTGCTATAGCTATTACATGTGTACAGAAAGGTCAGGATTTTGTCTAGTGAATGGGCTAAGATCTTGGTAAATGAGGGATAATACTATTTGGTGATCAAAAAACTCAAAGCCACCTGTCAAACTAAAATCCCCAAATCAAAGACTGGGAGAGGAAACAGGAAGAGCGGAAGAAGCATTTTTTTTCTTCCCTCCTCCTCGTTCGTTCCTTAACCATACAACTGAAAATGCTGTTAAAGAAAGAGCCATTTTGCCATCCTCATGCTTGATTGCATTGAGTCTTTTCAATGATTAGCCGTCATTAAATGTTTAACTATAATGTTCTTCTTTTTGGGAGTTTAATGAGGAGCTCCTTAGGAGTAGTAGAGTGTGAGGGTCTGCAGAAAGAGCTGGCTCCAGTTACAACTAAAAACATGAACAATCGCGAGTACTTGCGAGGACCTTTCAAAAAAATAAATAAATAAAAAATGATTTAAGATTTAAGTTGACTTAAAATAACAGCCAACAATAAAACAGAAAAACTAGTGTGATTTAGTCCAAGTTGGTGGGCTTGTTGTTAGAGCCTCTAACCAGTAAAAATTCTAACGGGGTACACAGTTCAGTTTAACTGCAACATTAGTCTCTGGATATGTGCTTTCATACACTCTTTAAACACCTTCCTCTCGGCCTATGACAACAGTTTCTCACATGTGCCAGACAAGCTGCTAAGTAACTACCTAAGTGAAACATTATATGACGCCCTTGATAAATGTGAAGCTTTTACAGTCCTCTGACTGGATGCTATTAATTATGCTAAAAGCCCAACTAGAGGACATTATACTCTGGCATGGCTAAAGGTTATTTATGTTGTTAATGTAATGCAAGTTTGCAGTATGTGCCAAAATTGAGTCCAGAGGACGAATGGTATAAATAAACTGCTGTGCAGATATTACAATTCTGCAGAGCATTTGGTAAACATATGAGAAAAAGTATATCTGATCAGGTATAACAGAGATGTATTATGCCATGCATTCATTTGGTCTATCACATGCAAACTTTATAGAGCACTTGAGTTTAACATTGAGCATGCTGAAGTGCTCTGCGGCTTATATCACAAAGGGTCGATGCCAAGTTCTTTATCTATTCTATATACAATATCTGTCAAAGAAACAACCAGGATTGTTTGAGTCTGGACAAAAATGGACAAAAGAAATTAAATGGTTTTGTATTTATATAGCGCTTATCTACTTATTGGTACTCAAAGAGCTTTACAGCCACAATGACACATGTATTCGCTCACGCGCACATTCTCACACCAGTGACAAGCACTAGGAGCGACTTCTGGTTCAGTGTCTTGCTCAAGGACACTTTGGCATGTTTTGGGGATTGTACTGCTATCCCAGTTAGTGGACAACCCGCTCTACGACTGAGCCTCAGCCACCCCCAAAAACCAATGCTCTGTTTTACACCAATAAAAGCACTTAAGCTGTGTCTGCAAGGACAGATACACATACACACACACACACACACCAAGAAAAGGATTGCGTCAGCCAAGGAGCATGAGAATTCATGCTGGTGGTTTTTATGGTCCATAGACCACTGCCTTATCCTTATCCCAAATCCTAAACACATACATACATACATACTCACAAACACATGCACACACACACACCCACACACACACATATCGTCTTTCAACAACTTTCCCAAATAGCCCAGCCCTTCCTATGTCCCTGTCCCAGCTGTGTGTGTAGCTGTGGTTAAGGATCTATCATGAGTTCCCTGAAAAATTGGTGAGAGGAGAAGTGGGGGTGTACTGGAGCCCTGATTCTCTGGCAGACAGTAATGATGAAAAATGTCTTGTCTGAAATCCAGTCCGGCACGGGCTCCCTGCCAGGAGATGTACGGCATTCACGCACATCCAGCAGTCATGGGTAATGCCACTGTTCAGGCAGGACAGTGCTGCGTTGCACTCAACACAGGGCAAGCAATGCTTCCAAGAAACATGTGTGTCACGCATCATTCCAACAATGGCATATCTGAACCCACACAGAATTCTCACTATCCGTATTTTATCAACAAGCTGGTACCATAGAGTTAAAAGGAGAGTGGACATTTGACTTACATTGGACAGATAAATGGTGATGTCATGCAACGTCTGTCTGATGTATGCGATGAAAATCCATTGGCAATTCCATTGACGTATAGTTCAGTATTGATTTCATCATGTCCCAAATGTATACCACTTTAAGACCTTATGGACAGTTTTGGCTCTGTTTCAAAATCCAATTTTAAGACCTAGTTTATGTTTGTTTACATTGTGCTCATGTGGTGCATGTTTCTAAATGAAGTTATGTTTAATCCAATAACCAGTATACAGTAGTACTGGGTACTCCAGGGATAGAGTGAGACTGCCATATACAATGTAGTCAATATAAGTGACAGGGTACATGCACAAAGACCTGTACAAGGCCCTAAAGGGTGAATATGACTCATCTTATCAATTGCCTGGTACTCTAACGAGAACATCACATGGATGGGACAGTACCAGCAACAACCAGTGATACCTTTTTATTATTTTCTGCTTTAGGCAGCCTTGGTGTGCAGCTACACTGAACTACAGTGCATTAACATAATTATTGGAGCCTTTTTTGACTACACTCAGTTTGACTCTTACCTTGCATACTATTACATGGTGCTGGCAGTACTATATCCGGAATCAAATTCAAAGTCCAATAACAATTCAGACAATAACAAGGACTAAAAGGAAGAACCACAGCTGTCAGTGTGTATGTGCACTGTGACCTTGCAAATTAGTTTAAGCATGTGTTCTATTGGTTCACTAGTTCTATGTCTTTATTGCCTTTCTCCCCAATTCGAAGCAAATGGGGGCAATTGTACACACACCAAAAAAAAATCCCAAAGTGCCTGCAGCAATGTTTTCTGTGCAACAACTTTTGCAAGGTCCTGTTGTGAAACACTGCAGAAGAGTTCATGGCAAAAGACAAACCATCACTGAATCAGTGGAAGACGGCCAACACACACACACATACACACACACATTATCTCTCACATACAAAAGACATATATACGCATACTATTGCTCGATGGCATATCTCTTTCTACCGCCAATACTCATTGGCAGTTTCTTTTTCAAACTTTGGTGTGACCCCAGGGTCAGAAAGATAAAACACAATGTAAACCTAAGCAACATGCATTGAGAAGAGAAGAGAAGAGAAGAGAAGAGAAGAGAAGAGAAGCAGACATACTCCACCACTGTCATTCCAGCAATGGTATGGCCACGGGCCACCAGCCACAAAACATGGAAAGCCAAGGAGACCACACACATACACAAACTCTACCGTAACAAGCAGTGCTTTACATTACGTTACATTATATTAGGTACAAACATACAAAGACCAACACTAAAACAACAAACTAATTCTAATTACATGCTCATTCATACACATTCCTGCCGTCCGTATCAGATACTGTGAACATACACTAGAAGCAGCACAATGCACTCTGCTGTGCAAACGCACAAGCGATAACTTACCAGTTCTGGAATCATACTTTCACACACACAGTACTACATGCAGACTGTGCATTCCACAGTAAATGTGTGTGTAAAAACAGAACAGAATTGCTGACATACGGTAAAATCCTCCAACATAAAGTACACTAGTACAGCACTTATGCCATGCCACTTACATGTCTGAAAACAGACATCTGAGAGAATTTAAAGCTTCCAGTTTCACAAAGCAGGCAAATCCATAATGCAGAGAGCTTGTTGTGAAACAGCACAGCCAACACTTGGGACAGCCAAGAGCTAAAATACCAGACACACAGCGGCTCGTTCCCCCTCAAAGCCTCACTCCTTACCTGGAACACTGCGGTGGCCATCCTGTTTAAGTGTGTATATTTTTCTCTCTTTCACTCTTTGGTTTTCTCAGTCAGCCTCTGTTTCAGTGCTGCATCGTCCTTTTCTTTCCCCTCCCTGTGCAGCAGAGAGGTTTTCTCTGCGTTCCGACCAGATGGCTAAAGCTAAATCCACTCACTGTTACCTTGGTGCAGCACAGAGCTGGAGGAGTGCACAAGTGTGTGTCAGAGAGCAAGAGAGAGAGAGTTGGTGTTTGTGTGTTGCAGGATCCCGGCTAATGGGTCTGGCTAGTCTCTCCCTCTCTCACTCCTCCTCCAAGAAAGCGAGCATGAATATGTCTAAAGTCTTAATGTGAGTGCGAGAGTAGGGAGAAGTGCAGCCAAAGGCAAATCTTAACATCCCACAACTGGAGAAGGCGCAGTGCAGCACTCAGCGCTGAATAAGCAGGCAAAGTCTGGGTAGAGGTTATTGCTATTTCCCCCCTCCTTCGCTGCCCGGGTTTTTCTACTCCCTCTTGTTCTGATCATTTTCCCCCTCCTCCCAAATGGGGAGACACATGAGTAATGAGAAAGAAGGAAATAATACTGAAGTGAATTTCCCAGGGAGATCGGGGGGAAGTGGACAGGAGCTCGGAAAACAAAAGCGCAGCTCGTTTCTTCTTTTTCTCACTCACTCACTCCTTCCTCACAGGCTCGTTCTTCTTTTCTTGTTATCAGCTTCTCAAGTTACAGGTTAAATGGGAGTCTCCTCGTCCGACCCCTCCACTTGCCTTTCCTGTCTCTTTCCCTCGCTCTCTGACACACACACACATACTCACAGACATCAATACCCACATACTCACTCTACAGCTGCGACGAGAGAGAAAGTACCATGAATGAATCCATTGACTCCAGGCTAAAGTCAAACAGTGTCAACAGCAGCAAAGAGCTACATATTTATCAGTCAGCAGCTCTGTATGTGTTTCTGCTCACCGAGCTACTAAATTGTGTTGTTTTGATTCCGAGAGTTAAACACTGTCTAGAGAACATGGTAGAGTTGTGCAATAAAGTAAGTCAACTGACAGCAGCTACACTGAATGATTATTGCCTCTTTAATTTACTCCTGTCCAATAATGAATAAAACATGCACATCACAAGTACATTTTATCTAGAATATATTGAAACATGCATGAAAATGGAATGACTTTGGATAATTTTCCTGCACCTTGTCTGCACCTTAGCAATATACATATATAGGAATAACTACGCTATTAATGAGGTTTGTGTGAAGTTGATTTGGTCAGTACACAAAGAATTTGATGCATGAATGCAACAACAGCAAAGTGAAGAGAAAGTTTCAACAGAACCAACCAGTTGTGATGATGGAATGTTCTCTACCTGACACTCCAAAAGGAGACATTTCTCTCATTAGAAGGAGCAATAGGAATAATTTTCTGTTAATGCCACAAATGTTTTTAGGCGTAAGCATCCCACAGTAAATACTATTACCCTTTGGAGGGCAGTAATACACCCTGTATCCCCAAAAAGCAGCGAAAAAAAGCAAGAAGAGTTGAGCAGAAAATAAAGATTTTTTTTGAAAAGCAAGTTCAGCTTCAAAGTCCTGCCAGATGGTTCTCTTGAGAAGAATAAAGTTAATTGCATTTACCGTCATTGTGAACTGAGTTATCACCAGATCTAGCAGCTGGTTGAATTGCAACGGAGGCGCCTGGGCAGCAATAATTTGGACAGTATTTGTCATTTGGTTTGTTGCAATAATGATAATGCACATTTACATAAAACATGCACATACTACCCTCCCCGTCCACTGTTTGTTGTTTTTGCTTGTTGTTTTAATTATTATATTGCAGTTCATAAGACTTAAATCATGCAACCAATTGCAATGGGATATTTTAATTTGAAAAAGCTGCAATGTGATTTGAAATGTGTTATTTACTACAGATTACAAATACTTTCAGTTACAGTATGCTGTAATTATGCTTCACCAGACAGACTCAATAACATCTCTGTGGCGTGTTACAAAGACGGGTGAGTAAGTGTGAATTGCAGAAACACAAAATGCATACCTCACAAATCTCAACAATGTGTCATGCAGTCCTGTGCATAAAGCAAATAGTACAGTTGATGGCTTGTTCAAAACTAAAGCAAACACAAATGTCATACATTCTAGTATCACATAAACCTTGTAGCTGTATCCAAGAAACTCCCATGAATGTTTGCCAATGTGAAAGCCAAAAAAGTTCTGTATAACGCCCATGTTTCTCTTTCTTTGTTGGACAACTGTATTTATCAATACAAAACATGAATGCTATTCATATTTGAGCGAGCAAGTTACTGAGGTTTGTGTGAAATTTCAGTAACATTATAGCTGATGATTTGGTCACTCAATGAGGTTCACTACACACAGAGTTTGATAAATGCAACAAGAGAGAAGAGAGGAGAACGTTGCAACAATATCCACAAAGCAAGGAATAGGGTAAAATAATTAAACCAGGATACTAAATGTCAAATACATACCCATTGTTCATTTTGACCATATCACAGTGTCTTCTGTAAAAACTACTGAGACCTGTTGTGTTCATATTTAACTATGACTGATGCATTGAGGGGTCACATTCTTAATAAACTAAAAAAACTAACTAAAATGAAATTTCTGGAAAAAAAAATGACATTTTAACATGTATCAGCATTACATTAACTACAATGACAGAAACCATCCTTGAAAAAAAAGTATTTCACGTGTAGTTTAGTGTTTTAGTTTGGCCCAAGTCCCATCCACTAACATGGAGGGGGTGGAGCTTATGACCTATACTGCAGCTTGTCACCAGGGGGCGCTCTACTTGCTATGGCTTCACTTTTGAGGAGTGGTACCACCTTTATATAGTCTGTGGTCAAGCGTGTATAAAAATATATAAACAGAGACCACCAGCAGATCCATGATAAATATATATATACAGTATATAAGAAAAAGTATTTTTGCATTAAATAGGTAGAAGATACAATCATGGTTTGCCTGGTATCATAATACCTTTGGATAATCTTTGAAAAAGATATTTGTGCATGCAGGAAGGACTGCAACCCAAAACAGTTTTACTGTACATGTGTGGGGGAGTTTAAAAACATCCTTTGACCCACCAACTGACAACATGTTAATTACTCAGCAATCATTGCTCTAATTGGCGCTGTGGCAGAAGTGATAGTTTAGTGTTTGGCCCATATTGATTCAAGCTGCTTTGAGACTAAATTAAAACACTGAAACCAAACCGATTATGTGACACTAGAGAGCTCCACAAAGCTGAGTGGACTACTAATTCTCAGTAGACTCAACAAAGCCAGCTACTAGAAACAATTCACTTTAATTTTACCTGAATTCCTAAAAAGCAGTCAAGAGTTCTCACAGAAAACAGTAAGCGTGGCCTTTTTATTTGCATTCACAACCTCACCAGCTATTTTCCGGTAGGAGACACAGAGACATTCCTGAAGAATGTTTGGTACAAATTTGTTGCAAATTAAGGATTATTTTTATGCCTCGACATGGAAAGAATGGCCGCCGCCTTTGATGTTGCTCAGAAGTAATTACATGGAAGGTAGCTCTGAAAGGAACACCTTTAAGTGAGGTCGTGTTCACCAGATGTCGACTCAGTAAGGGTTATTTAATTCGCTATTAATGACAAGGGCCAGGAAGGAAGGGAGGGCTGCCAGAGAGGCGACATGTGGTTTTTGCTAACAAAACAACATGCTTGTTTATGTGAGATATACACCTTTAATGTAGGGACTGTACTGAGCTGTGGGAAGTGGGAAATCCCTGCTTTTTAGTGTCTGACTTTGTCTGTGTCTGTCCTGTGCTTTGAGTCACTTCAATGCAATTATGCAAAACCAACAGTTACAATTCTGTATCCTCGGAACTGGAAAGTGTGGGAAAGTTATCTGTCTGTGTTTATCTGTCTGTTAATATGTTTCTCTCAGTCTGGACTATATCCTATGTCCTGGCCTTTATTGCCTTATGATCCCCTGGCTGCTATCTGTAATCACACCAAAATGCCAGAGACAACTCTGAGAGAGTCATTTTTTTCATCATTTGTTTTACCTTTATGGCTCACTTTCCTGGCAGCTTATGGGTGCTTTTTCAATTTAACTTTTAGATGGCAACGGGGAGGAAAAACAACGATGAGAAACGTAACATACAGGCAGAAAACGAACAACGTGGAGAACATAAAGAGGAGGAGAGTGCTCTGGGTGAGGTCCAGTTTCATGAGTCTGACTCAAGCTTTCCCAAGCAACAGCAGATCTCTGTCCCCCAGCGCCCAGTGGAACGTTTCACCAACGCCCATTTAGTGTACAGACCAGATTTAACATGGATTTTTCTTCTGGATGGTCATGATTAGGCAACGGGAGCTTAGAGACAGCAGAGGCAGGAACACGATGGAAAAGCAGTCATACTGAATCAGAGGACTGGATGGTGATATATGGGTGCCGAACTGAAAAAAGTTTTCAAACTCCGCCAGCATTTAATGAAGACACATCACCCACGGCTGTTGTAGTGGACGGGGTGACACCACAAAAGATGGTGCATTCATTAAATGAAGCCTTCTATGTTCAATAATATCATTTACCTAATTTAGTTCTTCCGTCTCCGTCTCTCCCTCATGCACTTGGCTGATTGTTGAGATTCTTTCCAGCACCTCTTGATTACTTCATCATGTTAAAGGCCGGGCGTTCCTCTTTGTTTACTCTGCTGTATCTATGCACATGCCGCTACCATGCACTTACCAAATACATGGCCACAAGCCACAGCTCATTGTGTAAGCCATTCGCTCACACGTGGAAAGATGATGGTGTAGTCTTTGGTCCTCATAAAGCTCAGTTAAAACTAAAGCTTTGTTTTGTTTTTTCAGCTCAATTAGTAACATATTTGAGCTTGAGCAGCAGCAGCAGCTTCTGTGCTCAGAAGATCAAGGTTAAAGCTGCACATCTAAATAGAGAGAGTCCTTGCTCCAGTTTTTACAGAGTATTTTAGCATGTTTTAGCTACAGATGTTGGTTTGTGCTCCAAGATTTGGCCAGAAACATGATTCCAGTGTAGGCCAATTATTATTACATAACAGCCTGGTCACAATTATTTGTGCTGACCACGATCATTTGCATAATTGTTTCCATTTATCTGTATAAAAGCAACAGGATGAAACAGAAATTCCGTATTTCCATCACTTTTTTCATCTTGTTTTCCACAGTTTAAGGTTTACTGTGCACTTCCTCTTGTTGTGTATCCTTTCTCTACTACAGTTAAATGGAACCTGAGGGCATAATAAGTGCCACCAACTCTTTATCTTGAGGGTAACATGGTGACGGTATACTCTATATCCAAAGAAATGCAGAAATACAAGTAGAGTTATGCTGCAAAACTTTGACACATAATTTATTGCATAATTATTTGTACAATTAATATTCATATTTCATGATGATGACAACCATACTCCAAAGCTAATTTTGCTCTGTGTCTATTGGTTATGAACTGCCAACGAGCATCTGTTTGCTATCACAACACCTCATAACACTATTTAGAAAAGCGCAATATAAATAAGGCAAATATGGAATCGTGAATCATTTACGTGTTGTGTTTACGGCTTGTTCCACTGCTCAAAGACAAGTGCCCAAAATAAATGAATGGAGCTTTAAACGATTTTGGTTGTTCTCCAGCAGCTCTGTTTACTACAATGGCTCAAAATGTCCCTACAAATGTTTAGCATTACTTATTGGACTCAAATATTGCAGAAAATAATTTAAAAATCCCGACACAGCCAGAAATATAACCCCTTTTCCAAAAGACTCCTCAAATTAGAAGCCATATGATTTATCCCGTGCTAGAGTTGTTGTTGTGCTCCTGCAGACGTTTGCTGTCATAAGGAGGAGGGCAGAGCAGCGAGCATGTGTTCTGTCCTGTGACTGCTAATTCAATTAGCCTCAGAGCTGCTGGCTGGCTCTGCATTTGATTAGCTGCCTTCTTGAAAATACAGCACATGCAGAAACCGTGAAAAAAAAAAAAAAAAAAAGAATATTTTGATTATGACTCTTCCCTGTACATTTTATGTTTACTCTACCAAATCCCCGCCTTCAGGCTGTGACAGCAAAATGACTTTGACACAGCTCCTTGTACATTCTCTTAACAGGGGTTCATCCCCCTCCTCTAGGGCTATCCCTCCTACTATAAGTCCCATGTCTTACTCTCTGCAGGGCTGCCACCGCATGGAAAAGGAAGGAAGCTGTTAATGTTGTCACTGCGGTACAATACAGCTCAGACATCTTTAAAATTTCACTTAGAGATATGTAAGCCATCTTTTACAACTGAAGAACTACGTGTTTCATCTTTCTTTCAATCACTGGTTTATTCAGTAACATTAAAGCACATCAAACTACATGCATGCATCCTTTCATACATCAGAGGCATCAAAAGGATTGGTCACATTTAATGATTTTGAGCTGTAGTTGTAAAGTTTAAGTATATGCCATATAGCAACTGAGTTTAGCCCTAGAGGAGGTGAATGAACATTACAGAAATGAAAGGTAGAGATTTAAGGATGGATGAGAATCGAACTGAACACAGTCAATCAGCTTTGTAGCTGCAAGGAACTTCTCCCAGCTACAAACGTGATTTAGGTGTAATAACAGCTTGAGGTGATGATGGTGAGAAGTCATGGGATAGTTCATCCAATCACTTGCCAAGCAGTTTTAGTGTCTGCTGTTTTCTAGGATGACTTTTCGGATGGTTCTATGTAACAAACCATCTGGTGCATCAGGTTCATTTATGCAGCAGCCTCTCTCCAGGTACTCCGGCTTCCTCCCACCATCCAAAGACATGCTTGTTAGGTTCATTGGTGATTCTAAATTGGCCGTAGGTGTGCATGTGAGTGTGAATGGTTGTCTGTCTCTCTGTGTTAGCCCTGTGATAGACTGGAGACCTGTCCAGGGTGTACCCCACCTCTCGCCCAGTGACAGCTGGGATAGGCTCCAGACCCCCCGCGACCCTTCCCCGTGTTGCTGTTTAGTATAACATTTACCTTTGCAAATTAGCACTTAATGTGCCAGTGTCATGGAGATGTCGTCACAGTATTGGAAAAATTAAAATCGAGACCTGCGATCAAGCAAAATAGTAATAATCACAGAGTGACAACGATTCATCCTGTGAGGAATGTTGGTGATACTATCACAAGAAGTCAGGCTCACCAGAGTCAGTACGATGCATCTTTTGAGGACCAATAATGTAATGGCAATGAATAGTTAATAGATTTCAGTCTGGACAAAAGTGGTTGAACAACAGACAGTGCAGTACCTAGAGCTGGCATTCTTAGAAATACTTAAAACTCCCTGGTTTCAGCTTTTCAAACGTGATAAATGAAACTATTTTTTAATTTTTAATGGTTTGAAAGGTTTTTATTGTCATCCCAAAACAGGAGGTAGAATGGAACATGGTACTGAGGTCCAGTCACACCAAAAGAAAAATAGATCTAAAAAACAAACAACTATATAACAGGGGCCTGAGGACACATGCCGAAGGGGAGCTAGTGTTCTCAATAATGGGTGAGAAAGTGATGAAGCACCTATCATGATGAAGGACTCAGCCCAATGGTTGTTGAAACAAATTGGCAATTATAAGAGTGTTACTATTTACTATTTTCTTATTATGGTTGTAGTTTTTGACCAAATAATTAAGCTAATAATCCAAAAAACATGTTTAAAGCACTACTAGGAGGTTAACCACAGGACCTTCAGATCAGGTGGGCATTTAGTTGTAGTTCAACTTCAGCTGTATGCTTACTATCACTGTAATCCAGATTTTGCAGTTGAAGGCTGCCCTCTGTAGTCACTGTCTCCACATGCTGCTCAGGTGAGGAAAAGGCCAGCTGCAAAACTAAGAAACTCTCAAAAATGCACTTCACATGTGTGGATACAGGTGTTCGGATGTGTCAACTACTTGTGGGCAATAAATAATACAAGATAGATGGTGTGTCTTACTCTCAGCCACACCAAGGACTTTATATCTCCAGGTGATCTCTCAGAAATGTTAAAAATGTCGGAAAACAGTAGCTCCTCATGTGCGCACAGTGCCAGAATGAATATTAAACTCAGTGGTATGTACTTTCATCCAGAAACTTCCTGGAAGCGAGTACATTTTTGTAACACACACAATGCAGCAATTGCAACCAAGGACTTTGATTATTTGTCATTATTTCAACTGATTTGTTTGAAATATTTCATTGGTGTGCTTAATGCTTGATAAACATGAAAAATATAATCAAGTGTTAAGAAAAATGTTACCACATTCTGCAAAACAAAAGAAGCAATTTGCTACTTTTTACTTGGCAAACATGCTGAGCCAAATCAGGACATATCCATCAGCATGTTGCACGCAACAGAACTCGTGGTGTGGTCACAATCAACAAATCTGAAAAAACAAAAGTGCCAAGTGGAAGCGAGCCAGCACAAAGAAATACACGAGTTCCCTCCATAGTTTCAAAACATGCATTCTGAGAATTTCAGGAGCTGGGAAAAATGAAAACAAGTGCTTCATCATTTCAGAGCATTTAGCTGAGTGAGAGGGTGTGCATGTTCTCCCACTTTGGTTTCTCAGACTTCTTTCCTCATTAACGGTGGAACTTGGTGGTTTCCTTCTCAAAACATGCTTGACAGGCAAAGAAGGATCAGTGAAATCCAATAGGTTCCACTCAGCACCTCAGCTGAGTAGCACTAACCCACAATAGTTCAGGATAAGTGAACAGGTATCTGTTGACTCCACAGCCCAGTGTATTTTCCAACAGACGTGACCAAAAGTATGACAGTGTATGAAACTGAAAATTTAAATACTAAATTTTTGTCATGATCAACAAGTCTCACAAAGAAACAGACTCATTTTTTTGCTTAATTAACACCAGTTACAAAGAAATGTTGGACTGTACTGTACTTATTTTTTTTTTCAAACTCTCACAGAGCAGTCGCCATGGCAACTGGTAGTCCTCATGATGTCACATCCTGTTTCAATAGTGTCAAATAACTAACTGAAACTAAACTTGTCAGAGAAATTGACACTTGAACATACATCAGCATTATGTTAACTACCTAAAATGACAGACACCATTCTTAAAAAAAAATATTTGACATGTACTTTTGCACTTTAGTTTGGCTCCAAGGGGAGCTCTACTTGCTTTGGCTTTACTTCTGAGGAGCTGTTCCATTGTCCACAGTCTATGGTGGGGGGTTACGCCCCCAAAAACATTTAGACCAGTGCGCTGGTGTGTCTTACTAAGCAGTTAGAGAAGTTAAATATATAAGATTAAGTCTGAGTTCGCAGTGGTTCTGGTGATCCTTCTGACTCAAATCAGTGCAGCAGTCAAAGGACTCATAAGATCCAGGTAAATGGAGACCTCGGACTCATGATTCCTGATTCAGTAAGAAGATTTGAATCTTTAACCCGGGTGATTCAGGAACCAACCACTGTGTGAAAAATGTTGTGGTAAACTCAGTTAATTTTATGGGCTCGGGTTACTCTGAGTCACTTGCTAAAGTGCAACGGTTAATGGAGGCCTCAGACTCATGATTCCTGATTCAGTACAAAGATTTGAATCATTAACTTGATTGATTTAGGAACCCACCAGTTCTAAACAACACAGCTGTACTAAAATCACTTCAACATAAAGAAGACATCTCAGTAGATGGTGTGTAGGAGCCTGAAGAAAGGAGAACTTGCTGCGATGCATAGTTATATTTCTGATGAAGTACACGTTAGGTTACGGCCTAGGGTCCGATGCTACGCCGCAGCTATGCTCCAGCTGTGCCCCAGCTATGCCACAGCTAGTCCTTTAATGTGCCATGGTACTAGAAATTATGCGTTACTCTGACAAAGGACATTGTCACTTATTTCAGTCCTACATACACATCCTGCTGCTCTAAATTCCCACCAGATCACCTAATCTGTTCTCTACAAGGCCCAGCTGTTTTGGGAACCAGTAAAACATTTGGGATTTCCTGACAGTCTGAGTCATCTGGGCTTGTAGCCCTTTTCCAGCACAAAAGGATACTGTTTGCTGCATAAAACGGAAGGAGTGTGCTCTTAATAAATGAGATTAAACAGTAAAGATTGAAAAAGTTGGGAAATGAATCTAACTATACAACTAGGACAAGTCTAAATCTACAAATGTTCCATTACTGGTGCTGGGTGGGTTCTTACCAGGGAATATCTTCAGACTGAAATTAGCATAAGCAGCCCATGAGCTCTTAAGCAGTCTGGGGTCTACCTTTCCTTAATTCTTCCACAGCAGGATAGCGGGAAAGTCCCAAACAACTTGCCTCTCTATTTTTCTATAAGCAAGTAAAGTACGAGCAAAAGGAGGAAGAAAAATGTCTGGAAAACTGAAACAGTCAGGGGATGTATATCTGGTACAAACGTAAAATAATCTGGGCAATTTTACTTTGAAATCCATCTTGTCTCTATTTCCAGGGTGATCTAATCTGCTGATTCTGGCTCCTTCCTGTCATCACCCAGGAGTGGAATTTTACTGACAAGATTTAACTCATTTTTCACATCCAGTTGTAAGCAAAGATGCACTCGGGTGGGGGACGCAATTTGTGACCATTTGTTTGCAGCTGCCAGGTCAAATGTGAACCACATATTAGTCTTATGTCCACAGAGTGATCTATAGCACGTACTTGGGAGAACTTTTCCAGTTTGTGATTATTATCGAGCATCTGGATTCATGTAAGCATGTAAATTCATATACAGTAGGACTGACAGCACATAGAAATGTTTTCAACATAAATAAGTCATAAATTTGTGCCCAGCAGTTTTGCAGGCCTTTGTGCCGATAGTGATCATTCTTGACCCTGCCTTGGTCACTCCCTTGTTTTTCATCTCGGGCTTGTTAGCAAATTGCTTCCTGCCAAAGCTATGACATTTTCAACTGAAATGTTTAGAAAAAGAAATGCTGCTGTGATTTTTGGAGATGGAAAGTTGCAGATTTGTATATATGGGCACTGGCAGTTAGTTCTGGACTTCCATAACAGTAAATTTGACTTCTGGCTTCCTGAAATCAAAATCTTATAAACAAGTATGTACTGTGCACTTCCATTTATCATAGTTTGTTTTTCAGTACAGCTGAAAAAAAAGTTGCTGAGAAAATAAGAGAACATTGATGAAGAGAAAGGGACTACTACAGTATTTGGTCAAAACATCTTCATATCCAACATATCAAGATAGGGTATTTATTTATGTACTGAATATTTCTTCAGCTCTCTAATAATTTCTCTAATGATTCAGAATTACTGGACAAAAAATATAAGGTAAAATTTCAGTATTTAGGGAGCTCTGTTGCTAAAAATGAAATGTCACTAAAGAGAATAATAAATGTGGGAACAGACAGAAAGCAAAAAAAACAACAACAACAACAACAAAAAAAACAATTATGTAGTATTATTTGCACAACAATGTTTTCCAGATCAGCTCTGCCACACTCTTTTATTTGGACAAATTTGTTGTAAATAGCTGGTTTCAGATTTATTCCACCTGTTCAACTGAGGAGGTGCGAGTTTGTGAGAATTGTTCATTACCATAATCAAAGGTTTCTAAAGCCCCATAGATACCTGTTTATTCAAAAAAATATTAACAAAGGGTGCAACACATTTAACATGCAAGAATACACAAGCCAACATGGGTTCAGCTCATCATCTCAGCCGTTTTGTCTGATAACTTTCCACTATGGCTCTGTCCCACATGGCCCAACTCGTATTTGGTGTGGCTTGTCTGCCCTGCACCCCTGGCATTTCCTGTGAGTAAAATAGGGAGTGGGCAAACCTGGCAACTAGCGCCCGTTTCAATAATGGATACCAGATGAAGGGTGTGTCCATAGGTGTGCTGTATGCTTATGTAGAAAAATCCTGTTTAAAGCTCTACATAAACTGTAACTTGACACAGACAAGACATACACTGACTGTCTGATTCTAATAATCTAGCAAAAACTTGTGCCTCACTCTGTTTTCCCTCCCCTTTTCTTGTGCGTGTTCTTTGCCTTTCCACAACAAGATGAATCAAGCAAGGTCTTTTATTTTTAGACACAGGGCAATCTACAAGACGCAAGAGTTCGTCCAATGTAAACATATTCTGGTACAAAGAGCACTTGTTTGGACATTCTTGTGATTTTTTTGCAGAACCCTAAACTCCCTAAACTCCACCTACCCTCCACATCTGCATGCACTGTAAATGTACACACATACACACTTGTCCCAGGGAGTAGCTGCCTCTTTGGAAGGAAAGGTCAGGTATTAAAGCAGCCTTTTTGTGTACTTTTCATGTGGGAAGCAATGCAAATCTGATCCATAAAAGCATAATCACATATGTAAATATCATTCTAAAGTGACACTGCATTCATGTCTGTGTCTTTGAGTTGTGAAGATGTGAAAATCATTATGACTCTTACCTTGACCTCACATTTCTTGTGGCAAGCTATTCGGCACACTGAAGAAAAAAGAGAAAAAGAGAAAATAAATTAACTTTACAGTTCATAAAAAAATCCCCAACATTATGGAGAAGTCCAGACTGTGTGGTGCAGTATGAGTCATGACATTGAGCAGTTATCAAGGAGGCATGAAAAAGCAAGAGGTTCATTCAAATTCCACAGTGTTTGTTCTGTGGTCAAAGTCAAATATCATCTACTGTTGGCAGGCGAACACTGCCCAGTGTCAGTTTTGTGCTCTCAAGACTCTGGCGTCGTTTCAAAGGCTTAATTTACTACTCTGAAGGACAAAAGAGCTCTGATATCTGTGTCACTGGTTAAATTAGCAACATTTAACTCTCAGCATGTGATGTTTTTTACTGGAATGTAGAAAAAAAAACACAAAATACGCTGTTTTATAGTTGTAGAGATGTTCAAGAGATGCTTACTGAGTCATTGCAGACAATCCTAAAGATACCTTTGTGTACTAAACAACTTTCAGCGGAATGAATCAATCAAGATATTTTCTCTTTCATGCACACAAACAACAATCGACAACCTCATACATTTTCCTACTTCTTTGCCCAAAGACCATTCAAGTCTGCACTTAAAGAATATTACTTTTTGATAGAATACTAAGGAATAAGACATATCCAGAATATGAAAACAAATTAATTCCTAGCATAGAGTTTTACTGATTCTTATTTTCATAATGTTATGGGAAGTGTCTTCTGTGCACAGTGCTGCAGTGGTTAGGTGGTTAGCTCTGTTGCCTCACAGAAAGGGTTCTGGGTTTTAACCATAGACTGTATAAATATGGACGGCGTGTCCCCAATCCCTTGCATTGGCCAAACTGATGCTAGTTTTCTGTTTGATTAATACTGCGCTCTGCTCTACCTCCACCAGTTACAAATAAAATGTTGGAATGTACACTGCGCTTATTTATTTTTTCCCAACTCTCATGGTCCTATGGGACCGCTTCATGTAGCGTTTGGCAGGGCAACTGGTTATCATGAAGTCACATCCTGTTTCTATAGCTTCAAATAACTAACACGAAACGTATATCCAAAAAGGGTTTAAAAAAGGGCAACTTGACTTGAGGTTTTTTGAGAAGATGTTTCACCACTCATCTGAGTAGTTTCTTCAGTTCTAGGGGACTGCTGGTAAGTTTGATGTTTAAATAGGAAACTCTGTGGGTAACCCATCAGAAACTTGCTTGCTTGTGTAAACAAGCAGAAACTGATGCAGCTAATTTCCATTAACGGTTATACTTACCTGTCGCTCAATTCAATTCAATTTTATTTATATAGCGTCAGTAACAATACAAATCAAGGTGCTTTACAACATCTGGTCTGAAACCCGGCCTGAAACCCCCAGAGCATGCTTGAAGACGACAGTGGCAAGGAAAAACTCCCTTTTAGCAGGAAGAAACCTTGAGCAGAACCCAGCTCATATGGAGGGAACCATCTGCCCAAGGCCAGCCAGGTAGAGACAGAAAAGAGAGAGGAGAACAGTAGTAGCAACGAGATAAAACATACATCTGTCATAGATACATATATCTGACTAAAGCGTTGAGGGGGGACTGTTTTTGTCCCCATCCTCTTCCCTATGAATGGTGCTCTAATGACCCTTGTCCATCAGAGGCTCCAGTCAAGGTGTGAATGGGCCTGAAACTTCTTGGGGACAGAAGTTAAAACTGTATTGTAAATAGATGGCAGATTAAATCTCAGTCCACCTCCTCTGTTCAGAGAAGGTTTTTCCAGTCTGACATAGATGGCTTCCTTTACTCATCTTTCAAACCATCGGTCTTCTCTGGCTAAGATTTGGACGTTGTTATCTTCAAAGGAGTGCCCTTTCTCCTTCAGGTGTAGGTGGACCGCTGAATCGTTTCCTGATGAGCTGGCTCTCCTGTGTTGGTACATGCGTTTATGGATGGGTTGTTTGGTTTCCCCAATGTATAAATCTGTACACTCCTCACTGCACTGAACAGCGTACACCACATTACTCTGTTTCTGCCTGGGTGTTTTGTCTTTAGGTTGGACCAGTTTTTGCCCAAGTGTATTACCAGGTTTGAAATAAACTGGAATGCGTTTTCTGAAAATTCCCCAGAGTTTCTCCAACACCCCAGCCACCTACGTGATGAGGATGTTCTTCATTTTGTTCTACTCCTCCTCTCTGTCCTTTGGGATATCTTTCTGAGCCTTTGACAAAGGCCCAGTTGGGATACTCACATGTCTATTGTTTGTTTGATGTGTTTCTATTCTTTCTCCTTACCATCTATCTTGTGGGTACAGTCTGTGCTTGGTGCTGAAGAGTTCTGATGACCCCCTGTTTGTGTTCCAGGGGGTGGTGGGAATCAAATAATAAGTGCTGATCAGTGTGAGTGGGTTTCCTATATACTCCAATGTTGAGGCTTCGGTCTTCTTCCACGTGCACCAGACAGCCGTGTGAACTTGATGTTGCTGTCCACTGCATTGATATGCTGCTTCAACTGATTAAGGGTGTACAAACTTATTGGTTCCGTATGAACTTCCTACTTGTCATCACGGAATTGCATATAAATAACATGCCACTTCAGGCAAATACAATAACAATGCATTTTAAGATTTCCTTTGTTGTATTTTATAGGTTGGAGTTAAAGCCGTCTTTCATCTGAGATAACACAGCATGAAATAATACAACAAAACCACAAAAAGCTATACTGCTAGCACACAACATGATTGGGCATGTTATTCATACGATGTTAGGTGACAATAGACTGGAACCTTGGTTTTGGAGTCCTGGTTCAGTTTTTGGTACAGCCATCTTAAATTAAGGCGTTCAAATGCTGGCATGCTGTTAATAAGAAAGGACTCTCTAGTATAAGATAATTCTAGTATAAGATAATTCAAAGAAAAACAGCAAGGGATCACTTAGGTGATTACATTGGATCATTTGGAAAGCCTGCATTTCTTTAACATTGTGGCTTTATCCATGTCTTGACAAATAATAGATGGAATGCCTTGAAGAGTTTATTTGAAGGAAACGACGTTATGTGGGGATTAAAGCAGAGATACAGTAAAAAAAAAAAGAAAACGCTAATGAAAACCTCATCAGACAAGATTAAAGACAACTTTAATCTATAGAATTTCCACACATATTTTGCAGCTTTCCTCCTATCCTCTCTGTGGACTCCCACTGGGTCTACAAATAAGGGTCAATATGGGAGAGCACCTGGACCGGCAGCTCATAAACTGTCAGATCCCCTCGAAGGACAGAGAACCAAAACACAGATCAGTGTGCCGAGGCCGAGGCTTTCCAAATAAAGAAGAAGGCTGTATGGTTTTACTGGAACGCTCTACACCTTATGTAATGAGTTATTCTTCCTGTCTTGAGCCACATTTTTCGAGGCAGTTGTAATATTTATTGTGATTAGATGTTAAGTCGTGATATGACTTAAGGAGGTGACCAGTCTGGACACTGTGTGAGAGTGGAGATCATGCCTGTGCTAGTGTTTTTCTGAACCCTATACTTCCTGTAATCTTTCTTGCTTGAGCTTAAACAACACTGCAAAACACTTCTCCCTGCAATGTGTTTTTTAAAATCACACATACTCCAATGTATATTTTCAGGAATCCATCCTCTCATTGTAAATAAATGAGGCAGCATGATTACATATGAAATAATGAAAGTTTTTCAACTCCAGTGAAAGTTCAGGACTCATCCTATGCGGCTACATACAAACATTTACAAGTCAGCAGCATAAATGTAGAGAAGTGAATATGAATATGAGTTCTGAGTTCATTAAGAGGTCGGGCTGAACACATACACAGGCACACTCTGTACAGCTGGTACTGGGGAATTTGTGAAAATAATAGAACATTAACATTAGTTTTGGTCTCTGTCTGTTCCAACACTTATAATTCCCTTTTGTAATAGGTGGTAACTAATTGTTTTATTTGGCTTCTTTGTAACTTTGTAGCTTCTTATGGACCTAAAGAAGCCCTTAGCTTGGTTTGGGGTCAAAGGTCAAGTCCTGAGAGTAGCCAGGGGTCAAGTTAGCAACTACAAGGCTTGAATCTTAATCAAAAGAATTCATTAATTTTCTATTCTTCACAGGGACAATGACATTATTATTATTCAGAGAAGACATGGACTTAGTCAAACCATATGCAGTCTTGTTTAACTTGACTGACATATCACTGTTTCATCAGCTTTCATTTATTGATACCACAACTTATCTCAGGCACACAACAAACTAATGCTCACTGATAAATGTAAGATATATATATATATATATATATATATATATATATATATATATATATATATATAATAAAAATGTGGATTCACTTAGATTTCATGGATGGTGAACACATATCAAGGCAAGAGAAAGTGAGTAGCTTACTTTTTAGAGCTAAATATGTAATTACATCATGGTGCTTGTAGTTTCTGTTTAAGCACCCACTGGGCTATATTTGCATTTGGGGGGTTAACATTTGAGAGTCTTTTTGACGTCTTGATTAGAGACTTTCAAATGTGGGTGGCAGCATGAAATCCTACCGGGATACACACAGTCCCAGAGAGACCTAAATTCCCAGGGTCAAAAGGAACAGAGCTCTTCTATGATAGGACCCACAAGTCGACTGCACAAGTGGAAAAAAATAATAAAACACATTACATCGTACTTGTTGTCTCTCACGGAGGTTGACAAAATATTACTTGTTGACTGATCGTCTGTGCTTTCTTTTTTTTCTCTAGCCAAAACTGCAACAGCTATTCTACTATGATATAAAACAGAAAATTGAAGGAAAATTAAAGAGGATTTTGTGGATTTTAAAGGACTACACTAATGAATACGTACACAATTAGTACTTCGTATATTTATACATTATACCAGCCAACTCACCTGTAATAGCACTACTATTGTCACTAAAAGATTTATTGCCCAGTGTTCTTGTTTATCCCTTTAACTGTAACTTTATGAACACTTTATAAACACTAAACATTGAATTAATATTTTGAAACCTAGCTCTATTTATTATTTTCTACTCATTATCAATTTCTTATGTACCATGAATCAGCTATATCGTGTACTTTTGTTTGTATCGTGATTATTTTCAACATGTATGGTTTAGTCAGATGTATCTATGTAAGTATGACAGATCCATCTTCTGTAACCGCTTGTCCTGTGAAGGGTCGCGGGGCCTATCCCAGCTGTCATCGGGAGAGAGGCAGGGTACACCCTGGACAGGTCTGATTTGATTTGATTTGAACTGAATTGAACTGAATTGAATTGAATTGAATTGCATTTTAACACAGAATGACACAATGGAGTGACTTTCAGTTTCAACTTTCAAGGCTATGAACACTGGTTGAAAATCCTTGGCGTTCAGAAAAAAAAAGCAAATATGTACAGTACATTAACAATTCCACAACAAACTTCCATGACAGCTTTTAAATGCCGTTTACATGTTACATGGAATGATCTCGTATGTGTGCAGTGCTGTCAGTTTCCATTTCTTGTACAATTTTTGCTTACGTTATTTTATTTTATATAAAAAATGTATTATTATTTTTAACTATTTTACACCTATTTTTCTTTTTACAGGTGGTTTTCAAGAGTGTTTTTTTTGTTGTTGTTGTTGTTGTTGTTGTTTGTGTTTTTTTTTTATGTGCAACTGAGCTGTGACCAAACAATTTCCCTTGTGGATCAATAAAGTCTACCTAAGTTTCTAAGTCTACCTCAGTTCAAACATGCTTGGCCATTTGCTTGATAAGCGTAAATGCCATGTGTCTGACCATCAGGACGATGTCCAGCACTGCTTCTAGCACGTGAGTCCCCTGGTAAACAACACTCCTGGCTCACATGGGAAAAAGCAGGACTTCCATATTGGGTGTGAAAGCGCAGAGCCCAGAGCGCTCGGGTTAGGCTTTACCTTGTTAGGAAGTCGCAGATTTGGAGAATAAACAGAGCAGAAATGTTCCTGGTGGAGGGAGGGAATAAGGGAGGGAAGAAGGGAGGGAGGGGAGAGGGGAGAAAATCAGCAGTGATGAGGCAGGATGGAAGATGAGGAGAGAGAAGTAGATGTCAGAAGAGAAAAGAAAAGATACTGGAGAAAAAAATTGTGGAAAGGATGAATCATAGACTGAAGAGGGTGCAACAACTGCAGACATCAGTCATGCAGAAAACGAAAGGACAGCAGGGATGGGAGTTGGTCAGGATGAGGAGATGATGAAGAGTGTGGAACACAAGTTGCTATCTCACTGGTCTGTGGTCTGCTGCTGCTGATGTGCAATGTTGGAGGGAGGGCGGAGGGGGTGAAGTTAAAAAGAGGTGGGGTGTGTGACTGAGGCTGGGTGATTTCCTTCCCCTGGTCCCTTGGAAGGAGTGACTACTCCCACAGGGCTGGGCTGGACCCCCTTACAGGACACAATACAATCAGAGGGCCAGGGCTAAAGAATTTCCTCTTCCTCCCCTCCTTACTCTCACTTTCTCCATCCTTCCTTTCCTCTCATGCACAATCCCTCACACGTGAGCACCAACACATGTACCGTACAGTGTACTAACATACACAGTACATCGCTCCTGTGTAGAGGCACATACCAACTCCCTGAACTAATGACAACTCATCATGTTATTCTGTGAACAGAAGCCAAATACAAATTCATTAAACTGCAGATACATGGATTTAAGTTATTTTTCATTATAATGGGCATATCAGTACTGATAGGGACAGGCTTGTGACATATTCAGTATTCCGTAGTCAATATTTTTTTAGCTGTCAGAAAACCCAGTAAAAAGTCCAAAATCAACAATGAACTGATCTTCCAAATAGCGTGTGTGTATCCAAAGCCTGCCATATTTTAGTTCTTTATACAATAACACTCCCCTGCTGTCCAAAATGTCTATGTCACAGTTGCACTGGCTGAAATATTACCTCATTATTAAAATATTAGCAATGGCGCTGCAGGTTATTTTGACATAGTCCCATGCTGACATAAAAACTCAGAAGTACACCAAATGTGTTAATCCTCAGCTATAAATAGACCCCTAAAACATTGTAATCTCTTGTTTGTGAGTGAGCCTAAGAATATTCTAGAAAGTTATTTAGCCTTATATAATTATTATTAAATATTCCAATATTCAACTAACATCTGTTTGCTGATTTACAGTCAGAATGATATGTATAGTTAGCAGCTTAAACTTCTTTACTCGATTCAAAGGTGGATAACAGCCACTGAGTCTGAATTAGATTCTGTCTTTACCTTAAAGCATGACGGCACAGTGGTTCACAACCCAAACATACAGTGGTGCATGGTTTTCATCAGTAGCACTGACACTTCTGCATTTTTTGGCCCCATTAGGAAAGACCAGCACTAAACATAAAAGACACTTTGGTGTTTGTCTTAAAGGTTAAACAATAGAATGAAATAATGTATGAACAATGTGTCCCATGGCCAAAATAATTATAATCTGTGGAGGAGTACAACACAAAAGTGACCAAAGAGCTGGTGTTATTTAATAGACAGTTGTTCTTAACTCTAGACTACGTGTGGTTAATTTCAACATTTTACCGTTGATACCTGATCCAAAGAAAACTTTATTTTACACTTGCTCCTACACACATTATCTCTCTCTCCCTGTTGTCTGTTGTGCCTTCCAGAACTCGCAGCAGCGTCTGTGTAAAGCAGTATTAATGTTAGTAATTATGGACACTCGCTATCCCTCATTTGACTCAGACAAGGATGTCGTCATTCAGCCCACACATTTTCCCCAACTACAATCCTTGCCTGTGTTGGGTTTCTGTGGTTACAGCCCCACCTTCATCCAGCTGCTGAGGCTTTCTTAACACAGGAGATCCCTCCAAAAACATTGCAGGGGAGCAGGATTAATCCTGACAGTGTTCCCATGGAATGATTTTGTGTACTCAGATCTGTGTCATCTGTTAGTTTCTTACTGACAAAACATAACTCCTGTTTGTTTTCTTTTCCGTCTACCGTCTGTGTGTTTGTGTGTGTCACCGTGAGTATTAGTCTGACTTTGTTTTGTTGAAACAGCTGTTTCCCGTGATACAATTGGTTGCAAAAACACAACTGAAACTTGCCGTACAAATAGAACAAGGCCTGGCAAATGTAAAAAGCTCAAGAGTGGAGTTTATGCAGATAATTCTGGAAATGTACACTGAAAGTCAGCAGCACATGTCGTTTGTACAGATGGCTGGACGTGTTCCATTCGAAACAAACGACTCTACTGCCACCTGGTGGTTGTGGACGTCCCTGAATCTGTTTTGTGATTTTGTAAATATCAGTTGGATTTGTGGATTCTCATGACTCGAAATTTAATGACATAACCGAGCAGCACAAAATATAAAAAGAATGCCAATACAAACAAATTAAATATTGTAAATGGATATGCTTACAACTGAGGCAACAGAAAACAGCTGCTACCAAGTTTAAGAATTAGCTTGTAAGCTTACATGAATGGGAAGTTCTTTTTTTTTTTTTTTTTTTTAAATAGTGTCAGCTGACCATACTCTATGTTCCCAAGCTTCCAAAGTGGACCTTAAAGTGCAAAATAAAGTGGGCCATCTCAATTGTGTTTTGGAATGTGAATGTTCATATTGTTCAAAATAAAATAATAACAATAAAAAATAACCATCCAGTACAAAAAATAACCATCCAGTACAATTCAGGTAATTTGCTCTGTTGCTGTTATTTCTGTTGGGTTAGTTTGAAACCTGGAATTTTCATTTGGAAGTGAGCTATTTACTATACATCACATTCCCCAATTTAAATTCCTTCTGCCAGCAATTCCAAGTGGCTGGAGCTAAACACACAAATGTCTTCTTTCCCAACTCAGTCCTTACTCTGGGGCAGTGATTCCCAATCTGGGGTACACGTACCCCCAGGGGTACGCGAAAGAGTTGATTCTGAACTAAGCCTGATTACATTTTGAAACTGAAAAAACGGATAACGGGTTATTTTCTTATTTTCTGATTCTCCACCTAAATGAAAAATCAAAAGACTGTTTTTCATGTGAGTCAATTATGTTAATAGCTAGATTGTAGGACAACTGGCTTTGAAGCTATGTATCAGTTTGCTGCTAATGTAGCTAGCGCTAGGTCACCTAAATAAGAAAGACGCCTATTCCTTGAAATGTTTGTGATTGGTGGTCAGGTGCAAATCTCCTGATGATATAGCTAAACTCGCTACAGTTGTTTTCCCCCCTGAAACAAGCAAATCTCGTTCTTGATTGGGTCTTTAAATTATGTCGTCAACAATTCTGATAACTTTCTGTCATTTGAGCTGTCAAGTCATCAGTCTGAGGTAAACTAAGTCGCCCGGGCTAACCGTCAAAAATGAATAAATGGGTCAAACGGATAGATTGCCCTTCCAGAGAGATGTCAACTGCTACCACCAGTCAGGCTCTCAGACATTTCTTTTTCTAGCTGCTACAAGTGCGTGAGAGTAGGGGGTACATGGCTGGAGGTCAAATGTCTGAAGGGGTACGGGCTGTGAAAAGTTTGGGAACCACTGCTCTAGGGCATATATCTGACATAGTACACCCAGTGTAGGACTTTATTAGGTACTAATATATCAACTAATACAACCTATTCCAACCGTTCTGCCAAACAATCTACTTTATGCTTAATACAAAGCTTACAACACTAGAATTTTATCGTAGAGCACCGTATTGAATACCACAAATGTTCAGTTCTGCAAAACGATCTTTATGGAAGGATGTATTACAATGACGATAATAATAATGACGTGTTATTATAGGAACTAATAAAAGAAAATAATCCTACCACTGAGAACACTGAAGAATACTGCAGCAACATTTGAAGATTTTACTAAAATATGCATGTTGGGTCCAGCTGTAATGAACAGTTTGTTAGTAATGTTTCAATTCTTCCAGCAGGTGGCTTCCTTGCTGCATTCACTAGAAAACAGCTTTCAGTGCTGGACCTGTGTTCCTTTATGTCAGCTTTGAACTAACTTGGGTTTCTTTACAATATTTATTGGAACTGATAGTAAACAGTCTGAACTGATCTGTGAGAACAAAGGTGACACATGTGTGTGCATGTATATCTGAAAGTGAAGCTACGTATTAAACAGGTGTTAGGATCAGAAGAAGAAATCAGTACAAAATATCTTCCATTCACTCTGACAGCACAAAGACTACTTAGTTTAGTGGCTAATGATAATAATATTGGACCAGGAGACAGTCGCTATCCATCATTAGCAGAAATCGAGTGGTCATCTTCATCCATCTGCGCCCCTTACAAAGCTAATGGTTTCTGGCAAAGCAGGGAGTCTGTGTCATGGCCCTGTTTTATGTGTGCATGTGTGATATGAACTTGGCTGCTGACTGAACAGACTGAAGCAACTGTGGCAGTGCCTGATAAGTAATCAAACTATTTTTATTGTACATGCTGTTGTAACACATGTTTTCACGACCTAAGAATGTCTTATTAATGATATTAAAGCTCTAAGTGCAGCCAGTTCCATATGTGTGTGTGTTTTTTACCCTCATTGGGATTTGCTGCATACCAGCTATATGAGCTAAGTTGTCCAGAACAGAGCTGTGATAACCTTCACTCTCTCTTACACACACACACACGCACACCCACACCTGCTATTGTGCTGGTGTAGTAAGTCTTTGAAAATCTGTGTACTGCTGGACAGCAGCATGGTCGCCTCCAGAACAAGGACAAGCCCGAGCAGAACAGCTACACCCTTTTTTAGAAAAGCAGCTCTGACAAATAAACAAATTTGTTCAAGGTTTTGTTCTAATCTTTTCTTTAGAAAGGTTTAACATCCTCTAGTACAAAGGCGCCATGTGAAGAAGGAAATAAATCTGAGATGTGTGTTTGAGTTCAGTTTAGAGACAAATTTTAGTTAGAGCTATTGCATTCAAAAAAATAATGTGCTTTCAGAAGACCTGGCCAAATACTCTGTTGTACTTTTCCTTTTAAGGGCAACAACACCACTATTGTCCTGCCCCTGCACACAAACAGCACTGCAGTGAAAGAATATAGAAGCCAGTCCCTGTTCTCGGGACCCTTAGGACCCCTAAAATGTATGGGATTAATGTTGTTACATTACAAATCAAACATGTGAATAGTGAACAAACACAGGCTAGAACTTTCTTCCTACTCTCTAACATGGGTTGCATGTTTAATCATTTATCATAATCAGATCATTTATAATATCAGTCATATACACTGATCAGACATAACATTATCACCACCTTCCTAATATTGTGTAGGTCTCCCTTGTGCCTCCCAAACAGTTGTGATTCATCAGAGAATGGACATGGTCCTTCTGAGGGTGTCCTGTGGTGTCTGGCAACACAATGTTGTTAGTGGGGGCCTTTGGGTCCTGTGGGTTGAGGGGAGGGGCCTCTGTGGATCATCTCACAGATACGTGATCAGTTTGGAGGCCAGGTCAACACCTTGTGCTGTTCTTCGTGTTTTTCTGAGTTCCTAAAGTGTTTTTGTATGTGTCAGGCTGCATCCTGCTGGGGATGGCTGCTGCCATCAAGGAGTGTCATTGCTATAGGGTGGGGGTGTCTGGTCTGGTCTAGGTGGGTGCTACATGTCTAAGAAACATCCACATGAATGCCAGGTCCAAAAGTTTCCCAGCAGAACATTGGATTGTCACAAGATGGTCAATGTTATTTATTTCTCCTGTCAGTAGTTTTAATGCTGTAGCTGATCGGTGTAGTTCATAATAGATTATCAGTGTGTTGCCATATTCATTGGAAGAAAATAGATCAGATACTAAAACGTCTGCTGCACTTTGAAGTACTTTGTGGAGTTTCTACCTCTTGTCTGAACTGGGGTTATCCCTGTAATATGTATCAGTCTCCAAAAATGAGGGATCCTCCCCTGCCTGTTAAAGCAGTCTTTTAACCTTCTCAACCCCCCTTTGTAAAATAGGGCCACTGAAATACATTTGCGTCTAACCTTAAACTTAGGCTTTATTATTATTTATTTTTATTTCATCGTCTGTGCCTGAAGTGCTGCCCTCCATAGCACTCCATCCATCTGCTAATAGCAGCAGCTCAAGAATCTTCCATCCCAGTGGATCCAACAATGGCATTGTGCGTTGAAACAGACTTAAGAGCACGAGATGACATCATCATGGTCATGTTTTTAAACTTGACAAAACTCCAGAGCCTCAGAAGACGGAGTTGCAACAGTTTACAAAGCCTGGAACATAAATCTACAAAATGTGCTTATTGCCCCTATAAATATTAAACACCTTCTACATCTGAATTTCCTCACCGCTCACCCTGGCATTCCAACTCCTAGTTGCTTCTAGTTTTTGGCAAAATGGGAATTTAAAGAATCATACAATGAGGAGACAGAGTGAATAACAGAGTAGTTTATGTCTGCTGTCTGAGCAGGATGCACAAACCCAGATGCATCTAGGAGAGGAGGATTATACTGAGGTAAATTAAATCAAAAATACAGCTCAGTGCTGTCTTGTCATGATGGTTTATTTCTCCTGTAAATCACTTACAGACAATGGTCCCAGGTGCTGTCCTGTGTCAGTTTACGAGAACACTTCAGTGACTGCCTGCGCATACAAGCAAACATCATTCAGCCAGAACAAAGTGACAGTAGCAGCTCATTAATTCATAGAAACCTTACCTAAAACGCACACATTTCAGAATCAATCTAATCCTTTTTGGGGGTGGAAATGGTGACTTTCATCAACTGCTCGTTACTGCTCAAGGCTTAATGAGTATGTTTTTGGCTACTGAAAGACACATAGCTAACAGATGCAGATCTGTTAGCTATGTGCCACAACACAAAAACAACATCTGGACTTACCAGCCAGATCATAAAGTAAAATGCAGAGTAAACACAGGTAATAAAGTGCACTGATTTTATAAGCCTGTTTTTATCCAGGAAGGACACACTATACTGTGCCAACATTATCATTTCCTGCAACAACTGTTTTGTACTCATACAGTCAGAGTAGACACAGTGACAGCTAACAGACGCACTCTTCAGCAGCAGATTAAGGATACACATACAGTTAACGTGTTGTGTTAGAGCCGATGGAACTATACTTTAGGTGGAACTATACATGAATCAGGCTTGCTCTGGGGGTTTCAGGCCGGGTTTTTGTAAAGCGTCTTGAGACGATTTGTATTGTTATTGACGCTATATAAATAAAATTGAATTGAATTGAATGTCACACCCTGAAAATAGACCCTTAACTGCTTAGGAAGGATGTATTATGACTGTGTTTGCATCACATAATCAAACTGTACACAGAGTAGCACGAGAATCTGTCAAGAGGCTGAAAAGATACCATCACACAGAGAAAGCTTTTGTTTTTTCTAAGCTGCATCAGCCCATCCTCTGCCAGGTTTGATAGGATAAATATTCCCCCCTGGTGTGCCAAACCACACTTCCAGCCATTTCCACATGGTCTCATTGGACGTTATCTGTTTGAAAACAGACATTTCCACTACAGCATGACGTGCCGAAAGGATCAAGGTCATTTATTCTTCAGTTTTGTTTTAACTCACTCGGAGCACCAGAATGGAGCCTTTTACTGCATGCACCTTGTACAAAAAATAAAGCTTATTACTGGATCTCAGTTACTTTCCTGCAATTGTTTAATGTTTCACACTGGTTTAAGGCTAAAGAATCACATGATGTCACTTGGGTGCAATACACCCAGTGGCATTTGTGTAAGTTTAAAAAAAAAAAATTGAATCCAAAATGACTGGTTTTATGAGGTTACAGTAGGTTACTGTATTCGTCTACAAGAGTTACTCAAAGCAACCGATGCACCCTTAAATGAAGAAGTTCTAATCAAAAAACATGTATTTCTGTTCCAGAGATCAAGTTGCTGACACTATGTAAATCCCTGCAGTCAACCACATTGTCTCTTCAGTAAACACCATTAAGGAAATTGAGAAGCTCTTAACCTTTGGCCTTCCTCAAGCTTCTGTTGCCCTCCCCTGTCCCCCTAACTGACTAAACCCTGACACAAAGACGACCCCAGGTAACCTTGGACGACCTCTCGTTTAGACCACTGATGGATGCTGTAACAGATATTGCTTTCATAGTCGCAGACATAATTGTAGAGTCCCTCTGTGCCCCTTAGCTCTTGTCTGGGGAACATTTAAGTAATTAAAGGGTTTAGATGATCAGTCCAGTGAATTGCTTGTTTCAGTTCTTAATAGTAAACCATAACAGATTACAATTTTACAAAGTGTTGTTAGGCAACTAATGGCTTAAAAGTCACTTTCCTAGCAATAGTAGGTTAAATCTACATAAATATTACACCTTAAAATAGTGCCTTAATAATTTAGAAAGGAAGTGAGAGGACCTACAAATGACCAACTCCTTGTGGTGCTACATTTTATTTAAATCAGCTCAGAGAGGCAATACAAGAAGCAGAATGTATAATAAATACATCTTTAGAGCGTATCAAAGAATTACATCTGAAAATCAATATTTAGTGATGTGGCATTGTCTTAGTCTTTACCACATGAAGAAGAATTGCAAAGAAGCTACAGAAATCAACAAAATCCCAGTGCCAGTTGTACCAGAGGAGTCACCAATTGTCATCAGAGCAGTCCCCCAGGGCTCTGTCCTTGGACCACTACTGTTCATCATTTACCTTCTTCCACTTGGCTATATTTTCCATATTTAAAAATATTTAAAGTTAAATCCTTGTTCTCATGCAACTTCTTACAAATGAAGTCTTCCTCGTCGGTCCACTCTAGCTAAAGTTAACAGTTTCTCACTAAACATCGATAATTCGATTGTACTTCCCTTCCCTCAGTTTAAGAGTCTGGATGTCCTCCTTGACAGCACATCATATCAGCAACTCTGCAACATCAATCAACTTCGCCCATCCCTAGCACAGACAACCACCAGCAGTTTCACTGGCTCCCAATAAAATCCCATATTAACTACACGATCACAACCAAGCTCTGAACTTCTCCAATTATACACATTGTACCACCTGCCCGACTGTCCACCATGGGTTTCAGAGCTTTCAGTCATTCAGCTCCAAGTCTTTGGAATACTTTCCCAGAGGTGTCAGAGACTCTCTGACACATCTTTTTAAAATAGCTTACTCCATTTAACCAGTTTTCCCTCATCTTTTATATCATTTCTATATTTGACTAATTTTTCATTGTATGTTTTATTCTCATGATGTATAATGCATTGCTGTTTTTATTGTAAGGTGACCTCGAGTGCTTTGAAAGGTGCCCACAAATAAAATGTATTATTATTATTATTATTATTATTATTATTATTATTAAAATGGTTTCACACAAGGGCTGAGGCGAAGATTCAATTGAAGGATTTATAGTTCATTCACATATACAGTACTTCCCAAGCTAAGTGGTTGCATCAACTTTCAAATGCCCTTCATAACATATTGTACATTAGTAAGTAAATTGTTTAATGCAGAGCACAGACTCATTTCAGTTAAGCTTCACTTAAGGCTACAATCTTTTATTAAAAGCCTTGTACTTGGCTATAATTCTGTCAATCACCAATGAGTTAACGGCCACCGCTAAAACCTACTGATGCAGTCTGTCATAATGGTGAGTCAGTGAAGTCTGTTTAACTTTGATAAACCGATGGCACATGCCTTTGATGCCACATATGCTGAACACCTCAAGAGTTAAGCCTTTTTCACCTCTGTCACCTCTGAGGCAAAGCCTACACTCAGCAAAGGGGGAGGGGTACTCTTATATGCCCGTACATCAATGCAGCAACGTCAAATGCTGAAGCTCTGTTTAAGATTAGTGTCAGTCTGGGATTGCTTCCTGACACCATAGTTTCAGGACAGATGACTGACCTCGGCAGATGAGTCCGTCCTGGATGATGGTCTGTTTGCAAACGCTGCAGTGCTTGGCCTTCTTGAAAGTCTTCACCCGGAATGTGTGAGAATGAAGAGCCTCCAAATCCTCTGGCTGCAGTGAGGAAAACAACAACAAAAGACGAAGTAGGTGGGATGTTAGTGTTAAAATGCTGTGAACTTAAATGAGACCAGGTGCTGTGAGTCATTTTGTAAACTTGTCTGTTTAGTCCACAAAAAAATAAATGCGCATGTATTTTTCCTAACTGATTTATTTTATTAAGTACATCAATCACACATATTCACACATATCCCTGCTCACATTCATCTCAGTCACAACCCCACATCCAGCACATTACAGGCCCGGCACGTCCAGTTGTTAATTCTAAAAATTCATAAATTGGCCATAGGGTTTTGAGGGATTAGGTTTGCAGACGAAACCCAGAAAAAGGAGACCACAGACTAATCTGTTGTTTTCCTCCTTCCCCTCCGACCTGTCAACTCATTTCCCTACTTGGAGGTGTGTTATGTAACTATTTGGAGAAACTGTGCCAGTGCTCTCCACGCCTGCTAAACATCCCTGTTTGTCTGTCTGCAGCCTGGTGTTTTTTCTCTGCGATATATCATCTACCACCCGGTCATTTTCCTGTCTGCTTTGTAAACCTGGCATAGGGCAATGCTGGAGAGCAGCCGCAAAAGTCAGGCTTTGGAAGTGTTTCCTGCAGCGTCTTTACAAGAAACCTGCATTGTGTTTCCGTTCTCCCTGCTAATGTCAGGCCACAGGGAAATGTGACATCATTTTGTAGTGTGTTTGCTCAGCTGGTCTCATTTTTTGCTTTGTGGTCTAGCTCACTGGGGATAGTGGTCTAATGAATCCCCGTCGTGATCCAGAAAACCTCAATAAAGCTTTATATTACAGAGATTAGATCGTTAAAGTACTTAGCTACGACTGTTTTTATTACATTTGGAACGTGAAATGGCATCCAGCTCAACCTGAAATATGAATTAAATCAGAGTGAAAATTGGCAAGATACAAAACAAAAAGATATGTATAAAACTTGTGCACAGGTAATGCAACAATCAGGGACAACATTATAACCACCTTCCTAATATTGTGTAGGTCTCCCTTGTGCCTCCAAAACAGTTGTGACTCATCAGAGAAAGGACATGGGCCTTCTGAGGGTGTCCTGTGGTGTCTGGCAACAGAACGTTGTTAGTGGGAGGTCTTCTGTGGATCATCCCACAGATACTTGTGATATGTGTTATTCACTTCTCCTGTCAGTGGTCATAATGTTACGCCTGAACAGTGTATTTACACAGTATAATCTAGTTGTGCAAACCAAGATAAAGACATGTGGTTTGTAAAAATGTGCAGTATATATTTTGTTTAACAGACTGATACAGTTTGCTGTTGGGATAACTTTTTTTTTGGAACACTCCTTTAAGAACGTAACACAAAACTGTGGAATAAAAATTGTTTGTTTATCCTTTTTTGCACCAGAGTCCTGTGGCTGAGTTAAGTCAGAAAAACTGTGGAAGGTCAGCTTCAATAATAGTAATATATAATAATTGGGCTGTGCTGGGTAAACTGGAATGCAAGCTTTGAATATGTGTCCTCTGCTTTTAATCTGTATTTCCACTAAATTCCTGAATAAATATTTGCAATATTGTAACATCCAAATAAACAAAAGAGGAAAGAGAATTAAAATGTCTGAATTTTCAGATGTTTCTGTACAAACATTGTGTGCATGCATGTGTTTCTGTCTAGACATTGATGTAAGTCTTTGATGTATCTAAATGCACCTAGATACCATGTGTTCTGCACGAGGGCTAAAGAGAGAAAATGGATGTAAATTCAAAGCAGGAAGTACCCGGGTGCATGGCGTCCCACCATGAGGCTTCCATTAAGTGTGTGTGTACACATGCTGGACAGGCCTAAATGTGGCCATGTGGTTGGCATATTGGGAGAATTTGCACAGGAATTTTTCATATGGGAAGACCATAGAATTATCAGGCATAGACGGGAAAATCAAGTAGTTCCCTTTCTGAAAGAATTCCCAGACTGCAGAGTAAGTAACTTTACAACCACTAATGACCCTCCTTTTTTTCTTTTCATCACTCCTAAAAGCAATGTGTTTGGAAAAGCTTAGGGTGTGCAATGGCAGCATAGAGCTAACACTTAAATTATAAACCAGAATGAGTATCATATCAGCTCACGTCATGCTTTTCCTTCTTTCCATCTGACTGTCCTCTCTCTTGTTATTACAGTAGCAGACCGAACTGACTTTGCAAAAAGAAAGTTTCTGTTTGTCATGATTTATATTATATATCAAGTGCAGATTCCAGTGTGTTAAGTGTAAATGTGGCACATTTTATTACATTATAATAGCAATGGTAATTGGTGCACTGAAGGACTACTCAGTCTATGACAACAGGGGAGCCAGCAATTTCAAATGCATATTTGTTCACTGGACAGGCAGCAGCTAACAAAAGACAACGTCCAGTTTCATCATGGGAAAGGTAGGACAGAGCAGTTTTGGAGCTTGATATAAACATTAGTGACTACAGCTACATCCAGGCAGACACAAGCACTTTGTGAAAAGGAAGTGTCAGTGCAAGGCTCCAGGAAATAAATCTAAAATCATTGTATGGCAATGCAACGTCATCTCCAGGCTGCAGGTGGTGACTGGATCCGTCAAAATGCAGGCGCATCCCAGGTTGCTTGCAGTGTTGTGTTTACAGTGTACTTGGTGATCATCATGGCAAGAGATAAACTGATTGACACCATGACTACTTTGATCATTTGAGTTGGTAAATCCTTCCTTGTAATATTTTAAACCACTGTGCAGTGTTTTGGTGTGTGATAGGCTTTCAGCCTGTAGATTTACTACTCACACTGCATCTCATTTCATTGCCTCACCATCACAGTGTATTCAGAGTATTCCATCTCCTTCTCAATTAGTACCGCATTTCAATAAAGTTTGGGGACAGATTATAAACAACTTTTTAGAATTAGTAGAATGGATGGATGCCGTGAAGATTACCCATCACATTTTTCATCTCATTTAGAAGTTTAGAAATTCATATGCAAACACATCCATTGTTCATCCATTAGGGACAGCAATTGTTACAAAATTCTACTGCACCCCAGATGATGTCGGGGTTAATTTTCAAACAAAGTGCGAATCTGGAGACCGGATCTAGAGACGCATTTTGGAGACGCATATTAATGCAAGGTCTGTATGTACCTAAAGCTGGCCATGTGATCAGACAACTCAGATCGTATCATAACGCAACGTCTGAACAGGCCCATAGTGGCACTACCTCTGGTGTATATCGAGCTCTATGTGACAGTTCAGTGTTTGTTTTTCAAAGCCACATGGCAACAGCAGGACAGCCAACCCTTCATTCCATCTCCCGGCTACGCCTTACCACTACATAACATGATTAGCTTAATCTAGTTAGGCTGAAACAATGACCATGGCTGTGCAGGACACACCATGTTGGCAAGGGGGCTTTTCTGAGGAGGGGGAGGAGGTCCCTGCTTGGCAACTGTACATGGTGTTATCCAAGGCGCCACCATGCCAAGACCTGGACTGGCACCTGCTGTGTTGGGAATCTGGGTATTGTTTTCAAGGGACTGGAGAGGAGCGATAAGTGGGTTTAATCGTACTCTGTATCTCAAAGGGGACTGCCGTTGTAATTCAAATATTTTGTCAGATGACAGATTTTGAAATTCACACTGGAATGATGTGGTTTAAAGGCTCTATTATGATCCTAAAACACTCGCCTGTTTTTTTTTTTTCAGATTGTCTAGAAATTAAATGTTAACATAGGAGTCAGTAACAGAATGAACGGGAGTCAGTCGCAAGCAGCAACTTATTTTAAGTACTTTTGTCAAAAGGCAACTCCAACCACATAATCGAAAACAGTCAGTTTAGATAGTTTAGTCCAGAGTGGGACGAAGTCATAGAGGACATGAATTAGCAAAAAGCTTGTGTGCCTTAGGAAACAATGTTTACTTGTAAATAAACAGACTGACTATAAAAAAAATAAATCTGTTTGAAATGTGATTTTTGGTAGACAAGAATATGTAAAATACATTCACCAGCCACAACATCAAAACCTCTGACAGGAGAATTAAATAACATTGACCATCTTGTGACAATTCAGTGTTCTGCTCAGAAACCTTTGGACCTGGCATTCATGTGGTTGTTACTTAGACATGTACCACCCACCTAGACCAGACCAGACATCCCCACCCCATAGCAATGACACTCTTTGATGGCAGCAGACATCCCCAGCAGGATGCAGCCTGACACAGACACACACACAAAAACGCTTTAGGAACAACTCAAAAAACATGAAGAACAGTGTTGACCTGGCCTCCAAATTCACTAGATCCCAAACTGATCAAGTATCTGTGGGATGATCCACAGAGGCCCCTCCCCTCAACCCATAGGACCCAAAGGCCCCCACTAACAACATTCTGTTGCCAGACACCACAGGACACCCTCAGAAGGCCCATGTCCATTCTCTGATGAGTTAGAACTGTTATGGAGGCACAAGGGAGTCATAATGTTATGCCTGTTACACAGCACAATATATAAATCCGTAGGGAAAATATATTGTAATTACAGAATATACTGTATAATTGGGATTAAAGTTGTCACTACTGCATAATGTTCCCTCTCTGCCTGTGTTTTCTGTCCAAGGATTTATGCATGAAGCACATTTTCTAGATTCCAAATTAAATTACTTCTGCAACATGGGATGTAATCAGCCCACGTTACTGTTACTATAGAAATAAGCAATGGATTTCCACTGCAGATGCATTTCAATTTCTCCACATCCTTGGAAACCCCTAGAAGGCTTAAAAAGTGTCTAAGAAGATAATTACTCCTTGATGTCCATTAAAATGTAAATAATGGAATGAAAAAATAGAATGATGCAGAAAAAGTAAACTTGTTTTCAATGAAGACATGTATGAATTTCAAGACAATTGTTTGAATTAAACAACCTCATATGAACAATACCAGCACAAGACTAATGTAGGGAGGGTTAGTTTAAGAGAAGTTGAGCTCGTGTGTACATTATCATTTTTATGCACAAATACTATAAATTAACTCCAGCTTCCTCCCACCATCCAAAGACATGCTCATTAGGTTAATTGGTGATTCTAAACTGGCCGTAGGTGTGCGTGTGAATAGTTGTCTGTCTCTCTGTGTTAGCCCTGAGATAGACTGGAGACCTGTCCAGGATGTACGCCGCCTCTCACCTGATGACAGCTGGGATAGGCTCCAGCAGACCCCACGACCCATAAGAGGAACAAGCGGTTACAGAAGATGAATGAATGAATGAATGAATGAATGAATGAAAAGACTGTAAATTAAGTTTGATATTTTAAGTCTCAGAGCAGATTCTATTATGTCAGATCACTAATGCTACCTGTGTGAATACTGACAGTAGTCATCTTCTTTCACATCATTACATTTCCAGAGCCATCTCTTTAACAGGCAATGTTATGTAATTCCTGTGTAGAGGGCTTCAAACTTAATATATGCCTTTTCTTCCTCTCTGCCTGTGGCACACACACAGCTCTACATTTTGTGTGCAGAATGTCTCAATCCAGGAGTCTATTCATCTGCTTCTTTGACCACTCCTGAGCCTTCTCACACTCTCCCAGCCTCTACCCATTTACAAACCAGGACTTAACCAGTCAGACGGCCACTGGAAAGAGGCGGGGGAGGGGGGTCCTATCACCCACTGGTATGCCACTTGTCCTGTGGACATTTTTCATTGTATTATTTCTGCATGTAGAATGGGTGAAATTAGGTTTGAGGGTATGCTCAATTTGTAATTCCACTAGAGAGTCTTGCGGTCCAACACATCCTTCTTTACAAAGCCAGCGAATTAAAGATATTTTAGCCCTCTTCTCTTGCCCTCCCCAGGAATCTCTGCTCCAGCCATTTAACCTCAAGATAGTACGTAAATACAGCGTAGAGCAATATAGCAGGAAGCTCCCTTTTGTTGAGCCCTTAATTGTTTCCGATCATTAGCAATGCACCCAGCACTCTCAGGGTTTGTTTATTGTTTGGGGGGTGGCTGGAGTATATGGGGAGTCGATTGGGGTGACCTGGGTGATGAGGACAGCTATGGGGGTGGGGAGCACAGAGATGAAGAATTAGCCTTGAAAGTACGTTCACAGGATCTGTAGCCCATGCTGATTATTTTTAGTTTTAACGTGCTGCTGAACCATGCAAATGGCCTCTGTCCGTCACATTTGCGTCACACTCTGGGCTCTCAAACGGGCAACAAAGAAAGGAAATGGTTTCAGACAGGCAACTGGGACCCCCGAAAGCTGGGGTCAGGGTGTACACATACCCCCCTCAGCTCAGGCACTGCAGCTCCTGGGAACAGACTCCCGTTCCCTTAGAGACGCACACATAATCTCCTGCCTAGCGCTCATTAGCACAGCGCATGAAAATGTGCAAATACGTACACACATAGATTAACACGCTCTTACATCAGTGCACACGCGCAAATTCTCACACATACACATGCATACACACATGCCTTGCCATCACTCACACATCCCACCCTACTCTTGCACTTTTTCCCACTGCTAAAAGGCCTAAAAGACGAGCAGCATTTTCTATCCCTCCACTGGTGATTTAATCTTCCAATAAGTCTAATCTGTATCTGTATAATTCATATATTATTAACATTAAACATGAGACATCCAGCTGACAGAGACCACAAAAAGCACTGGAGGTCCAGTATTCAGTCATCTTTTAGCTCTGATTTAGTCTCCACCACTAAAGGAAATGCCTCGCTCTCTAGTTGTTAAATGCAACGCTATCTTAACCAGCTACTCACTGTCTGCCAATTGGTCTCAGATAGGTAGCATAAAGTAGCTGCCTATTTATTAAAGCTTTGTATTTAATTATTTTTTCAGTACCAAATATAACTATAAATGAGGCTGACATGTATGGCACTAGAGAGCTGCATAGTGCAGCTTTAATGTTTAAATAAAGACTAGCATGGAAAGGATGAGCATCTGTTTATCCATGTTTTTAATCTATCATCCACTTTTTATGCAGCCAAAAACATACTTCACTTTTATTACTGGAACTTTACATCTGGATATTAGCATAATCTGCCAAAGCAATGACAGATCAGACAAACACACAGAAAATGGAAATATAGACTGACTGAGATCCATTCCTGCAACTAACTAAAGTGGAATTTTAGTTTTCTTCATGTTCATTACCTCAAACTGGAGAAATTAATGGCTTTGAATTATCCAGGTAATCATTTTTTAAAGACATCTGAAAATGATTTGTCCAATGCTGTGTACTATATTCCGGATAGGAGTGCTCATCTTGTAATGGATATAGTGTTTCAGAATCCCACTGTTCACAGTGAGCAGCTCCAGCATGTGCTAGGTAATGTTATGGTATGGAGATAAACCGTTCCAGACTGTGCTTTGCGACAGACATTCCAGATGAATAAGGTAACCTAGAGACTGCTTTTCTACTTAAGTTTAGAACTCCAAACTATTCCCTCAACTGCTCCAAGACTGTGACTCATGCAGAGACTAACGTGCTTGTGTATACACTGATTTCACCTCTGATTACACTGGCATTCGCTTTCAGCACTTCATTACCTCATATACACATGGAACCATGTTGGTCTGTGTTCACTGCACACACACCACACACATACACCTCAGACACTTGACCTTCATGCTTAATTCAATTATGTAGCCAGGAGGAAATGACACGTTTAAAGAGACACAATAACAAATGATGACTTGTTTGACTTGATGAATTGTTTTTTGTTTTGTTTTTTTTTTTAAATAAAAACTATATATTTACCACTTTTTCCCCTCAAAATATTATAGTCAATCTTAGCTATTTAGGTGCCCATTCATTTTTGCTTTCTAATTGTCTGTCATTTAAGTTGAGGGTGCTTGGTGTCTCACAAGAGAAAATTGCATTTTTAGAAGAGTAGCATAACACTCAATTAAACAACTGGGTGTGTATGTTTTCCATCAAAGCACACTTCTTGCCTTTTAACTGGCTCCAGAAAGCATGATCAAACCACTCTCTGTGTTTATGACAATACTCACCCAACACACCCAATTAATCCTGATCAAAAGTTTCCAAAAGATACAGATTTTCTGTCTTTGTCTTGATTAGAAAACACAATCAAAAGCTCTTCATCAGGTTGCAAGTAGAAACAAGTCAACTGGGACACATTCTGCTACAGAATGAGAGACAAAGAAAGACAGTTACAGAGAAGTAAGACACCACTAACTGATGAGACTGCATCAAGCAGCTGTCCCTCCCCCCCCGCCTTTGTGTCGCAGGGATTTTCTACAGTCTGGATGAAATCAGCGAATAGCAAATAAACACATAGACATAGGACAGCGCTTCATAATTGGCCCCCACCAATTGGACACTATTGTTCTTCCTGGAGGAGCCAGAAGACTAAACGAGACCTCTCCAGTCAGCTGAGGTAATCAGCCAGTTAACACGCTGCCATCCCTCATATGGGACGCCATATGCATGGATGGACATTTTAACAAGTCGCATTGGGGTGATCACTGCATGTCTCCATCTGTGTCTGTGTATGTAGACTCTATGAATGCATAAGCAAAACTAATTCCAGTATTAAAAACTAAAAACAGTATTTTTAAAGGACTTCTCAACTTCTTAGGTGTTCTTCTAACCGCCTTTCCACAATGCATGTTTCCTTTTCACAAAGCAGCTATTATTCCTCTTCCTCTGCTAAACAGCACCTAGCAAAGGACAACTGAACTTTGACCCATCTCCTCTTACCCACTGCCTGATCTCTTTCCTCCACCCCCTGCTCCTGTCTAGTCAAGACTTTCCCCGACACCAGCTGTAAATCCCACTCACTCAATCTCCTCTCCTATCCATTCAGCTTCTCCCAAAAACTCAGTTCTCTCCCTGATGTGATTATAAAGAACTCAAACAGTTTGTCTGAAGAAGTCTGCAGGAAGGAGACAGAGAGGTTGTCACTTTGAATTAAAAGCTCATCAATGAGATCCTTGTTGTGACTGGTGTGACTAGTTTAATGATGCAGGAACCTGCTCTGGGAGAAGACGCTTCTTTATTACATTAAAAATAAACAGCAAAGAGAAATGGGAGACAGAGGGCTTATTATTCAATTATGACCCAGATTTAAAGTCAAAATGTAATGCAACCAAACTTGCTGAGGTATCAGTGTTGCACCATTCACTGCAGAAGAAAATGAATGATCTCCTAGAAGACATTTTTACTATTAACTTCACTATGATTGTATCAAAGCATATGTAAAATGGAATTCCAGTAAATCTGTCTGACTCCAGTGCAAACTGATGCTAAAAAATGCTAATGCTTCCTATAAATCACTAATAAAAGATATCTTTAAACTAACGATGAGGCTGACAATGCTAATACTACAACTGAAAGAAAATATCACTTCAGAGCAGAGCAATGATTTAGCACTGATGATGATCAACAGTAGCGTATGAAAGTTAGACCATTTATGTGTAAATTACTAACAGATTTCTAAAACTGTAACTCAGCATCAATCTGCATCTAACTGTGTCGACTAAACCATCCTTGAGTTCCTTACTTTAGGTTTACTTTGCATTTCACTGCAGGAATGATTCAGATTCATCTTGGTCTTACAGATCTCGTCTTCCCAGCTGTCATCGGAGGAGACCTGGTACACCCTGGTCAGGTCTCCAGTCTATTGCAGGGCTAACTCAAAGAGCCACTCACATGCACACCTACAGCCAATTTAGAACCACCAATTAACCTAATTATCCGGCACAGTGGGAGGAAGCCGTTGAGCAGTATGGAGATCTGAACTGATGGTTATACTAGAAAAACCGACAGATTAATTAAAAAATCATTAGTCGGTGCCCTAAATGCATGGAGAGAAACATTTGGCCTTAGCCTATGAGTCATCTCCTACATGGTAACATAAAGATAAGTTATGTGCGTGACAAAGTTAAGCTTAACAACAAAACAGGGATTTAGAGGCTTTTTTTCCTCTGACAAACCCCAACGCCTACACTACTATTTTCAACTGATCCTCATATTTTTGTGTAGACTCCTTTTACAACTGATACTAATTACAGATTATGTGGGCAAGTCTAAACATTGTATGTGTAAGATTCTGTCTTTTACTCAACCTCAACAAAACTAATTTGTTATGGTTATTATTCTGCTTCAGTCATGAAGGAAAATACTTCCAGCTCCAATCTGTGTTTTTACCAGAGGTTCAATTTTTTTTATCGCACCCAGAAAAAAGCTGGAAAAATTTCCATTGGATTGGGACAGAACAGAATCTGTTTATCTCTATTTGCATCAACTAGTAAGGAAAAAGCAAATAAAATGACTCAACCAAGAAGGAGTCTGGCTCCAATTAACCGCCTTATCCTGAATGGCATGTTACAATACACTCAACAATTGAAGAAGGAAGTGTTCTGGGAATCCCCTAATTGTAAGCAGCCCACTACAGAACAAGTGCAACGAGTAACAATTCACAGCTAAATACCAGAAAGAAGAGAGAGGGTTTTTTTTTCATCCTTTCCTTCCTCCCTTTTCTTCCGCTCTCTGGTTCCCACTAACCGAATGGTCTTACAATGAACAGTCACCTGCTTTTCATTTGGGGGCAAAAATGCACCCCAGGCATTCCAGTCTCTCCTTCCTCCCCTCCTGCCTTCCCCTTCTTCTTCTGACTCTGCTTTCTAAATGCATTTCATCTCTGTGAGGTGGATCCCAGGGAGGAAATTACTCAGTCATCCAGAAGAAGAGGGAAAAAAATCCCTTCTTTATCCCAGACCATCAGCATTAGAGTAACACACAGTGGTCATCTTGTCAAAGTTGTCATGATTTTATACTCATTCAGCTTTCCGAGTATCACATGGAGCTCAACCACTAGAAAGACACACTCTTGACTTTGGGTAAAGATTACTAAACCGCAATCCAGATCAAACTTAAGCACTTCTTTTTGCCATTAATTGATTAGTTGGGAATTGTATAATATGGGACAACAATGTTTTTGAGATTTTTAACATTTTTTCCTAATACTGGCTTCTTTCAATGGTTAGATGGTTAGGTGAACACTGGGGTGACTTGCATATCAGCGTTTAGGTTTTTAGCCATGCTAGTGACGTGGCTCTTAAGTAAGCTGGATACTTCATGCCGTAAGACTTAAGGCATAAAACCTTCATTAGCCATGTTTCAATGCGATTCTCCATCAAAAGTGAAGCAAACCGTTGAAATGTAAGGAGGAGAAAAATAAGACCGAATAAACTAAGCTGTATAACGTTGTCAGATGGCGGCTATATAGGTTAAGTTAGGCATGGCTGTAATGAACAGAGTAGCAGAAGCTGATGCTGTGAACTTCAACGTAAACAAAACCATGGAGAAGAGGTAGAAGGACCAAGGTAGGAGAGCGCTTCAGGAATTTTTTTGACTTGCACAAGTTATAGTTATTCTTTTAGGTCAGCTTTTATTGACCATGCTTCATTCAGACACAAAGATTCTGTTCAGACCTTGCATTTAAGATCCAATCTGGCCAATCCAATGACCAGCTTTAGGTACATATGATCAAATCTGGCAGTTTCGCGCTCTGTATGCAAATAAACACCGACATCATCTGGGGCGCAGTAGAATATTTTAACCGCTGATGTCTCCAATGGATCACTACTGCTGCTCCAGAACCAAGTCTTTAATGCAACTCAGGACACAATGCGTTCACACTACCAAAGGAATGGGGACACATGCGACCCAGACCACCTCCAAATGTGGTCAGAGATCGGAACTCTCAAATGCAATTTGGTCTGAACATGCCCTTGGAGACGCATGTTAATGAAAGGTCTGAACACACGTACCTAAAGCTGGTCACTTGTGATCGGAATGCAAGATCTGAACAGGCCCATAGACAAAGAAATTCTATGATTCAAATGTGTGCTGCAAGGACTGTTTGATGACAACAGCAGCCGTACACATGGGAGCGACTTCTCGAGAGACTACAACAGTTGATCAGTCATTTGAGTTAGATGTTCCCTTAATCAGAACTTTTAAACGGGTTTTAAACTCTTAAGAAACAAAAATGTATATTAAACTAATTGATGGAAACATAGCTATATTGTCCTCACAGCTGAATTATATTTAGTTCAGTACTCACCTGAGTCTTCATTTGTACTATCATAATAACAAATTTTGAATCCAATACTTTGGTTTTACTAGTGTGACTGCAGCCATTTCTGCTCTATATAGTGCTAATTAGCAAATGTAAGCATGCTAAAATGATAATAAAAGACATTATGACAATGACTATGAAGTCATGCTAACATGCTAGCATGCTAACATGCATATTTAGCTCAAAGCAGAACTGGGTCAGTGTAAAATCTCATAATGCATCAGCATTACTCAAATATTACTACGAGTCTCTAACAGAAATCCTTTGCACACAAACACAGTATTACAAGATTGTGTATCATCTTACAGAGATTGGAACATGTGTATACAATCAAGTAAGACAGGCAACAAATATCTACAGTATGTCTATGTGGGTTCAGAAGGTGAAGAACTTAAGGCATCTGGCAAGTGAGCAAAGCAAATGAAACAAAACAAAAAAGTGAGATTTTAATTTGTTTCAAATAAAAATGTATACAGGAAAACATGTATAGTCTCTACAGAACTATGACACAAATGAGTGGTGATGTGTAGTCAGATTCCTGAAAGATAAAGTCAAAGACCTCGATTCAGTTCTTAATTTAATCATGTACAACAGGAACATATTTAGCCCTTCATCCTGTTTTGTGTATTTTTGATAGGTTCAGCTTTTCCTTATATTGTCCTTCTTCCCCCTTGAATGCCTTTTTGTTTTGGTATGCAGTATGCTATTATGATTGGTGCTGCAACTGTAAGATACATGCTTTATGACTTGTAATCATTTCCTGGCATGGATTCCGGCATGTGTTTTGAAATCTTACAACAAATCCATATTAAGCAACTCATAAAATCTGCTTCATTTGTTTTCAGAGAAAATCTCCAAATCGCCTGAGATAAGCCTTCTGTTTTAAGAAAATAAAGCTCTGAACTTTTTCTCACCATATTGTGATATAGCAGCTTATGAAAAGAAACGATACATGTGGAACATAGATGGCTACAAGCTCAAAATAAAATAAAGGACAGTCCCTGCCAAAAGTTTCAATTCAAAAGGATAAAATGGATTTAATGAAAGACAGCTGAAGTTCATCGTAAGAGCTAACTGCTTAGGGAAAACAGCACATGCACCATATCGCACTGGGTTGGCAGAAGCACAGGCCCTTGGACAGGACAGATGAAACTAAAACCATGATGTTCTCTAGTAAGGAAGGGCATGACATGTTTTGGAGGGTTTTGTTCTTATCAATAGGTCTCATAGTTTCCTGTCGAGTGACTTTACTGTGCTTCCAAAATAGATAAAACAGTTTTCTATACATCAAATATGGAAAACTCAAATAAATGCAACAACATGACTTGAGTCACTGGCAACACTGTAACTTATTAAGTCAACTTGCTGACCATAAATTAAAAGAATTATAAACCTGCCGCAAATCCCTCTCCCATCTGGATAAATGCACAGGCAGCACAGCATGATGCAGTCCGCGCCACTTCCAAGCATTGTTTGGCCTCACACTTGAATGCATATGTAACCACAGGGGGTCTCAGATCACATCCAGAGTTAGAGGTTATCATGGCATTAACAAGTTCCACGGTTCTCTTTGGGTGAGGGTCCTCGTCTGACAGACTAGACAAATCGTGCCAAGAAAGATCGCCATTTCCTCAAACAATCCAGAACTGGCAAAGTGAAGAAATACACCAGCGTTAAGGAGAAACATCCTAGCTCTTACTGTTACTCTCTGCAGAGTGCTTTATCATGATGGCTCATACTCTCTCACACAAACAATATGCCTGCTCAGGTTTCGGCAACAGATTTAATAAAGTGACATGTTTGCTGGCTTTAATCAGTATTGGTGCTTTCTTGTTGTTGAAAAAACAGTGTCTAGTTTAATTTGGCTGCCCTGGCAGTGAAGACACTCACAAATTTGAGTCTACATGTACATGTAAGGAATGTTTTGGCTTGTAATGACTCTGTCGCACACATGAGATGTGAAGTGTATCCATGTAAGGTGGCTTTCAGTACTAAATGTAGGGTTCATAAACAGGACATTAAACCTTTAAAGGCTTTTAAACCTGATTCTCTCAACCAGCTTCTTACTTAAGCAAAGAGCCCCTTCAAGTACTCTATAAGGAGACAATGGACCAATTTCTAAAATATGGCTAAAAAATGTCTTTAGAAATGTAGTCACTGAAGACAACATAAAAAAAATAGCTCAAAGTAAAAATGTGGCACATAAAAAATTGAAAATGGCCAGTAATTAGCAATCAGCAACAGCAGGCTATGCCAATGGCTTAAAATTGAATAATGTATTGATGAATACAACGTGGAGGGGCAAAGGCCCCACAATGAGCTTCCTGTTAGCTCTCTAATCTTAATTATTACCAGGTTTAAATGCCTCTTCAGATTCCAGCACAGAGTCTGCCGTGTTGTTTCCCCCTGTTGTTCTACTTCTCAAATGTTAACCTTTGACCCTCCTTGTCCATAAGTGTCGATGGCATTTCCTTGAGTAGAGTTGCCTGTATTAATTTATTGCCCAGTCATTCAGGAGTGCACCCAAAGACGCAGACAAAAGTTTTTAACAGACCCATTCAGCTTAGCTTTTGAAGACGGAATTTACGTTTCTATCGCTAATAGAACATATGAGACTTGAATATTCTACTTAAATAAAGACAAAAATATTAAAAAATGTTCTGCAAAGGTTTCACTTAAGTTGGACAAAGGTAATTTGAAACAGACAGGCAATCGTCGGGTCACCAAAATGTTCTGGAATTATTTACTGGTTGGCAAGAAACTGGGACATAACTGTGGAAAAATTATTATTATTTTTTTTTTTAGTTTTTTGTCAGTCCTAATCTCTGATCCAAATCATGAATTAACAGCACAGAAATCACCGCAGGACAAATGACAATTTCGAATGTAATGTACATACCAAGAATTCACTAAATAACAGCTTTTGTTTTTGTTTTTTTAACCTGGGCTAAAGAAGGAGTAAAAAGAAGCTTAAAATGTGGTTAAACTGATTTTACTGTTGTCTAAAAGTCAGAATTCCTACATCAGGCAGACCAAAATGGGTAAACTAAAACTCATTCATATTTCTGGATTCCAAAACTCCCTTCAGGGAAAACCAGAAGAATATGGGAGGTTTAAGGCCAATGTACCCAGTGAAGCGTGCACAAAGTTGGGGGTCTCCTCAGGAACGAAAGGGGTGGGTGGGGGTACTACACAAAGCTCAACAACTCTCATAAATCAACTGAGCAAGGGTTAAACTTCCCTTTCTGTTGTTCAAGATTTTTCAATTTAGTCACCATTGAGGGAACACACGCAACATGCCACAAAGACGTGAAAGCAGTGTAGAACTTGTTGCAAAATTCTGCTGGATGGCAACAATGGAAGGAGCACCAAAGCCAAACGGCAAATGCATGGCAAATCCATTATGGTGCAGGAACACTGGGGCAGTGTAAACCCAGATGTTACACAATCAAAAATGTTGCTGTAATTCAAAGAGCCTCACATGTGGAACACTTTTTTCAAATTAGAGGTAATCTCAGGAACTGGAACTGGGAGACAACCAAACTAGCAACACACTTAGAGAGAAAGAGAGTGATAAAGGAGATGAGGGCAGGAAGCGAGACGAAAAAGAGCAAGTAGAAATAATGACAATCCATTTTTTAATGTGAGGAATGGTCCCACTGACTTCCTGCTACTTTTACATGTGCATTGTAAGGACACCGAGGTGCAGAGGCGGACGCCAGGTTGAAATAACAACAACTTGCCTATTTTCAAGTCAAGACAACTGAACATGACTGACCCAACATTCCTCAGATGACACCATTTCCCAGAGCAATCCTTCTAACGCCCATCTCTGAACCTAGATGGACTGAGTGTATGTTAATGGATATCGATTATCCCAAGGAGTTCTTTGAACCCTGACAACTCTGAAGGTTTAGCCAAGGGTCAATATTTGTACTGACACAACTGTGAGGCAGCAGTGTGAGGCTGTGTTTTCTTCAACAGCACCTTGTTAAAGGCACTAGGCCAACGCTATAGTCACTTTCGTAATAGACTGGCCCACATCCTATCAATTACACCTGTTTGGTGCAAAACCCACAATACATGGGTGTGTTAATAACCTCATGTTCTTGAATATCAACAGGATTTGTATGACCTTTAACTTTCTGTAAGTAATGAGCTGGTAGAGGGCATTTGATTGGTTTCCTGGTCCTCTCAGAGAAACCTGATAAAATATCCCTAAAACCCTTTTGGCCTTCATTAATTATTCAGTGTTTTGTTGGAGGGACAGCAATCTTCTGACGGTCTCCTTTCAAGGCCTCTTGCACCCTCCGGCTTACTTTGCATCATTTTTGCCCAGAGCATCTTCTGTTAATTTCCTCTGTCCTTCAAGTTGGTCCTGTCATTTCCCATATTTCCCTGCGCATTTTCTTCCTGCCTCCATGCTGGAAAAATCTCCCAATATCCAGCACCATAATGCTCTGACAAGAGCAAGCCCTCTCTATTTGAGGCCAGGCTAAGGCATAGATCTTTTCTACTTCATGAAGATGGTCTGTTACCTAAATTTGCGCTTACTCACTCGCTCACTCACTCTCACATGCTCATTCTCCCTTTTTCCAGCATTCTCTTCTACATCCCAGTCTCACCATAACAACTTTTGCAGATGTATTCACTTCCTTAGCTACCTAAGGAGTTTTTCTGCAGTCTGTCCATTCTATGCAACCCCAATCAGCAAAATATCATCAAAACTTGAATATGAATTTTTAATCTTTGAGTTTCTGGCAAAAGTTCATTGTATGAATACAACAAGCACATTGTCAGAGAATGGCTCGAGTAAGTGTTAACCTTAAGGGCCAATTTCTGGTCTCGAAAAAAACGGGTTTGTATTTTTCCGAACCATTTAGTAAGCAAAATTTAGCTCTTTTTGAATTTCCTCTATTTTCTAAGGTCCTATTAGCCGAAACAGTCTTCTACTCCCAGAACAGAAATTGTTTATTTGCAATATGACAGTTATTGCACATACGCCACAGCATGCTAGAAGGGCTACCCTTGAAAAGTTTTAATACAAGGTGGATGGGGCTGGCGTGTCTGAAGCTGTACAGCCATCCAACAAGCAGTACAATTACCCTAACCCCTGTCTGCTGGAATAAGGTGTTCCCATATTAAGGCGCTGTTTTAGCACCAAACAAAGATCTGCTATTAGTGCAGGGGCTCAGATTGAACCACCCGCCCCCTTAAGTGAGCTCGCTTTGTCATACAGTGCTCTGATGCAGTCAATCAGTGACCCAGAGCTTAGCTGGGGGGCTTTGAGATTCTTTTACAGCCCCCCTTTCACCTCACCTCCCGCTCCTCAAAAGAAATAATGGTAATTAACTGATGAAGAGCTCTGTAAGATTATCCAGTCTCCTCGCCAAGAACTCCAGCTCTGCTAGCAGTGTGCAGTCGTGTCCCAAAGGACCAGTGCAGAATGGGGAAGGATGGTTCTCAATGGTCTATTCATCTACTCTCCTCTTTCATCCTCTATTCAGCTGAAAAAGTGAAGAGCAGCATCCAGTGTTGTATATTTGAGCCGGGAATGTTCTTTCGTATCAGCACAAATACGGGAAAGTACTTGCAGTGTTTTAAGACAAGTGTCAGGACCATAGTCACAGCATATTTAGTGTGGATACATACACACATACACACATACACACACAAACACAAACACACTCCTTCACTGACCACGTCACTACATAGAGGGAACACAAGTCCACAAACAACCCCTCACTGTGAGAGGGAATGCGCGGCAGATTGAATTATACAAGAGAAAGCAAAAATAGCTGTGTCCCAACCACCTACAGTGTAAAAGAGCAGGACACAGAGGGAGTGGGAAAGGGTGAGAAAGAGAATGGAAAAGAGCATTTAATTCAAGTCAGGACACATGAGTGTTCAGTGTGCACATGGAAGTGCAGAGAAAATGTTAAACATGTTTCTGAACGGAGAAGACAATGCACAGTTTTGTCCCGGGTTCACCCTCCAATTCTCCTTCATAATATCTCCCTCCTTCAAATGTTTCACCATGCCAAGGCCCCCCACAGCCTGGGTCCCAACCCTTTCACCCAACCCCCGATAAGCTAACCACCCAATAGATTCCCTGATCAGCTTGACTTGATCAGCACTCCACATTTTATCAGTCCTACAAAATCATAAAAATCTGTTACGTATTACACCACTGAGCCGATTCTGTACATGCCAACCAACACACAGACTTACAATCTCATGATTCCACTATGACAGACGTTGTGCAATTGAGGTTTGTAAAATTATTTAAATTTCCACGGTCAGGTTATACAGTTATCTTCCACAAACTGGTCCTTAATATCACACAGTCCCATGCACTCACTAACAAATTTGGGCTGAAACGTTATCTCACCCAGAACATGCAGGACAGGCAGACCCAGGTGCGTGCAGGTCCAGCCAGAGCAGTTGGCAGGCTGAGGGAGATAGACGGCATGGTGACGGACAAGTGTGATGCTGCTGCTGCTGCTGCTACTACTGGTCAGTGGGCTTCCTTAAATCTAATCCAGCCAGGAGAAGAGCTGCCCAACACTGCAAAGCCATGACGACCCAGGACACAAAGACTCTCACTCTTCCTTACTGTCTGACTTGCTTTTCCTTCTCTGTCTCCTCTCTAAATTGGATCCTGACTGCCTGCCTCTCCTCTGCGCTCACTCTGCCTCTCTTTCCCTCTGCCGGGGAAAGTTTCACAAAGGTTTTTTTTTTTTTTGTAATGGGGGGTATGGCTGCCCCCACCTCTCCACGGGAGCAAAGGGGGAGGGGGTACTCCACTTATTATCCATCTCTTTTGCCCCTCCTTTCGCTCTATCTCATCCTATGTCTCCCTCCCTCCTTAGCCCTCTAAGTCTCACCACTTTTAATTTCATTCATTCCTTGATCCCACCCCCTCCTTGTTCGTTCCCCTCAGCATCCATGGCACTTCACCTCCCCCCTACCTCCCTCCATCCATCTCAATTGCATGCTCTTCCTGTGTATTTCAGTACTGAGCTCATTTTAATATTTCATAAACTCTCGAGCTGCATGTATTCCCTCTTGAGATGAATGTCCAAAGGCATTTCTCCTGACCATGGAAAATGCAATACTCTAGATGCCAAAACTGACACCGACTATTTATATTCTCAGTCCTTTCTCAGAGTGCATCTTTGGACTTTACGTAAAGTTCTTTGACACCCGCAGTCCTCAACCCCAATCCACCGTGTACAGCTAAATTATAACACTTCAGTTATAGTTTCCTCATCAATAAATTCAACGATAAGACTAGAATCAACCCTGTTTAACAAATTTGGATTTTTAGATAGAAAAAAGGGCCCCGCACCCCTCCATCTTCAACCTTTACTAAGAAGAAAAAGAACACACAGAGGCCAGGAAGTAAAAGCTGCTTCATTAAGCTCTCACTGATCATCAATGGCCATGTTAGCCCCATGCGTGACTCTTTATCCCCTTGCATAAGTTTTTCCACACACAAGCGTGCACGCGCACACACACACACAGAAAGACAGACAGAGAGAGAGAGAGAGAGAGATAAAGAGAGAACTTCAAAACTCCATACTCCAATATACCAACTTGTCAGCCCCGTGCACCTGTAAACATTCGTGGAACCCATCATTTTCTAACACACACACACACACACAAAATCCAGGCCTAGTACTTCCTGAAAACATAAACACACTGAATTTAAGCAATCAAATTCACCACATGCGTGCACATCGACCTATAACCACCCATTTCTTCCCCAAACCTCTCACACACATTTTCTCATCTTTCTCACACACTATGTAAATACACAAACCCACCCACACACTGAAACATACAAACACACTCACCCAACGGCACAGAGGATTAATCCCCCGGTATTTCCTGCAGGCCACCCCTATAGATACACATTCGCTGAGTGAGACAATGTTATAAAAGAAAACATTTGAATCTAACCCCTCTCTAACTAACACACACAGGAAAACACAGAGCACACACATACAAATCCAGTAAGATATTTTTATGTATTTGTATGTACATTTTTCCCTGTCTGTAACTGAGACTTATTTTCACTACTTCAAAATTTATTTGTTCAAATCTAGGGTGTAAATGACAAACACCCACCCCATATAACCAGACATATAACAGATTCTGCTGTCTCAGAGCAGCATTAGCTTTCATTTGGAGTTGTATTCCTGGCTGCTTGGTGAATGACAGTTCAATAATGTCTGTCCTTGTGGCTTTCTCACCGAAAGATACAGTAGCTGCTAGATGACCCTCTATGTTCCCCATCTAGTCACTAATCGTGCCTGTCAGGTCTTTGATGCTGCAACGTGAGAAGCTGAGATGAGTTGTTTGTTTTTTCCAAGTAATAACTATACTGATGAAAGCCATGAGAGTAACCAGTAAGGAAAACCAACAGAGGGGAACTGAAGAGTTGGGAGGTAAACCTGCACATTCATCTCTATGAACACCCCCTTTACATTACACAGTCATTTAATCCATTGTTAATATAAAAATACTGGTTATGTCAGCTTTAACTGTACTCTAATATTTTTTCTTGCATTAATTTATTCCCTTCTTCAAAAACAAAGTGTGTAGCACCTTGAGGTTATTTTGGAACACCACGTGATGTTACTGAATGATGGTGCATTGGAGTGTTGTCCAGCAGAGATTAGCTGTGCTCCAATGAAAACTTAACCACAGCAACGCACACTATGTTCTACTCTTGCATAAAGCTATCTTCCAGTTTTCTGCCAGCACGCGCCAGTGTAAGAGTGACACATTATTTGGCACAGATAAACAAAATATGTTATATATAACCACAGCTAACAAAGACGGTGAGGAATTAATAGTTTAATAGTCGTCTAGCAGTTACCCCTTATCAGCAATTTCCAGATAATAAAAACAGAGAAGCATTTTTTTGCAAATAAAAAGATCTAGTATCATGACTATTCAAGGACAGACTGATACAAGGCTCACTGTCGTGTTGGCAAGATACCAATGACAGATTGTGCAGGAGACTGCATACCCCACTGACCTTAACTAACCATAAGACCACAGAAGCTATGCAGCAACCAAGCGTGATTACAGCACCCACTGCTGGTTACAATCTGCGGCCTCATTCATAATCAAAGACACTTGTTTTACCTCAGTCATTTAATATAGGAGGGGACAGCAGAGATGTATGGACTGTGTTCATTTGCATGGGTGAGAGACGAAGGATGCATTGTAGAAAACATGGGGTGGGCATATTTCCAAGGCTAATCAGATCACTCGAAGGATTTATTATTTAGTACCTCTTTAACCTTGACCATTTCTGTTTTCTTTTGTAAACTGCAGCCAAGAGAGGACAGGGAGACGCAATTAAGAAGATTAACCAGTGACAGGTCAATGTCCTTGAACCAAGTAAAAAGGGTAAACAGCACAGAGGGATCAAAGCTGTACAATGGATTCAGTACAAAATGGAACAGAGAAGAACATTTAAAATAGGATCTGTAACAAACATATAGTATGTAATCAGATAGATAAGAGAGAGAGAGAGAGAGAGAGAGAGAGAGTAGATGTGTAAACAGCAGAGGGGTGTGTTCTGTCATCTTGGCTGACGTCCTAGAACCTGCTAGAAGAAGGGGGAGTTCACTTGTTGACAGACAGGGGAAGAACACACTCCAGCAAGCCCCCAACACACACACACACACACGTACACCACACACACACAAAGAGCGGCGCACACACCCTTTCCCACCCCTGTGACTCCCATCTGTTGAAAACAATACAGACCCGACGCCCTCCCTTTGCAGAACACTCACATGTGTGTGCACGTTTTTCCTCTGTTCTCTCCGCTGTGTAACACTGAGAGGAAGGACTGTCCGCCCAACACTAGAACACACTGACCCATGAAAGCAACAATAGCACTGCTCCTGAACACAGTTTCAAGCACTTTGGGGTGGTCTGCACTAGTCTTTGAGGACTGTCTTTAGTAAACATCACCTAATTTTTAGATTTTTTGTCTAGATATTTTTGGAGCAGCAAGGTTTCTAGACCCCAGAAATATATCATGATATGATGTTTTTTGTTACAGACAAGCTAAGCAGTAGCACTTTGATAATAATTTAAAAGAAAGAACATTCCTTAACACCTGCAACTCATCACAGCCTATAGACAGGCTGTAGAAGGCCTCTGCTGGGGGCTGATTCCCCCTTGCACATTTAAGTAATCAGGTTACTTATAGCATGTTCCATACATCCAAAAAGGATAATATGGACCACTATTGTGTGTGCAGGTGAGAGCTAAAATGAACAAAAAGTAAATAAACAAATGCCACAGTGATAGCCATCAATATAACCTCAGTGTGCTCCATTAAAAGAGTGTGACCACTGTCAAGTTGAACATTTTCCCAAAGAAATGACTGATTGATTGTTCGTCTATCCAGTTGTGTGTTGAGGTATTTTTATTGCCAGTATCAGTTGAAACACAGCCCATAATGAAATGACGTACAATGGTGTAATAAGAATAAGATCTAGACTTAATCTAGACTTAGAAATAGATATTATGTCATAAACAGCATCAGGACAGCCATTATGTCTCACATGTCTTAGGTACAGACATTTCTATATCTAAACGTGGTCAGATAAGGCAATCTCTTATCACTTCTGGCTGACTAACCACTAACATGGGGATTGTAAGTAGTATGTTGTTACAGTTACTGTTAGATTTAATCTACTGTATGTCATATCCTGATTACAACAAAAACCTGGATAATATATGACAGGACCTAAAGTGGGCCTGTAAAAACTAACTGACAGATAGATGATAGCATGGTATAAAGCAGATGTGGAGTCAAATGTCAAAGATGCATAAATAAATAAACAAATAAATAAAGAGAATGGCATTGAATAAGTGTACCATGCAATGTTTATGTGTTACTCTCTCACTGCAGACACACATTAAACATCTCCAATGTGTGTACAGCCAGGCAGCTAAAAACACTTGTGCTTTAATTGGGGTGGAGTTTGGTGTGTGGCTGTGCTACGTGCATATCAGAGTGTGTACTAAGACAATGAGAAGTAGCTACGTTTAGAAGATTAATGGCTCTATTCATCAGCATGGGGCTGCTATCAGGAGAAGTGTCAAGTCAAGACAAACTGCCAATATCCTATTGTTTGAGTGTGTGTGAGTGTGTGTCTATGTCAGTGTGTACATCCTGACGTGTCCTGATCTCTCCAGCATCTCTCCAGTCTGTGCTATCAGGCCAGACTCTGGCCGACCGTCACATAAATATAAAATTTCCACTGCTATGAAACAACTGTAGATGAAAATGTTGGGAAATTTGGGGATGGGGTCAGGCAACAGATTCTAATCACAGCATTCTGTACATCCTCTCTGAGAGGCTGTAACACACTATAATTTAAACTGCATCTACCTGACCAGTTGGCAACTGGTGTTTTAGCAGTGTTTTTACAAAACGACAGTATAATATAAATGACAGCACGGGTATAAATGCTTACACTGGCCCCACACGTCGAAGGCTCAGCATAGATTCACTGAGGGAGTATAAACCAAGTTTCAGGGCTGAGAACAGCAGTAGACATGTTTTACTGTTTGAAATAACAATCCAAACCATAAAGTGTAGTGACAGCACAGAACATGAATCTAAAAGCATCTAAATCTAAATTACCTATATCAAATGACTTGCAATTTTTTTCCAAAATTTGTTTTCTTCGAAACCAATGAATGAAGAAATGTATTTAAAAATAAATAAAGCGACTAAATCCTCCAGTCATACTAACAAGTGTGAGTGCTTTGACACTGTGGTACTTATGAGCTAACAATCCCTTAATGATAATGATAACACGCTATCTTCAGGCTGATAGTTATAAATGGTATGTTCATCATCTTAGCTCAGAGAAATAACGTGTAAACATTTGTTTACACATTTGTTAATCACTGAACAAATTAAAATTTTGGCATTATGTGATAAAATGTGATAAAACTGTCACATTCATCCTAATGGGAACATGAATTTATGCGCAATTGTTTTATTGTAGTTTATTCAATACTTGCTAGGGCATTTTAGTTAAACCCTTCATGTCACATTCAAGTCTGGTTGTATCTTTAGTTTTATGTTATCGGAACTATGAATGTCAGGACTAAATGTCATTTTAGTCCATCCAGTGAGACATTTCAGTCTGGACCAAAGTGACTGACCAACAAACATGACATTGCTGCTGATATGCTCTATGTAGCTACTATAATTCTTTCTGCCCCGACCAGACCAGATTTGATTAGTTTCTGTTAGAAGCAAGAAAATCATTATGAATTAAAAAAGATGCAAGCTATCCTGAAAAAAAGGGTTACGGTTAGGGTTTCATTCCAATGAAATACATCTAAAATATCAACTGTACCTTGTTTCTGCTTTTCCCCGGTCTCCAAAATGGAAAGATGCAGAAGAAGAAAAATTTTGCCCAACTAAAGACTATGGTGAGACACCAGCCTAGTCCGCCCATTCTCCCCTGAAACCTCCTCACGTCCTCAACTGTATGACTGTTGTCTGCTCCTTGCTCCATCTCCCCTCCCTCTCTAGCCTGTCCTTCAAAGCCCGAGTCCAGGGGTACAAATACTCTATTAGTGCGTCCTGGAGAGAATACAAGGACGGCTTTTGATTCATGTAAAAAGGCACATTTTCATTGAGTTTCACAAACTGCAGATTTCCATTAAGTGTAGTTGAGGTCATTCCTAAATGCATCCTTCCCTTGTCTATAGCATCCCTCCATTCTCCATCCTGCCCCCTTTTTCTCTGGATGCTGCTGGATCTCCCATTCAAAGCAAGAGGAGGAGAAAGATTAGGAGAGGGGAAGGCAGAGGTGGGCGGTGGTGGGATGGGTCGGGCAGAGCCGTCTGGTAAAGAGGCACTTATAGTGATGGAAAAAGGAAGGGGTGGTCTGTGATTTAATGTAGAAAAAGGGGGAGATGGCTTGAAGGGAGCAAAGAAAGAACAATGAATCTAAGATGTGTTGAGTGGACTGCCTCTCAGCAGCTGTAAATATGATGTGGGTACTTTTCATTTGTTGATTAAATGACATTTCATCTTAGGCTTAGAGAGAAGCTGTGAAAATGTTGGCGAGTAAAGATATAAAATGCTATCTGAAATTTTAAAAAAGCATGTAAAAATGTAATGAATGAATGAAGTTGAGGGTGCTGGTGCATTTGTAGCTATCAGGGGGATCCTAATGAAGATTGGCAGACTCGGACCAATCACAAATGGTCTATGGCGCCTCTGAGGCTGTATGCATCCTGGGTAATTAGCTAGTTTTGAGACTCAGAACTGTATCAGTGGTTTAATACCAAAGCAATATCATGGAAATTCATATACAGGAAATAGCACTACGGCCCAGGCATATATTTTGCATGTCATTGCAACACCTTTTAAGCTTGTTATGACGGTTATCGTTTTGTGGTGTTATGGTTAGTGTTAAGCCAGATTTATGGATCTCTGACATAGGTACATTATGGCTCCATTCCCTGTGGTGTAGCTTGCTGTGCAGCTCCCCAGCAATGTTGCAATAACCCAAAAGGCAACAATTGTGACTAGTCTAAAATGCATTTCCTCATTTATATCTATCAGTGGCTGGACAAGCACAGAAAAGTCTCCCTTCTCTTACCTCCTGCACACCATCTAGTTAGAGGTCTTCTTTTTTGTGCTGCAGTCATTCCAGTGAAAGTAACTGTTGATCAACATGAGCTGCTCAGTTCAAATCCCCGTTGTTTGAAGCACACAGAGACAGCTCAACACAGGTGTCTAGCCAGTGACTGGCACCTTAGCGCCATAATTACAGCACAGGTATAAATGCTTACACCTGCATAGGCCACTACAGCGTTGGCTCTGCATAGATCCATTGAGGAAGTATAAACCAAGATTTAGGGCTGAGGACAGTGGTAGGCAATTTTTACTGTAAGAAATCATGAAAGAATACAAAGCTATACTTTATCTTTAGATGATACCAGGTTGCTTTAAATAGAAATTATCTGGCTTAGTTTCCCCTATTTTATTAAGTGCAAGACCTAATAATTCCAGACTTGTACAGAAATTGATGTTTTGGAAAGCAAAAAGACATATTGTATAAAAAGAAATGGGTGGTCTGTTACTGTAAATTCTGCTAATGATGTTTGCCTCATAAGTTAATTTCTTATTAAAGAACTGAACCAGAAAATTTGGCTCTATGTTCTGGGAAATGTCACATTAGCTAAATATCATTACAGAACAATGAAGAGTAGTCCCACTTAGTCCCACTCACGTCTTAGTTTCCTTTCAGTGAAATGAAAGCCTGTGACTTTTTGGTGAAAACACTGCAAGTTAGGCCTGATGCCCTATTTGGGTGTATTCTTAGCTGTTTCCTGTGCTTCCTGTAATTAATGATCAACCTTTTCCACAGCACAGGCTTTAAAAAAAATCTCAGTAAAATGCTGGAAAATGGAACGCTGTTAGGCTTAAAATGTCTGGACTGCTTATCTAACTCTTTACAGCCAACAATCCTTTGAGACATCTTCAGATATAACTGCACATAGAGATAGGTGATGTCATGACACATCTCCGTAAATTAGTCTTCACTTACTGTAGGTTCTGTGATATTTACCTAACTGTCTTTTTATCGAAGAATCCGTCAGCTGTGATGCTTCCAAGTATCGGACTTAACTATTTCTGTTGTTAGACAGAATAAAATACAAAATTTACATCAAACAAAGCCTTCAGAAACGCAATGGATTGGCTTTTGGATATAAATATGAACTATGAATATCCACACTATATAGCATTTAGCAGATACTTGGAGAGAGAAGTTAAGTTTATAGTTGAAGGCATGGTCTTATCGTTACACCAACCCCTGTGTGTCTGGTTGCAGAGAAGGAGCAGGGACAATGTTATGCACACTTCCTGTCTCTCTGCAGTACAAACAATGGGCTGGTTTCAAGTCTCAATCTGGCAATGTCAGGTCTCTTGTTAGTTCTAGGGAACTAGACAAGAGGTTAGGGATGTAAGGCTCATTGTTCCTGGCAGAAAAAGACGGTGTGTGTGTGTGTGTGGGGGGGGGTGGGGGGGGGTCACTCACTGCACTCACTGAGATATTTTTGTCACAGCTAGTGGCATCAGTCCATCTGTTTATCTTAGTAGGATCTATCAGTAAAATGCAGTCATTTTTTAAAAGGATGATTATAAAGAGAACGTGTTTTAGGCTGCACTTTTATAGGACTATCCCATTTTTCTAGGACATCACACCTGACAGCACAACAAAATAATGAAAATAATGGCATATCAAGTTAGCATGAAAAATATACCACTGACATCTGTCAGTCAGTTAAAGTCATCAGCCTTATGAAGCGCTACTGTGCTGCTCACCGCAGACTCTGATGCTGTGCTCCCACCCTATTCCACATTTCACATGTATAAGAGTGCCAACTTTCAGCTGAGCCTAAATGACATTATGCTGCCAGTTATACCCTGCATGGACATGGCTGCTGTAAGAGACCATTATTCCTGTAATTTGAATTGACATGCAGAGAGGATTTCCAGAGTCTCTTAGTTGTCACTGCCACAGAACAAAGCAGACCGAATTTAAAATGAAGTTAACTAATAGCCAATAATAACATTTGCATTGGAGACCCATTTGTTTAAATATTACATTTCATGTTTCGGCCCCCAACAAAGTGGTTGTGATTAATCCTGCAATTACCTCGGGCCTCTCCCACTATTGATCCCTGGCATTTTTAGGATTGAGTGCTTGGCAAATGGAAGCACATGGCAGAAAGCCACAGTGAATTAAGTGAAAGCTCATTTCATCTTTTGACATAGCTAAGACACACTGCTCTATCTTAAGTCGGCAGATGGAAACAGTTTTGGCTAATTAGCAATTGTGGAAAATTCAAGTGTGGATTGGTTACAAAAGAGCACGATGAGATGTTTGTTTTTTTAAGAAAAGCTACAGTCCCAGCTGTTAAGTCAATGCTTCTTTTGACAGAAAATAGCTCAAAGAACTACACACATTTAAATCTTTTAAGTGCAACCCTAATCTATAGAAATTAAGTTATCACCTGATAGTAAATTGTCACGTTATGATGTGATAGTAAATAATATCTTTATAACGTGAAAATAAGTCATCAAGCAATCTAGCCTTTAATTATCATCTACAAAGGCACCCATCTATCTATCTATCATTTCACCATTGGTGCAGCGAATATAAATCTGCCTCAAACACCAAAGGCCTCTAAGAAATCATCAGCTGCCTCATAAAAGCCCAGACCAGGCAGACATGGACAAGATGCAGGACAAGGTGATGAAAACCTGTGAAGGTCCAGGGTAGTGCTGGCTATGACTTTCTTCACTTATTACAAAATTTCTAGAACACTGATTATGTGTGTGTATATCTTGAATATGAAATGATGGTTAGAGTAATTTAGTAGATTTTTGAAAGGAGACACTATTGGTTAAATGAAGGTTAGTTAAAGAAGGCTGGCGCTCTCTTTTCTGTTTTCACAAAGACAACCAACTGAGCCTGACCACTGAAGAGTCAATGACAGATGTGCACACAGCCCCTTGTAAAGCAGTCATCGGGGTGAAAGTTATAGCGTTCTGCATGGCCATAAAGTAATTAACCATCCGGATACCTTCAAGAGTCACACTTCCACATCAGAGGACAAGGCAAAAAAAGGCGAATTGGCCAAATGGATAAAGCACAGATGTTCGTTTGAGGAAACTACACAAGGCTGGTCATAAAAACATATTTTATCAGGTTTAGAGACACAACAACGTACTTCATAAAACACAAAGTGCATTTCATCCACGTGAAACAAATCAAGAGGACAGAAGCTTTTAGACAGCTTTTAGACAGTCAAGTTGAAATCTTTGGTATAGATTGGTAAAGTCTAAACTGTGCAGCTAATATGATAACCCACTTACTTCAGATGTCCTCAGAACCAGGTTTATTTAAGCGAATGGACACTTTCAAGCTGATGGTTCTTACAAGTACATGCAATCATGCGACAGAGAACAAAATGGGGACAATATAGCCATTCTGTCTTTGTCAAGCAACTTTCAATCCACTACAAGGGTACCTGAAGGTGCCAGGATTCTGTTTAAACTTGAACATTAACAACAAGGTCGATGCTGGCAGTCATTGTTGAAATGACAGTCGGCAGCACATACATCATCTGTGGCTAATTAACGTTCAATAGCTACACCCTACTTTTTACAGTGGTCTGGTTAATGTGTCTGTCTCAGTCAAAGATTGATTGTGAGGGGGAAGAGACAGCTTGTGAAAATGACTCTACAACTGTACAAGAACTACGTTTCAGTTTTGCAGAGAGACGAACAGAGTAGATGTATCAAGATATTATTATTATTATATCACTGATACTTGTAAGTTAATCTTTTCAGCTTAATAGTCCTGTATTGGTTCTTCAGGTATGTTGACATCTGTATCATTGCAAAAAAATAAAAAATAAAATAATCAGCGTTTGACGTGATGTCCAGCTTGTATAATTTTCAGGTTGCAACTATGGCTCATCACCATGATTCGTGTTTCTCGCCAGCAAAGCACACAACCAATCATATTTGCTTTAAGTGGTTTTTCGAATTTAAGTTATTTATAAATTTGAAGTTAGTTTAATCTTTAGATCTATAGATTAAATAAGGGATTTGGATTCAATAAAATGCTCGAAACTGGACTGAGATTACCCAGTTATGTTGTCACTCATACACTATCCGTAAATGCGTTTTCGTAACTCCCGTACACACATAGAAAACTATCAGAAATCTATCTAAAATCTATAATATCCACTGGAACATGTAAGGAATACCCAAGAACCACTTTAGTCACCATAAACAGGCAAAACTACGAGCTTTATCATTTTGCATGCTGGAGCTGACTGAGCTCGAAATCAGCAAGAATCCCTGACCACCCACAGTTGAAAATGGCATGTTGCAACAGCACTCACCAGCCAGAGGGACATCGCAGAGTTTTCTTTGAAGACACCTGGGCAGTAAGTCCCTTTCACAGATCCACAGCTTTCTTGAACACTGCTCTAGCTTTTCTGGGATTAACAAGACTATGTTATTGTCCCTCAAAGTTGGATCTGCTCACCAAAGACAGCCTAGCAGTCTGGCCCTTATCCTGACATACTTCCTGAGCTGCATTGTTAGCGAGGGAGAGGAAACGCACACATACACACACAATGGAAAGCCAGTGTCAGGAGATCATAACATGGAAAGTGAGAATACCAGGAGCTGATGTTTGTTCTCTTCAAATTTTTGCTTCTTGTGCTTTTGCCAAGGTCAGCACTTAATATGAAAACAGGCCTCTGATAAACTAATTCTAGCAACCAGAACTTACCCAAATACCTTCAAGTCTCATATCACATAAATTACAGAAGCTCCGCAATGGTAGGCCAATTCATAAAAATATACAGGGTGAAATAAATTCCAGAGGAAAATTGTTCCGAGGGGTAGTCAAAGTTATTTACCTCCATGTGAATTCTTCAAAAACATCTAGCAAATTGAAATTTTTACCATTCAATCTCCACCTGAATCCAGTCCACAGCTGAGTGACTCACTCAATAAGCATTAAATCACTATGAACAGTGATAGTAAAATCCTCTGTTAAGAGACTCAGTTGCATTCTTTGGAACCGTGTCACGCCAAAAAGAAATAAAATAAGTCTGTACCGCACAAAGGACGTAGCAGATGCCCTTCTTAAGCAGGAGCGGCTGGGTTGCAAGCATTAGCACTACTAGGAGAAAGTTGTTATGAACAGGCTATCACTTCATTTCATAATAAGTGAAAAAGCCTTCATTAAATGAATACTGACTTTGACCATGTGCCTTTAAGCGCATCTCTTCCACTGTGCATTATCTTTCGTGCTAAGATTTTCAAGATACCTGGTAGGAAGCTTGTCTCAAGTATTTCAAAGAACTTGCAGTGGTCTGGTACAATATACTATACATGCACCTAACTGACAGCAACCAAAGCTAATGTTGCTACAAGATCCTTCATTGTGGTTTAACAACTTTACGGTATATATACAACCGGTTTAGTCTGATTAAATTAATAGTTGTTTCATTCACTGTAGTTCTGTCAACCACTACAGCTAAGAACATCAAGCTAACTTTTTTTTAGTCACTATGTCGTTACAAATGATTACCTTATCGCTTCAGACAATGGACAATGCATTTGACACTACTGATAACAATATTTTACTACAGAGAATTGAAAGTGAGATCAAGATTAAAGGAACTGCATTAGACTGGATGGAATCCATGACAACAATGATTCTTGTACTTGTACAAAAGCAAGATATAGAGTTCCTCAGGGTTCTGTGCCAGGACCAGCACTCTTTACATTGTACATGCTTCCCTTAGGCAATATTACTTGGAAACATTGCATAAACCTCCATTGTTATGCAGATGACACTCAGCTATATTTATCCATGAAACCAGATTAAACTGAGAAGCTGATTAAACTCCAAGCATACCTTGAAGACATAACTGCTTGGATGACCTGTAACTTCATACTCTTATACAAAACATAAACACAAGTTATTGTATGGGCCCTTAACACCTCAGAGATTCATTATCCAATCCTTTAGTTTCTCTGGACAGCATTACCTTGGCCTCCAGTGCTACTGTGGGAAACCTTGGAGTTATATTTGACCCGTATATGTCCTTTAATTCACACATAAAGCAAGTGACTAGGACTGCCTTTTTTTACCTGCATAATATCGTTAAAATTAGTCATGACTTCGTTGTGTCTTCCAGGCTGGATTACTGTAATTCATTACTGTCTGGCTGTCCAAATAGCTCTTTAAAAAGCCTCCAATTGATTCAGAATGCTACAGCAAGAGCATTGACAGGAATTAGCAAGAGAGATCATACTACTCCAGTTCTAGCTTTCCTTCATTGGCTTCCCTGTAAAATCTCAAATAGAATTTAAAATCTGCTTCCTTACACAAAACGCCCTTAAAGGCCTAGCTCCATTGTATCTTAAAGAACTCATTGTACCATATCATTCCAACAGATCATTTAAATCTCAAAGTGCAGGCTTACTTGTGGTTCCTAGATCCTCTCTTCTTTTAAGGTTAGGCTTAAGACTTTTTGATAAAGCTAGGGCTAGGTCAGGTGACACTGAACCATCCCTTAGTTATGCTGCTATAGGCCTAGGCAGCTGGGGGACGATGCACTGAGCACCTGTCCTCTACTCTCTTCCCTCTGGCACTGAGCTCCTATCCTCTAATTTCTTACCTCATTTCTTCTCTAGTACTACACATTTGTGTGTTACTACTGTATAGCATGTTAATAGCTGTTTGTCCCCCCTTTCCATCAGACCCACAGATGTATGTGTATCTATATTACAGTAATTATTTGTAGTCAAAAATAAGTTTAATTGTAAACAAAAATCCAAAGCAATGAGCTAAGCTAGGCCAAAAGGAGGAAACTCAGACCCTGGTAATACTGTAATTTTCTGTGGCTTTCTCGCTACAGTACATTTGATTAATTCAAAACAGATATAATCTACAATGAATTAAAATGCTGATGAACTTCAATAAACTGGTAACATTGCAGCATTTAGATTTTTTCTACAGTAGTGTCTAAAACACAAGTCAACATGCTGCCAGTCTGGCTGCTGAGGTGAAGAGGTCATCCTTTTGCAAACGATTCCTTTTTCAACCAAGGAACTCCCATATGAACTGCTTCTCTTTTGTTTTTTTAACAGACACTTAATGGAGACCACCTCAGACCTGACAGATTCATTGCCACTTGTCCGTGAGTGAGGAGGGGACTCTGAGCAGAAGGAGTAGCACGGAACATTAACATCCCCCTAGTTTGCTTTTCCTCTCGACATGGCTTTAAAAGGCTTTGAGAGACGAAGAGATATTTTAGTTTGCTGTGGATCAAACACAGCAATGATCTCTTCATCTTGGAGGAAGGCATATGAGCAGAACGTGCACCCACTGATACTAAACTGGTCTGAGAAGCATAATTTAAGTCCTCCCACATTATCCAGTCATTTTGCCACAGTAAATATATCTGGATCCATACACTTGACTACATCATTTTTGTTCCTGTTTATTTTCATATCTATACAAAGAACTTCATACAAACTTATTAAAATCAGTAAAGAAAATAAACATATGAAATGCCCCATTGTTGACTGCTAAAAACAGACTGAGAATGTATTTCTGTCTGTGCACGTGTATGTCTATATTGTAAACACCGTGACGCCCAGAGCCAAAAGCATATAGCCTTCATTATTCCTAAAGCCTTCCTAAAACCCCCCTCCTCTGGATCAAAGCATGCGTTGTGTGCTTAGGTTTTAACATGGGGGGTTACTTTCAGGCCGATTGTTATCGCTCCTCAAAGTGCTAAGCTATGAGTGAGGCCTCCGTGAACACTGTGGCCAAGAGGAGTGTCTGAAATGCATGCGTGTTCTGTGTGAACGCCCCCCCATGTGTGCTGGGAATAAAGCAGAGGCATGAGTTTAAATTAGAAGCGCATGTTGCATGACCTCATACTTGTCATTTCTGATCAAACCACATGAACATCACATAAAAGCTAGTTGTTGCTTTAATACACATGACTCCTGCAAGCCCACTGCACCGAGAAAAATTACAACACTGACTGCCCTCTGCTGGCCTCTGTGCACCACCATCAACAAATGTCAAGATCATTTGAAGAAAGTATTTGATTTGATGGTGAAGATCCAATGTGATGCCATCCAAGCACATATTGTTGTTGTTGTTTTCAGTTTAAAGTCAAAGGCCAGACTGTCAAATGAGCAGAGATGGACTATTTTTCAGGCAAGCAAGTTAACCCATGCACTCAGAAAACCACTTATCAGTCAATTATTTAGCTGCACAGAGGGGGAGTTCTATCATTTTTTAGAGGGCTTCTAAGAAACACTGCGTCATGACAAGTGCATTAGACAGTTTTTGGGAGTACATCAAGTGTATACATCTCACATGGGAACAAAGTGATGTAATGTTTTGGATGAGACGGTGATGAATTATGGGAAACAGACAAAATTACAGTCCTTAGAGTTTGTTTTGTGGGTGTAATGTTTGACAAGGTTGAAATGATACAGAGTTTGGCTAAACAAATCAGAGCAAATGAGAGTAAACGAATTACAACAGTACTTTTATGTTTGCAGCTGCTTGAGATGTGTGTAGCATTAAGGATCAATATTAGCTTCAAGGTTGTTTTCTAAATCAACATTATCAAAACCATAAATGTAAGTATATGCTAATCAGCTTGTAGCCAAACAGCTAATAAATTAGTCAATGATTATAAAGCACGAATTAAGTGGCTAATCCTATTCATTTAATCATACTATTATCACCAACATTGTTTCATGCTTCTGTCTTCCTATTAATTATTTTTTCAAGCAGTAGCTTACTTTAGGTACACTGTATCCACGTTATGCTTTCTACATATCAATGCTGAATAGCTGCTTCACTTTTAGCTCTACCATTGTGCTCTTGCAATTGCAGCATAGGCTTCATCAAATGAGTAGTTGGGCACCAGACAGAAGAATAAATAAGATTCTCAACCTGTCATTTTAAAATTTATAGTGATAATAATTAGGTTAGGATAGCCTGCTTAGCTCTGTGTCTGTGCTACAAAAAGGCGAACATAAAGAGGAAAACACAACCAGTTTCAGTTCAGTTCCATAAATGAAATTATATGTCTTCAAACCACATCATAGTCAAGTCACATAATTATCAAATCAAATCGTTGTGGTTAATAGTCAATAAGATTCTGACAAAAAAGTCTCGCAAATGTCAAAACATCCACAGAAATTCCCGTCAATTCAGAGTCCTAATGCCAAAATAAGAACTTGACAACCTTTAACATTCAAAACAAAGCATCAAAGATGATGGGGAACATGTTCATGGGAAGAGAACAGTTTGTATATCCTTTAGAATTAATCTAGTGCAATTCCATTCAGTTCAGTTCAGTTATGAGTGCTTACATGTATGTGAGGGGCCTTGATGTCCAGGGAAGATAGAAGATGGAGAAGATGTGTGCAAGGAGGCAGGAGTATGGGGAAAACCTGGAGAGTTTAGAAAGAAAACTTATCTCACCTTTTAAAGGAGTATCAAAGTCCACCGCCCAAATCCGAGCAGGTCAATGAGACTGTTGCCAAACCTTCATTCGAACTAACTCCAGGGATTATTTCCAGCACTGCCTTTCTACCAAGTTCATTATGTCTAGATGATTCTGGTAACAACCGCGTCTTACACAAATTTAGGACATATGAATGATTTTATTTTCACTGAGAGTGTGCATACAAAATGTTTGGTCTTTTTGGATGTCCTTTATACTGCAATGTTTTGTCTTTTATATTTAAAGTCTTTACAAGTATAGTAATTCAAAAATGTGTGTGTGTCTGTGTGTGTGCGCGCGCACAATGGTGGTAAGGACACCCCGCCTGTCAGCTCCAGACAAGTTACACCCACTAAACGTGGAGCTGCATTTCTTGACGGCACCCAGTGTAACCCACGGTGATGGTGAGCCTGCCCAGCAGCCAGGGCATTATGTAAATGTAAATCACGCTTGACTGGCTAGAAGTGTGTGTCTGTCGCATGGCTGCTCATTTTACCCAAACTTTATTGGTGCAAGTGGCCTTTTGTCTGCTTTAATTGAATTAACTTCTCGGAAACAGACCTTGCTGCAGGAGAGCAATGGGACACGGCAAAGCCATCACCTCGGCATGGGAGCCTTAACAATGTTTACATTGGGAGGAATTAGAAGTAAAGGGATTGTCTTTTACAAATTTTATAACGTTTTATTTTTTAACAGATGAACTTCAACAGATACAAGACATTTGTCACACGGTCACCTAATAAACCATGCTTTTTATCGGTTCATAAAAAAGAACTTTCACTTATTCAACAGTTACATCTCAATACCAGCTGTCCTTCTAACTTCTACCACTCACTTTGAACCCTTGCAATAAATAAAGTTCATAGAAAAGGGGTCCTTAAATTCCCTGAAAACCTCTTAACTCAATCAGCTTGTTGGCATTAGCGAAGAGATCTTTCACGAACAAATGATTTTCTCCAAACTTTTGTATAATTTATGGTTGTTTCACAAGACACAAATATTTTGTCTGTGCTCTTTTCACTGTTTTAATGTAGGTGGGGCTGAACTGGAGAGAGTGATGTCACGTATTCCTGTGCAAAAGTCAAAATTTAACAACATGAAGTAAATCAAATCTGTTGCACATAAATAACAGGCAGAGGCATTTCTCACACTTTAATTTACATTATTGCTCCTTTTTATGCGAGTAAATCATATTTTAAAGTAGTGAAAAAAAGTCAATGGCAATGTCCCCATCTGCTGGTTAAATGCATCGTTTCACTAAACTGATAATAGTTTAGTCTAACCTTTACTTTGAACTGCCTAGCACATTTTAGAAAACTGTCAGATAAAATATAACACCCCTCTGTTGTTTTGGCTACAGGATACTGTTTGACAGAAGGAATGTACTCTGTGTTTACTGGTTGTCTTCCTTTTTCTTTCATGTCGCTGCCATTTGTCCTCGGTCAAAACGGCAGAGACCCACCCAGACGCCAAGCAAACAATGTCACATGGTTTTTCTCTGGCAGATAAAAGAGTTGTGGAAATTCAAATGTTTGGCCAGTCGCTGAGATAATGTAGCGCAAACAAGTTTCTATCTTCCTGATGTGTTAGATTTCTGCAGAGGTACAGACTTGAACAGACTTGAATACTGCAGCGAGTGATCAAAGTCCGTGGAGTATTGCTATAGCTGGTATTTATGTCAGATGTGCATCAAATAGCAATGGCAAATAACTCTGGCTCTTATTTGAGCCTAGTTAAGCCTACACAAAGTATCTACAATTTGGGATTTATTTGGGCTGAAGAGGCGAACAACTGCTGGGAAAGAGATGGAATAGACTCCAGGAACAAAGAGTATGGTGGAGCCTATGGTACAGAAATACAAGTTACCATTGTAACATTGGTTCTATGAATTCATGTCTCTGGTGAGCTCAGGAGGAATGAAATAGAACCCAGGAAGCCTACGGTTTATGATTCCCCAGATAAAAAAGAAAGTGTTTGAAAAGATTACAGTGAAAAAGAAAGCATGTCAACAGTATTTATTGAATTACTCTCACTAACAAAGGGTGGAGACAACAGCAGCTTTTGCATAATTTACCTAATAATTGTATGAATTCTATGTGCTTTTAAGCAGATATAGAAAAAAAACGTGGACAGCTGGTTGGGAAGCAAAAAATGTGTTACAGGAGAATGCTTTTATAGAATAAAAAAGCCTTCAAACAATGAACTGATATATCAAGCTATTCTAAGCTAATTCAACTATGTTTTTGACAGCCTTTTTTTAGCATAAACACCAGGCTTCAGTATGGCAACTGCACCTCTGTTATTCTATGAAAAACCCTAACAGCCCAAGCACTATTCTTAGGCTCTAACTTTAAGAATGCTCATGTGTTGAAGGGCTGGCCACAGTAGAGCTTAACAGTAATATAAGACAATGGCACAAAATGACAGAGGGATCACAGGAATGTGCCCCAAAAGTGAAAGTGCAGAGAAAGGAATGTTATCCAGTCAAGTGATAAGTAACAGTGTTTCAGTGGAGGGAGCTGTTCACTGACAATGCAGCCATTAAAGCAACTTCCGTCTAATAGCCTACTGTTTACCATCAGTAGACTTTTATCAAACCGCAGACTGTTAAGTACATTACTGTTATCTCTAAAAGGGTGGCTGACCTTTCAGGAAAGATACAGTGTAGAATTGAACCACTTCAATATATGTTTGTTTTTTTTGTTTTGTTCATAAGCCATTAACCAAGATGTAATTTGATACTGCTAGTGGGATACTGGTGTCACACCTGGCACTTTCAATAGTTTCGGTAAGATCTGACTCCGTAATGTAACTTGTTATGCAACGATGAGTCAATCTAGTTGTTCCATGTCAACAAGTACTATATTACTGGCATACCCAAGAAATATTAGCCTCCAGTCAGAGTCGACACACAGCTGAGAAACAGAGTCTAACAACACAATACAATGATGCAGAGGTATTCAGGCTATTTTCAGAGTCATGCCACAAAGCTGCCAAGACAGATAGGCACGCATAAGGCAAAGAAGTGGCAGATTATGTTCTCAGAACTCCTGACTACCGTTATGTAAAATGAAGTGAGATTAGAGGGTAAAACCCCTCAATTTAGGTAATCCAATATGTTATTCTTGCTGTCTGGGAAAGTCCATGCAGAACAGAAACCAGGTCTGTATTCAGCAAACACTTGCCTATGGTTTTATTCTGTTGGGGGAGAAAACATTTTATGTCAAGTTTCAAGTATTTTCTGTTTTAAAGTGCCCCAATGAAAACATGGATTAATCATAATTATTTTAAAAAAGAATCATTAATAACTTTCAAGTGCAATTTTCACATTCGTTGGCTATGTATATTTTAAAACTGGGCCTGAATGGATCCCTTTCTAAGATGACTTCACTGTAAGAGATTGGAATCAAATCTGAAGCCTCTTTCTGTTTAAAATGCATTGTGAAGTTCATCTAAAGCATAAATTAAGATTGTAGCAAACTAAAGTTTGTGGTAGATGTTTGGTGTCTTAAAAAGACAAATAAGTCAAGCCCCACATTAACTTGATCTAAGGCTTTATGTATTGTCCCTCATCACTTGCGTTTGAGCTGCATTGAGAAATTAATTCACATTAAGTATAGACAGGCTTACTGTTTTCAACACTTTCCCAGTGAACATGTGGAAATGTGAGTTGTGTTTGTCGTAAGAAAGTTGATCCTATCCTTTTAAGGTTCAGCAACTGGAACCAATTTTTCCCTTAATGTTTTAATATTGAACACTGATGCTGAAAATGCAAGAGGCCATTTATAAGGTAGCCCTTCCCACTGATATGCAGCACCGCCTGCAAATGCAACAAGAGACACTGCAGGGATAATTATAAAAAGTCTGCTGTGAAATTCCGATCATCTGATGTTTTATATATAAATTTACCCTACCCTGCAAGTGAGATACAAAATAGAGTCATATATTTTCAGCTTTAGAATGAGCCCAGCCTTGATAGCGCCATAAATAAACTCCCAGTCTGCATATATGATGTAAACGTGAGGCACGCCGGTGGTGCTTGCCTCGGATTTCATGCCCGTGCAACACATGTGTAGCATTGCATCCAGGAGTGTGATTTAATTAAAGATTCCTGTGCTTGGTGCATAGGGTGGAACACACCCACTCTCATTAACAGGGATCAGGACAAGAACGTGGAACATGTGCTGCTTCTTTATGGAGGGCTATTGAGTTTCTTACTCCTGTTCTACTAATAATAACGGTGAGACAAGCCTTTGCTACAGAACAATCAACTGTTGTGGCCGTGTTGCGTTAAGGGATGTAGACACACTGAACTTGACTTCAGAAAAGCTATTTCTATCCAAAAACACAGATAAAGACACATAAAAATAGATACCAAAGAGAGTAATTCACAAGTCATTATTTCAAGGGTAATGTGTTCGCAATTCTTTTTCTGGGTCACTGGCCAAAGAGTAGTCTCATACAGTTGAGTGAATCCTTTATCTTTTTACACAGATTTGCCTGTGACTGTGAGTACTCTATATGTCCTAATTGCCATTACGTTTCCTTCTCTGTCCACTGAGAAACCACATTCCAGTGCAAATACCTATGAAATTCCTCCACGGAGGAATGTTTCAGTCTGCAAACCTATCCTTTTAAAAACCAGCCAGGGCGAACAAGCAACAATGATCTGCCTCAGCTTGTTACAAGCACTGATGCAAAATAGAGAGAGAGAGAAAAAAATCTGGGGTCTTTCTTCCTGTGTGTATACAGAGTAAATGCAGCATGTCAAAGGGGGGGATTTATTACGTTCCTAAAGAAAACATTCTTCCGATGATGAAAACATGATTGGGCGACCTGGGTAGCCCAGCCTAACTTCTGCTCCACTGTCACAGTAATTACCCTTGGAGCCCTGTGGCATCCGACCTTGGTGAAAAAGCCCCCAGGAAAAGAGAGGAGCCACAAATGTAAACAAAAGGCACATTTTGAGGGATAAGGGATGCGACCTGGGAGAGCTGAGCTCCCTGTCCATCACTCGGAAATGTTATGAATGGCTACAAAAGCCCCCAGAGTGAGACTTTGTGGGATTTCAACGTTGCCAAGAGCGAATGCCACATCGCCTTGCCAAGAATTACGGAAAAGACAAGAAAATCCCCCCACACGTAAAGAAATATCAACAAAACTGGAGCATAAAGACCACATTCACAGTTACACAAAGCCATAGAAACTGGATGGTAAAAGGCTAAACGGAGTGTATTATGTAGCACTGATGCCAAAAGGTCTGAGGCTGAGGTTAAAGTAAGCGCTCTGCTTTACATTTCAAGAGAAGCGGCGCGAAACTGTGCCTCCAGAGGGAAAATACAGTTGCTTAATCTATCATTCTGACTGTCAGTCCTATCCACTGTTCATTGCCAAGTGAATTAACGACACTTTAAGAAGCTTAATGAACGCTTTTTGTACCCATTATTTTCTTGTTCCAGAGGCTTTGTGGGCAATGTCACGCATCACTGCATCAGTAATGTCTTGAAAGGGTATTTGGAAAAGAAATATCCGCTCATCGGATTCACATCTCCTCCAACAGGGAGGCATTAAAAGTAAAAAGGCATTTGACTTCCTCATTGAAATGCCTGAAATGAGACAATTCCATGCTTGCTGCTTAAGTTTAAGAATGTCTTGCCAAATCTAGTTTCCTAGAGAGCATCTACACCTAATACATGTTAATAAACATGAAATAGACACGAATATATTGATGCTGATTCTAAAATAACTTTTACACTTTTAAATGTTAATGCTTTACCTCATAGACCTCAAATAACGGGGGGAAAAAAGATTTTTATAGATGCTAAAATAGAGCCACTTTAGTTTGTGTTAGTATCAGCCATGTTCCTTCCAGCCTGCTGTTCAATACTGAAATAGATGCATATGTATTAAATGGACATCGTATTGTTCAGTAACTGTCAGGTTTGTTGGGATGTAAGAAAAGAAAAGACATTATTTGTTTGAGAAACCACATTCATACAGGCAAATGCAAGTGAGATGACAATAACACAACTCAGCTACAAAACTCAATGTCTTTGTTATTTTCTCTTAATGAATCTCCGACATTTTGTATCATCTCTAAAATCATCGCAAAATGACTCAAGATCATCATGTGAACAATAGCTCTGTTTGACAAATCTTCCAAATCTCAAATAAAATGCAGAATTATCAGCAAGAGGTTAAATTCCTGTGTGCATTGGGCATTGAAAGGTAAAATGACAGGGGTTAACTTTGCTGAGGCATCACAGCCCTCTCCCGGGTCAAGCACACACTGCACACCTCTCCAAGAGGAACACACAGAGAGGGTCTTGTTCTGCGGCCCATGCACAGGTCAGTGCCGGCAGGTAGGAGTGAAATGATAGGCCTTCCCAGAGACACAGCACAGAGGACACACTGTTTTCCACTGCTAAGGCTTCCACTGGAATGCAATATGGGGCGACAGGTAACTTTCAGTTCACCGCATACCTTTATCGAAAATCTTCAAATCCTAGGAAAGCCCCCGCCTGCCGTCTGACACTCTTGTGGGAATTCAGAAGCAGGGGAGATGGAGTCGTACATGACAGGCATCAGAACGGAATGAGGATTCATTTTGAAGGAGGGATAGTGAGCTATATTACAACTGTCAAAAGTTTGGTGTGATTATTCTAATATATATATTTGTCCTAAATGGGATTTATTACTGGTTTAAAATTACAAGGGGGATCTGTGGCTAGAGAAGCAGCTCTGGGACTGTGAGATCACTGGTTTGATGCTTGGCTGCCCATTGCTCACTTACAGACATGACAAATAAAGCTGATTTGAATAAACCACTGTTATTGTCAGTTTGTCTGTTTGTGTGTACCATAAGGTATTTGTTGGATCAACTTTTTATTTAACAAAATTTTGTTTCCCTTTCTGAAATGTACTTACTAAATCTTATACAGTTATTTTCATCATGGAAGCAGCTAAGTGCGGCTTCAAAGAAATGTGCAACAGTTTGCACAAAAAGTTGCAGTTGGATGATAATGCACTAAATGCAAAAAGTAAAATAAATGTACGAAACTGCTTTGTAAAACCGTAAGGGAGAGCTGCTTCCAGTACAGGAACTACATCTAGCTGAGTGTTCACCACCTGATTGGTGAGAAACGGCATGCAGCCAAAGCACATAAGCAACAACAAAAACAATTCACAAGCAAATGGGAACCTGATAATTTTTCAGGATGTTAGTGGACCCAACAAGGGCTGAGCTAACATTCATAAAGCATGTTGTCAAAAAGTGTACTCAAGTGTACTAAAAGTATGTCCACATTCTTAGCTAAGGCACTAACAACATGAAAGTGAAGAGCTGTTAACTCTTCTTTTTGTGCCCTTGAGGTCGAAAACTACGTCAAACCACTTGATCATTATTAAATACTGTCAGTGCCAGCTTGTACATTTAGCAACATGTATCAGGTTTTATGCTAACAAGGCACACTTGGCTCGTGCAAATGTGTATGCTATGTGTTGTATGTATTTTTAATAACCATTGACTCTTGATTATACACTAACTTTATCTTGACACTTTAAAAGTACTTTGCTTGTCCACACAGACTCATTATACTTTAATCTCATCAGGTCTGTATGGCTGAAATGACAGCAAACCGTGCACAGCAACATACACAGAAACGGACTTTGCATTGGAGTCATATTTCTCTACATGCAATGAATACAGGTCAAATACATTCTTAATATATCTCTTGCCTTGTCTTCAAAATATCTCTTGAGGTGTGTCCTGACCAGCTATACAAGGGGCTGATTTTAACAGGCAGAGTGTGGCTAGATGAGGATTTCCTCTATATGAGCCAGTGTGAATTAAGGTACAGACTTCTGTGTAAGTTAACCTACCATGAAAACATGGATTAATCATAATTATTTAAAAAAGAATCATTAATAACTTTCAAGTGCAATTTTCACATTCATTTCACTATGTATGTTTTAAAACTGGGCCTGAAAAGATCCCTTGCTAAAATGACTTCACTGTAAGAGATTGGAATCAAATCTGAAGCCTCTTTCTGTTTAAAATGCATTGTAAAGTTCATCTAAAACCCTTATATACCATTATATCAGTATACCATAACAGTATACCATAACTAGTGCGTTTCTAACTTATATAGAGAAACTGTTGGCAAATAAGAAAGAATTTAAATTCCTAATAAGCATTCATCTGGACTTAATTTATCAAACAAACTCACAGTTAACACTGGTAAACTTGGTGTCCCATCTACTTTTTTACATCAGCTGCTCACCAGCTGACACCAGGAACTAGATCTGCTACTCTGAGCAGGGAGCAGCTTGCTTGTGGTTTATATGGGGTGGCTACAGAACCAGGTGAGGTACAACAAGCCAAACTACTCACAGCTACTAAACAAATCACATATTTGTGAGTCAGACTCACAACTTTTTCACATTACAAAGCGTCTGTTGTAGGTGTACATTAAAAACACAAATGGAGATATAGGAGTTTTAATTCTTTGTTTGTATAAAAGATAAATCTTTACATTTTGTTTCTGTAAAGGACACTATTTATGAGGTGTTTCTGAAGCAACTTGCAAGATGCATCCATATAATGGTATAACGCATCATATCAGACTGTGTTCTGTCCTGAAGTCACCTGTCTGCCCATGTATTCTTTTCCTACCACAACCCCTAGATGCAAAATACACAACATGCATTCTTCCTGAATCCCATACAAGAAATCCTCATTTGCTTCAAAGTCATAGTTGTGTACTTTGGTTTTACATGAGGGTTTTACTTTCGGTGCGATTGTTATCACTCTTCAAAGATCTGCTCCGTGGGCCTCCCTGAGCGCTGACAGGAGTAGCCGAAGTCTCCTCCATAAGGGACACAAACCACAAGCATCACACACAGAGCAGTCGCTCTACACCTGAACACACTTCCGGCACAGTAAAGAAAAAAACAAATGGTATGCAAAAAACAAACTGCTAAGATGAGCACACCATTGGGTAAGATAAAAAAACCCCGGACAATGGTGTTCAAAACAAAAATACACAGCTTTTACTTCAGTTTAAAGGTTTAAACTTAAACTCACCAACTTTCTATTTAAATTCCAATACACAGATGCACGGTTTTAAAGATTCTTCTAAAATGATCCTTAAACCATATGAAACTGGCAATTGTTTGCATTCAGCATGGCTGACACTTGGCTACTTCACTTGAGTGACTATTTTCAACACTTTAGCACCACTTCATTACTTCAACCACAGCTCAGCTGGCAGAGTCAGGGCATTCATTTCCCACAGCCCTATCCGCCTCAGTGCCAGCTGTTTTTGTCTATGCCACCAAACAGCTCAGCATTTGCAAGAATTTCATCTGAGATGCTCTGAAAGTGTCTCTGCAGTGTTACTTCCCAACAGCTAAACTACTAAAACTACTAAAACTACTAAATGTATGGGCTGTGGTGGGTAAATATCTGGTATCTGTGTATTATTACTTCTCCACCCGCAGTACTTCTAATGTCATCTAGTTAGTAGTTCACGGGACATCAGGGCTGTAGTGGCCATAGGGTACCTGCAAAGACTATAGAACAACCTGGATAAGAAAAACACAAAAAATGATAAATGAATGTATTCAAAAAAAAAAAAAGACAAATGAACAGTCAAACATGGTATTCTTCTTATAAAATATCTGTTGTCACAATAAACTACCAGCTCCATCATGTCAGTTGCACAGAAACAAGGAAACAAGGTAGCAAGTGAGAAGTTGCACTAGATGGCTTCTGTTACTTCTGGTTCTACAAATACAGACTTTATGAAAAAAAGTGTGGAGAAGTAACCAAGCCTGAGCACTAATAAGTCCAGGATCACAGTGTTCCACTTAATTGTGAAAGCAGTGTTACATAACTTCCATTTCATACATTTGGAACAAGATGGATTGTGTTGATGAAGGGGTACTTTAGTTCATCTGTTGGGGTACGTAACACAGAAAAGGTTACTGAACGCAGAATGAAGGAAAGAGGCCTGGAAACATTGGAGGATGACAGCCTGGGGTTTTCTCTAGACAAATCTAAAAGAGACTGATCTTTGAAGTAACTACAGAGCATCCTCAGTTGAGAAGCTATTTCAGATTATGTCCAATCTGCTGCATGCCTGATGACATCAACCCTGTTACAGTCTTCAAGAGGGCTGCACGCTATTTAAAATCTATTAAACACTGTCAGTACATTATAAGCAGCAAATCTAATGCATTATTGACTGTGATAGTTCATGGTTACTTTCAAATAACTGTCACCAAACAAAATCTCCAATCAGAGGATCATTACAGCCAAAATTTGGCATCATGTCTGTTCTTGAAGATCAAACGGAGCCCACAACACAGAAAAAACAAAAAAAAAACACACAAAAAAAAAACGTTTTGATTTTCCTAGAGTGTTGGGTTGCACAGACTGATTAAAGCATTTGTTGAAATAAAAGCTACATGTAAGTTTAGAATTGATGCAGATGTTTATGAAAAAGCACACGTCACTGACCACGTTAGGACAGAAATGAGACCCTCAGGCTGCAGAGCACCATTGCATTTTACAACTTATACTGTGCATAATCCTAGAAACCCACCAGCAAAGGATAAGAGGAAGGAGGAAACAGTAAATAATTTCCATTACATCACCACAGGTAAATCTTTTGATCCATGCTTTTGTCGTAAACTGCAAGCATGACTGAACTTGGACTTTTTAGAGTTGCCCTTGGCTTTCATTAGGTGAATGGTTTACCCCATTCCCTCACAGAACCAGTGCGTGAATGGCTTCACTGCATGGCTTTATTGATGCTTTTTTTAAAACATGCACTGGCTCTATTCTGGCCTGTGTTAACTGACTGACTTATTATTGTCGTGAGGAGTTTCCCCTGACTTGAGTTAGTTAAGTGGAACCAAAGGTCGAAAATTCTTATCTGATGTGATACATAAAGATAGTCAGCTGGGTTCTAAGTCATGCATACAAATAAGTGTATGTGCAAGTAATCGAGTCCAATCTGCATTGAAAAACAACCGTTACAAACACGCAGCCCAAATCTGACAAACTCTTTTGCCAGATTTGACGCCTACACGCGTCTGCACGCATTTGCCACCCGCGCGTAAACTCCTGCGTTAACTTGTCTTACCTTTTTCAGGCTCCCTTTCTTCGTCTCCTCCTCATGTTGGTAAAGGGGCATTTGCAAAAAATCCTCTTCACAGCAGATGAAGCTCACCGTGCATCCCATCCGAGCACACGTCCAAACCCATTCACAACGCTCCCAGCACTAGGTTCTCTTCTTCCACGCCGCTGCTGTAGGTAGAGTCTTCATACCGGATAAACACGACACAGATTTGACATCACTGCGTTGTCAGTCGGTCCTTGGAATATAGATAGGCGTATATATATATTAAGGTTTGTGAAAGTTTAGCATTTGTTTACATGCGCAGATTGGTGCCACGCTCAGCTGAAGTGACTTCCCACTGCACATGCACTGTGGAGGACAAACAGGTAGCCTGCAGCCTTTAACAGAGAAGGTGTTGATCTCTCTCTCTCTCTCTCTCTCTCTCACACACACACACACACACACTTGCTCTCTCTCCCTCCCTCCCTCCCTCCTTCTCTCGCGCGCGCTCAGAACTAGAGGGCACTGAATGTTTAATGCTCTACACACATGCAACACAATCTGTGTTCTATTTTAATATGGCTCCCACAGACTAAAAGAAAAGAAGACGGTGTCTTGGATATCTTGCGTGTTTCCACTTCAGCTAGTGTGTCTGATAGCCCTAGCTATAAACCTGATAAATCTACAGGGATGTGTACTGGGCTCTCCGATGACCTCCAGTTCCAGCTGCTTCTCCAAACATTTAAGTGACGGTGTGTCAGTGTGCAGGGGTCCCCGTGGAACGTCAATTGCACTGGGGAAGTTCAATGTTGTTGTTTTTTTGTTTGTTTGTTTTGTTTTGTTTTGTTTCTGTGGGTGTGCGTGTGTGTGGGTGTGGGTGTGTGTTAGACTTAGATAAACTTTATTGATCCACTAGGGAAATTGTTTGGTCACAGTAGCTTAGTTACACATAAAAACACTCTTTAGAACCACAAGTAAAAGAAAGATTAAATAAAATATAATAAATCTAGTAAAATAAAATAAAAATAGTATAGGCAAAAATGTACAGAATTAGCATATGAACAAATGTACAGGAAACAACAAG